>NC_142512.1:57465000-57765000 GCF_057876585.1 Rhinolophus sinicus
TCCGCCCTGGCCCCTACCCTCACCCGACCCCAGCCTAGCCCTTGTCCTGTAGGGACCCCTGAGGCCCCCATCCCATCCCATCATCATGGGGACCCCTGGCATCCCCATCCCCTGCTGTCCCTGTGGTGACCCCAACACCCCCTAGCGGTGATGGCAGGCCTGTCCCCAGCCTCCCCAGGGTCCTCTCCCCGTGCCCCACGTACTGCATGGTCTGTTGTGAGGGCCACCCAACCGGGTGAGCCAGATGAGCAGCCCTGGCCCATCACACTGGCCGCCTTGGCTTACCTGCGGTGGCCCATGACAGCGCTCTGGGTGAGGGGGTGGGAGAAGCCCGTTGCAAAGCGCAGCATCACCACGTAGCCTTTCCCAAAGTACCGCACCTTCTCTTCCTCCACATTCACGTCCCGGATGTCATTCAACAGGACCACCACTGCGGTGGGGACAGGTCAGGTGCATGGCAGCAGCAGCAACCCCGGCCCCTGCCCCCCCCCCCCCCCCCCCCGTGTGCCGAGTGCGGTCACTGCAGGGGCCTCTACAGCGGACCGCATCAAGCTGGCTACTCTGCAGAAGGCGCTGGTCACTGTCTGAGGCTGGGCCTCAGAACACAGCCGAGACGCTGACCTGGGATGTCACAGGTCAGTGACCAGTGCAGGGCCACACAGCTGCCGGTTAACATCCTCTGGGTGAGAAGGAATGTTTGCTGGACCCATCGTGGCCTTGAGAAGCCTGCCTGTCATGAGCAGTCTGACACGTTGGGCAGTTTAGCATGATACTGCCTGTCTTTTTCCTTTCCCCAACTGCTGTAAATGTCTTCCTGGACCCTAGTGTCTGGTCAACGAGCTGGGGGCTGCCTGGCAATAGCCTTCAGGCCAGGGTGCATCTAGGGGCACCCCGTGTCTGTGAGGTGGTCCACAACCCCAGTCACCGAGTGTTTCCAGGCCTCAGGCCCGGTCCCAGCCATCACACATGTTCGCTGCCCTCCATCCAGCTCATGGTACCCAGTGTCCCGTTTGCTCCCCACAAACCTTGGTCATGGCCGACTCTGGAAAGAGTCAGCAGCTTCTTATACAAGCTAAACGTCTTCAGCACGACCTTCCCAGTGCTCTTGTCGAAGACAGCTTCCTGGAAAAGCCGCCAGAAGGGTCACCTGGCTGCTGGCCTCTGTCATGAGCCAACTGCACACCAACCTCCAGGGAGGGGGCCCGAGCTCGCCGACTGTGTCCCACCCTTGCCTGAGCAGGCACTGAAGAAGGGGGCACCCCTTTTCCTTTCCATCCCAGTAACCCTGATGCCTGAAGTGCTGCCCTGCCAAAGCCAAACACCTGCAGCCTGACCCTAGGACTCGGGACAGTTCAGGGGGCCGGGGGTAAAGAGAGTGGGACACCAAGGCAGGGCTCTCTCCTTTTTGCCAGCAAAAGTAGAATGGCCAAGATCATCAAACAAGGGAATGGGGGCCAGGGGTCAGGCAGCAGGACCAGGCCAGGCAGTTCAAAGGACTCAAGAAGGGAGTAAGGGGGAGGGGACCGGCCTCCAAGGGAGCAGGCTGGCACCTCGTTTCATTCTGTGCTACAACACTCAGGAGGAAAGTGGGTAAAACAGTCATGAGTAGCTTCGAGGAGAAAAGTAGCTTCAGACGATTCCTTGGCCCAGGAACAGTCATGGACAGCCAACACCCAGGGGCCGAACCCAGCTAACCAGAAACCCCTGCGCTAACGTCTCAGGATGGGGCACCAGGCCTGGACCTGCCTTCCTGCTGAGTCTCACTGCAGCGAACCCGAGCTGAAACCCGTACCGGCCTTACCTCCCAGTCCTCCAGGTTCTGTACAGCCACGAACAGGCAGCCCGTGACATAGAAGAGCTTCCAGCCCAGACTATCTGGAGGGTAATCACAGGGCACAGCCAGTGAGGATGGCAGTAGAGGGGCAGAGGCCAACCTGCCCACAGGGTCCCCCCCCAGCACAGCTGCTTTCCCAGACAGGGCAGGGGTGGCATCTGGGGGTCCCCACCCGGGGCAGCTGCCTGGCCTTGCTGGCCCTGCCTGTCACTCAGGACCATGTGGGACACATCCCACCGGCTCTTCCCTCAGCTCTTCTGGATCTGGGTGTTTACTCAAGTGGTCGGATCTTGGCGATCACGGCATGGTTTGTGATGATGGAGAAGTGGGGACACTCATGGGGAGTGGCTGACGGCATGGTGCGTCCCTGCAATAGAACCCTAAGCAGATTCAAGAGAGTGCCTTTTCGAAGGATAATTTTTGACACAAGAAAATGCCCGAGATGTAAGAAGTGAAAGGCCCAGGCTGCACGGGACGTGGCCATTAGGAAGAACACCCGTGCACGGGGGTAGTGCATCAAGGTGGTGCAGTGCCCATGGACCACCAGGGGCTGGCGGTGACAAGCGATGGGCTTGCCTGTTCTATTTTCTGAAGAGCTGAGGAAGTTACTGGGGGGCAGATGGTGCATCTCACCTGCACTGTAGTAGGCAGCAGCCAGGCCAATCGACAAGATTCCTGCGAAGAGAAAGCAGGTGCCTTCTTATTGGACCCCCCCCCCTTGCGTAGAGCCCACCTCCTCCCCACTGTCAACGATGGCTGTGGGCGGGGAGAAGGGGCAGAGAAGACCACCAGATTCAGAAGTGGGGGAACAGCCAGGAAGTTCATTCAGAAACATGGCATATGCTGTTCATAGTATTCACTGGACGTGTCCGTCCATGCGGCCTCCGGAGCTGACTGGGGAACCAGACAGGAGCCGAGGGGGGTTTTACCCACGTGGTGTGGAATGAAGACGAGGGTACGCAAAGAATCACAACAGCCACATGAGAAACAGGCAGGAGGCCACATGCAGGGTCATGGGAAAGAAAGACCAGAGACAGGCTGCTGAAGGCACAGCGGCCGCTCCTCACACCTCCAATCCAGTCAACACCGTGACTGGAGGCCAGGCAGCCGCCCCCACTTACTCCTCACTGAGGAAGAGGAAAACGGACGCACTGTCGCCCATCACGTGGGCCTGTGACATAAATCACAGACACCTGCGACCAGGTGTATGGAAGCAAGTGAAACGGGAAACATGGGTATGGGGACCTCGGAAGAGCACCGCGTTACCGAAAGGACGTTAGGTGGTGAAAAAGACAGACAGACAGACACCATCTATAACAGCAGGCACGTAAGACAAGATTTGCAAGAATACAAAGAAGTGAAATAGCTACTCTATTTTGGGATCAAAACAAGGAAAAAAATTCAGTTTAATTTTCATCCTTCTTTAAAGGTAGGTTTTTCATTTGGGGGAAAACACGGAAATCCTCACCAACCAGCAGGGACCAGGATCTGATGCCCGGAGCCCTCTTCAGATGGAGGCAGGAGCTGGTACGCGTCTCCACCTGCATGTACATCCCTGGACCGTGTGGGCACCACTCTCAACAGACCAGGGGCTGCGGAGGGCACACAGGCAGCTGCAGCCCTGCAGCCACTGCCCGCTGACGAGCGCCTGGCTCACCAGGGCAGGAGGCCGGGGCTGGCCCCCCAGCGAGGCCGGCACAGGCCGGGGAACGAGTCAGCCCGTGCTGACCGGAGTCTCTGTGGCCACCAAGCACGTCACTTAATCCCCCAGGGACTGGTCCTCTGGAAGTTAGGCCCCTCTCTGCTCAGCTACAGAAGCGCTGGGCTACTTCACAGAGGACCAGGGTCTGCGTCCCGAGCCCGCGCTCCCGAGAGCGGGACCTGCAACCCCCGACGCCCACCCCGATGGCGACCACTGCCAGTCGCCTACCGAAAACGCAGACCGGCGGACGCAGCAAGGGAGGCCTGGATCCGCCGACTTCCAGGGTTGGGGGCGGGCCGACTGACTTCCGGGCCCTTGGGGCAGCGTGACGGCTGACTTCCGGGGTTGGAGGCGGGGCGTCTGACTTCCGCACCCGCAGGGTGGGGCGGGGCGGCGGTGACTTCCGGAATTGTGGGGCGGGGCGACGCGCACTTCCGGCTTGGGGGCGGGACCGCAGGCTCCTGGAATTAGGAGGTGGGTGTGGTGCTGATTCAGCGGTCGTGAGGGCGGCGTATCCTCCGAGTGGTTGGGCTCCGGCGGAGTGAATGTAGGAAAGAGGGTGCGACAGCGCTGACTTTGGGGTAGGGGGCGACGCTGACTTCCGGACCTCCCATTTAACCACCCCGACGTGGTAGAGTAAGAAATGATCCCGGAACAGCCCTGGCTTTGTTGCAGAGCAAGTGGAGCCAGCAAATGCAATCGGAGAGCAAGTGGTCTGTGCAGTGACGGCCACGGGTTGTGGAGGCCCCGTCCTTGTGCTGAGAACGTCTGGGGTAACTGAACCCTTAGAAGCTCTGTCATTTATACCTAAAAACGCCGTTTAAAATGGCTAGGAAAATATGCACTTAAAGTTAATCTGACAACAGATGTATGCAAATTTATGGTAAAAATTGTTTAAACGTTGCCTTTCTATTTCCAACCAGATGAAGGAAACGGGCCCTACCTGGAAGAGGAGAGCCTCCACGGCACAGCCATTGCCTACTTCAGTGGTCTCCAAAGTGGGATGAGCAAGATCTGTGAGATACTGGAAGAAGATACTAGAACTTGCATTCCTATTTATTTTTCTTTCAATATCTATTTTTACGTGTTTTGTAATTTACATAATTTAATACAACAGTGCATAATATTGCCTTATAAAAAGCATACATACGTCAGTATGTATAATCCTAGCAGTTTTAGCAATATAGGCACATGATAAAAATTTTGGAGACAACTTTTCACCTTTACCAGTCGACTTTAGATACTCTCTGCCTGTGGTTCCCAACCATAAACGTGCCTCAGGATCGCCTGGTGGGCTTGTTGTAATACAGACTGCTGGACCCTATTCCCAGAAGTGGGTGGGACCTGTAAACTTAGATGTTGCTGATACTTCTGGACCAGGAATCACACACACCTTGAGAACCTCTGCTCTAAGGTGTAGCAATACTGGGCTCTGACTGAACACGGTAGGTTCTCTCAGCTCACATTCTGCTTTGTTGAAACGGCCCTCCCTCTGTTACGATTCTACACCATCTTGAAGGTCCATTTAAATTGTTAGTAACTCTTTAAGTCTTTACTGCTTGCTGCAGCTGGAAGTGATCTTACTTCTCTGAATTTAGGTAGAACTGGGTTGATACCCATAAAATTCTACTTTGCATTACAGTTATTTGTATAATTTCACGTTTCCTACTAGATTATAAACTGTTTAAAGATGAAGGCTATGCTGGTGTTCTGCAAATATTAAATGAGTGAACAAATAATACCTGATTTGGTTAAAATCCTGCTGAATATTGGTAATAGCAAAAGACTGGAAGTAAATACAATGTCCATAAGTGGGGGAACTGAGTGAATAAAATCTGTATACTGTGCCAATTATCAATGCATTATATCTCAGGTCTAAATTCCAAACTTCATTGCCTGCTCTGTGAAAATAGATCTGAGCCCTTGATTTTTTTTCTGTGCTCTCTGGTGTGATGTTAAGCTTTGTCAATAGAGGGTGATGGATAGACACTGCAGGAAGAAGACCTTTTCTTCTTGGTTCTTGGAGAAAAGACTGATTTCGGATCTGAAGCAAAAAGTGAACAAGGAAGTGTATCAAAAAACAGAGAGACTATTAGTGTCTTATTAGAAGAACTTCAGAGCCTAACTGAAGAGATTCTCATTGCTGAAAAAAGATAAGTATTTGAGCAACAATAAGAATAATTAGAATGAATTGAAAATACTCATGTATTTAAGTACATCATTCTTCATAATGTAATTTCTTTGTTCACTTTTGAAAGATGCTGAGAAACAAACTTGGTCTTGTTGACCAGTTAATGAAGGAAAAGAATCAAGGATTTATCCTGCCTTTCTTTATAAACTTTACAACGGAGAAACCAAACAGTGGAGAAGAATTTCTCATTGTAGAAGTATTCCCTCTAATAAATGAAGAACAAATGGTAGGATTTAACTATCACCCTAATGGATGGATGGGTCGGTGGATTAATCGAACTAGGCAATTTCATCAATGGCTGGTAATTAACATCACAAAAAGTAGAAACTCCTAATGGAATTACACAACAGCATCTATGAAGTAGTCTTGCCAAAAAAAAAAAAAATTTAACCTAGGATCAAGCCACTAGAATGTTCCAATTACCCTTTACTGTAAATTCAGAGGGCAAAGGTATACTAAAGGACTCCAGAAGGATGCAGTCAGTAATTGCAAGAAACCCTAGGTGAACAATCTGATTTCTTGAATGGAACCTACACATTTAAAACAAAACAAAGATACAGACTTAAGACACAGACTTCTCTGTACTATCTGTGCAGCTTCTAAGTGATCCTCAAGTTCTGTCAGAACAAAACGACTTTTTTTTTCTAAAGAGACACTTAAAAAATACAAAAACAAATTGTAATATAGACTATTAGTTAGAACACATTGGACCTTGTTTAGATCCCAATTTAAACTGAAAAAAGGAATTAGATGATTGGGGAAACCTGGACACTATTTTTGATTAAATTAAGTGTAATTTGCTTTTTTCACACATGATAATAGTATTGTTTGTTTCAAAATCATTAACAAAAATATATGCAATGATAACCTAAACATCCTCTTATGCTGAAGATTGAAGGAAGGTGTTTTCTGAGAAGTGCTGACATGGATTTGAACAATGCAGAACGTTAATCTGGCGGCCAGTTGATACCTGAATTCAATTTGTAAAAAGCTGTATTAACCAAAAATTCTGTAAATAAATAAATTAAATAATTAATGGGGAAAAAATTAAAAGATCCTAGTTGGGTTTCTGGGACCTGGAACACTCTTACGTATTTTGTTGATCTATGTGACTGCAAAGTTCTGGGATTCCTGAGGACGCCTGGAGTTTAATAAAGACACACACACAAGTTGCTTTTCTTACTCTTGACTGAACTCTTCCAAGCATGCTCCCATTTCTGATGATCCTGTGTGAGTATGCCCTGGTTTTATAAAATGTGTATCATTAAGAGTCCATTTTCATTTAGCCCTGCACAGTGGTATCATTTCGTGGAGAAACAGTATTCTTTGTAAAGTGTAAGGGCCGAATCCCCAGTGTGCCTGCTATGATGCAGACCAGACACCAGTGCTCAGCAGCGCACACTTCACACCGTCCTCGTGCTCGGGCGGACCACGTGCTCACCAAGTACCGCCGCGCGTGCGCACTGCCGCCTCCCCGGCCTACGTGATGCGCCTCGGGGAGGCAATGGCGGCAGGCCGGGGCCGCGCCTTCTCCTCTCCTCGCTGGGGCGGCGCCGTCTCCGCCCGGCCAACACCAGAAGAGAGGTGCGTGACCGGCATGGAGCTGACGTCCCCCAGGTCCGCGGTACAAACACGTCTCACTGCCTCCGACACTAACTCACTCGGCGCCGCCGCGCGAAAAGCTGCCCCGACCTCCGGAGCGTCCGACTGAGGCGGGCCGCACTCCGCCCCCGCACGCTGCGATTGGCTCCAGGGCCGGGCCCGCCCCTCTCCGGCTTCCTTATTGGCGGAGCGGAGCCGCTGGGTGGGGCCGCGCCGGGGGCGAAGATAACAAAGGGCGGCGGGCGGCCGGCGGCGGTGACCGAGTTTCCCGGTGCTTCCCGCAGGTCACGCACCCTGGCCCTCGCCTACCCCGCTCCAGATGAAGTGTGAGCACTGCACGCGGAAGGTGGGCCCCGTGCGCTCCGTCTGGGGCCCGACGGTCGGTCCGGCAGGGGTCGGGTCGGGGGGTCGGCCCCCCGGGGTCGGGGGACTGGAGGCCGAGTGACGGGTCAGGGCGTCGGGGCTGCTCGCTGACCGGCCCTGGAGCCCTTGTCCTCAGAGCGGGCGGCTCGGCGAGCTTGGGCGGGGGCGCGCGGGCGGCCGCTCGCCCGCGGTCCCGGACTCGCAGCTGCGAGGGCTTGGGCCTCCGCGTCACTTCCCCGACCGCCCTCGGGGTCAGACTGGGGCAGTCACTGTCTTAACAGTCCGCCCGGCTTGCGGGTGGGTGGACGAGGGCGGTGGGTGGCTCGTAACTCGGAGCAGCCAGTGGTGTGAGCACTGACTCTGCGCCTTGCCAGGCGTTTGGTGCTGCTGCGTGCGTGTCGGGTTTCCTTTGCAGGCGCCCTGGGTGCTGCTGTCTCTTTAGTTGTCAGTGCACTTAAATATCCGCTCAAAATATCCCTGAAGCCAGGAACCGCAGAAAAGCAAACCAACCTGTTACCCCGCAGGGCAGTCATAGCAAGCACTGTTCTTGATGTGAACAATTGGTAGTGTTTTTGAGGGATTTTTATACTTCCTAAAAACTTAAGTGCTCATAGTAACGAAACAGTACAGAAGTGTAGGAAGGAAACTTGGCTGGTCCTCTCCACCGGGGTGACCATGTAACCGTGTTCCTATCCTGTGATAACATGAAACCATACAGTGCAGCTGAGGGATTTTTTGCATTGTTTGTTTTTCCAAAAATTGGGTCACATCCTAACTATTATTCTATCAGTTGCCCTTTTTTAACCTAATATTGTATAAGAGATGCCTCTTGAGAGCATTTCATATATTTCTAGGTCATTGTATTCTAAGTATACAGGTGTCCAGGTAGTCAGGCACTAATTTACCGGTTGACAGAAGGCACATTGCTGCCAGTTTTCAGTTAACGTGAACCATACAGATATAGTGGTGTGTGTGTGTGTGTGTGTGTGTCCGTGTCCGTGTCCGTGTGTCCGTATGCGTTCACAAGGACAGGTGCTTTTATTTCTTTAGGAAAGATTTCTAGACGTGAGGTTAATTGATCAGAGAGCATGCACATTTAAAAAAAAATGAGTCACATTAAAAGTTTTTTCATTTGTTCCTTTGCCTTTTCAAGGAATGTAGCAAAAAAACAAAAACCGATGACCAACAGAATGCATCAGTCGATGTACCGAGTCCGCCCCAGGAGAGTGGAGAGGCAAGTAGATTCTTCAGTTCTGTATCAGCCTGGAGTAAACAGTAGCTGCTGGTTTTCTTCTCTTTGGGAACTCACGTCGCTGCACACATCATTGCTCTAAGAAAGAAAGATGTGAGGAAGGAGTGGGCTAAAGCCGAGCCCCTGCCTAGAGGCAGGCAGGCTCCTCAGGCAGGTGCAGGCACCTGACCGTCAGGGTGAGAGGGCTGTCTTCTCAAAGTACACCAACACAAACTGCGTTAGGAACAAAGAAAATGCCATTCTTGGTCGTTCATTAAAAGTGATGGTGTAATGTTTAAAGCTCCAATTCTGTTTTTTAATGAAACGTTCTATAAAATGGGGGTTTAGGTAGGTAGTTTACACAGTGATTCAGATCTTATGATTCTGTAAGTGTATTTTTCTAACGGTTTCTTCTCTCACTTCTGGAGTTCTTAAATCCTCCTTCGCTGGTAGTGCTGGCTTATGGGGCACATACCCTGAGCTGGGCACCAGAGGAAGTGCTTTCTCTGTGCGATCTCATTTCACGCTCAGAACCAGCACTTCAAGTAAGCCCTACTGTTGTCCCATTTACAGAGAGAAGGATGCGATGGGGGTTGAGGTCACGTCGTCCCCTAGGCAGTCCTGGTACCGGTCTTACAAGTAGAGAATTGGCAGCACGGAGAAGCAGGCACAGGTGTTCTCTTTAGTTTAGCAGTCCTGATGTGACTGACTGACAGGTGTTGGTCCGGGTCCCTCTGTGTCCCCCACTGCTCTGCGACTAGAGGGCTTAGCGAGTGGCAGGGGCTAACAAACAGGCACTGAGGCGCTAAGGCAGAAGAGGGCATAGAGTGCTTGGGCCTGCGACCTGGAGCAGTGGGCTGGGGCCTCCCCTCCCGCCCTCCGGCTGCATCACCTTAGATGGACAGCTTACCCTGGGAGCCCCAGTTTCCTTATCAGGGACATAGGGACTTAGGTTACTTCTCCCCACCCCCCAGGGCTGTGGTGACGGCGAGATAACGTGTATACACAACCTAAGTGGACGCCCCGCCAGCTCAGTGGGTGGACATCCTGTCGGGATGGGCAGGGAAGGGGCTACTGGACTGGGCGCCAGGATGGTGAGGATTGGGGTGGGACATGAGCCCACCAGGCACAGAGTGGTCTGGGAGAAGGCCAGTGGGAGCCATTGAGGCTGTCTGGACAAGGGGACAGATCAGATGTGCTTTGGGGCAGGTGATGGAGGGCAGCCTCAGCTGGTGGAGCACAGGGAGTATCGAAAAAAGCCACATGAAGGCAGAGGGTAGTGGGGCCTGGCTGGGCCAGTCAGAGTGACAAAAGCAAGAGAGGACGCAGCACACGGAACCGAGTGATCTGAGCTCCGTGGGCCGAGTTCTGTGGGGTGTTGGTGTGGAGGTGGGAGGGAGGCTGGTTGGGGGAAGGGTTGATGCACAGGTTTCTGCAGAGCGCATGTGTTTAGGACGCAGGAGGGGACGGAGGAGGCAGCGTGAGGCGTAGGAAGGGCCTGGGCCTGGCCAGGGAACTCCCGCAGGAGGCTCTGTGCGGTGCATAGGCTGCTGGGGGAGGCACTGCTGGTGCGACAGTACGGGGTGGGGGGGGGGGCACCTCTGCAGGGCAGTGGAGGCAGGATTCTCAGTGCTGCTCCACAGTACCTATTAGGCACCAGCTGTGTGCCAGGCCACATGCTCCAGACCCTTGGAGCGGCAGCTCTGGACCCCCCAGCCCCATCCTGTGCCACTACCACCTTAGAAGTACAAATTCGGGGGCCCCATTCAGACCCTCGTGAGCGTGCGTCCGCAATGTAATGAGGTCCCAGGGTGAGCTACACAGTGACACTCAGGCACGTGGGAGGAGGGTGGTGTCGGGAGGGGCCCACCCAGAGCCATCTATTACCAAGTCATGTTTGAAGGAAAAATAAATGCACAGCTGTCAGGAGCTCTCAGTGACTTGTTGAAATGGCTCCAGTAGGCTTCAGAATGTTTGTGTGTTCATCCACCAAACATTTATTGAGCTCCTTCAGTATGCGGGGACTCTTGGAGGTGCTGCAGAACCCAAGGGAAGGAGTCCCGGTTCCTATTCCCAGAGCTCGCGTTTCATGGACGAGAGACAATACGTGAATGCCAGCTGAGCAGGGCTGTTCCAGCAGGTGTCTGAGTGCCCGAGAGGTGGGCTGGGCTCGTGAAGCATTTCCCGCATGGTGAGACCCAGAGCCTCTGGGGCCAGTATGGCTGGAAGTGAAAGCCATAGGGAGCGACAGGGACAAGGGCCACCAGCTGTGTGGAGAGGCCTCCGAGCAGAGGGGGTGGCTTGTGTCTTAGACCTTGGGCGTTGTAGCGGACCTCAGGCTGCAGAGTGAATACCTGTCAGGAGAGATGAGGGGCCACAGGTGGGTGCCAAGGTTTGTAGTCTGGGCGAACAGCTGAGCGGACTGACTGTTACTGAGCGTCCACAGTTCAGGCCTGGGTGGCAAAGGGCTCTGTTGCACGTGGAGTGCCAGCGCCGGCAGGGAGCTTCCGTGGGCACCGTAGGGCTGGGTGAGCTCATCAGGCAGTGGGGGCTGGACCACAGCTGGAGCCCCCGAGGGATAGAGTAGGGGGCGTGGGGAGGAGGAGGGACCAGCTCCCAGGACAGAGGAGTGCAAGTGACAGTGCTGGCCTGCTCCCATGGTCACCTGTGAGACTCCCTGTCATCACTGGGCTGCATCCGTGCCCTGTTTCCCTCTATCATCTGGAGTGCTGGGCCTGGCCCTGGTGTTGTCCCAGGTGTGTCAGTGCTTACGCTGTTACTTTCCCTGAAGAAGCACATGATACAGAGCTCTTGTTGAGGAATCAGGCCAAAACAGCATCTTTCTTTCACAGAAGGGAGAATTCCACAAGTTGGCTGATGCCAAGATATTTCTGAGTGACTGCCTGGCGTGTGACAGCTGCATGACTGAAGAGGAAGGAGTCCAGGTTTCCCAGCAGAATGCCAAGGACTTCTTCCGTGTTCTGAACCTTAATAAGGTATGGGGTCCGGGTGCTCGGCGCCATGGCCTGGAGGAGGCGGGTGGAGGTCCGGGGTTCGGAAGTCTCTGCTGGGACATGGTGCACACAGGTTGGCCCTGGCCCCGTGTCCCCTTCCATAGTCAGTCCTCTCCAGAGCCCCTCCCCATCAGAACAAAATCAAATGGCCCAGAGTCACGCTCCCTCACTGACTTGGGCAGGGGCTGTGGTCGTACCACCGACTAGGCTCCCCAGCTTGGGGGAGGCTTTGGCCGTGTGAGGTCACACAATGGTGGTGTTTCTGGCATCATGGGATGGCACAGTGGCTGAGCTGATGTGCATAGGCCTCGGGGGCATTCTCAGAGGTGGGGTTCTGTCCTGATGGGCTCCACAGGCTGGGGCGAGGCTCTGCAGACCTCCAGAAAGCCCAGAGTCACTCCTGCCTGGAAGACAGGTGAGAGGAAAAGGAAGGAAAGATGAAGGCAGATGAGCTGGCAGCACGCCCCTCGGTTTGCCCCGCTGCTACTACTGCTCACAGGAAGTTCCCCTGCCCACATGGCTGCGCAGGTGTCACGTGGAGCCCTTGCTGCTGTCCAGGCAGTGCTGGGTGTGCGGCGTTCGGCAGAGTCAAGCAGGCTTCTCAGTGTTTGCCACCCATCCTGTGGCATGTCCCCGACAAGTCCCACGTTCACACAGAAATACATGTGTTTCTGTTGTCAGCATTCATTGGGTCTGGGTGTGACCTCCCTGGTGGGCAGCAGGCCAGAATCTGAACCAGGAGATCCTCGCCCTGTCGGCCATGTTCACCATGTACACCTGTCCCACCTGCTCACCCTCGTCCTCTGGAACCCACGTGGTTTCAGTATTTTATGAGGTGAAACAGTTATTACGGCTGAGGCCCTGGGACCCTCTGTGGGACCACCACAGACTTCTGACTCTGTGGGGTCGGCAGCGTCTGCCAGAGACCTTTAGAAGTGGCTGTCCCTTATGCTCCCACAGCGATAGATGAGGACACCGGGGCCCAGCTCTCTTGGTCACACCGATACCAGGCTCACGTGCTTCCCGCTCTGGCGGTAGGAAAGGTCTCCCTTGCACATTCTTACTGATCAGTGAGCCTGAGGGTCGTGGACACATTTACTGACCATTTACATTTTATGCTGCATGTTTATACTCTGTGTTAGCTCGAAATTACATTCAGCTGCTAGCAACAAAATCCTGCCTCTAGGCACATGACAACTTGGAGGGTTATGCTCTCCCGTGGGGACACCCAGAGGTGAGCTGGCCCCGCAAGCCCCAGGAACCTGCTGTGTTGCTCGGCATCCTCAGCCTGCAGCCCAGGACCCCTGTTACACATGGCCCAGGTCCTTTCTGTCGCTGTCCCTCGTCTTCTGGTGTATGATGCCTCCTTCACACCTGAGTTGTTTCATTCCACGGAACTATGTACATCAGTCTTCTCCCCATGGTGTTTAATTTGCATTTCAGAAGAAAGCCTTTCTTACTGTGAAACATACGTATAGTTTATGTGTTTTATTTTAAGATGCCCTGATACCTGGGCCCATGTTTCTGTTGGTCAGATTTTCTTGGCTAATCTTACATTACCCTGCGTTACTTGTAGGACTTTGACTGGAGTTGTATTGAATTTATAGGTTAGTGTGGGAGAAATGGTTTTTCAGTGTATCATCTTTTCATCTGTGGACGTGCTCTCTGTGTGACCGTCAGTGAAGGGCGACAATTTTCCCCATAAATGTTTGTATCAGGTTATTCCTCAGTTCTCTGTATCTGTAATTTGTTCTTGATGTGATTGGAGTTTTATTGTTGTTTTGTTACGTATTACGTTTTATTCTGATATCTTCTACACTGTCAGTTATTATTGGTGTGTCGAAAGCTGTTGATCTTCAGGGCTGTTTTGTAAACTTAATATGCTAATAGTTTCCTGGATTATCTTAGGTTTGTGGGTTTGTTGACTACAAATGATAAACTTTATCTCTTCCAACCCATATACCTCTTCAGATGATGTCGTTTAGGACCTTGGAATCACTCTCAAGTAACAGTGGTGATAAATAGCACTACCCTCTGTTTTCAGACTCCAGTGAAAATGCTTGTAAAATTTTATGATGAAATAGATGCTTGCAGAGACTTCTGGTACATACCTGCATCAGTCAGCATTGCAGCTCCAGATAATGGTGCCCACGCAGACTGGCGTGAGACAAGGAAATGGTTATCTCATGAAACTGAAAGCTTAGAAGTAGGGGCGGTTCTGGGCTTGGCTGAGTCAGCCTCCCAGGGCTGTCGAGGAGCAGCAGTTCCTTTTCTCTGCTCAGCCTGGCTCTGGGCACAGCTGATCCCCTCCTGGTCATAAACTGGCTCCCTCCTCAGAGCAAGTGACATTTGAGTGAGAATGAAGTGAGTGCGCCCTGGAAATCCCCTGGCAGGGCGTCCGGCAGGGGGACAGGAGGCACCGGGTCAGGCTCCTTAAAACTGTTACAATTTGCGACTAAACGACTTGGGCTTGAGGCCTCTTAGGGGACAGATCTCTGGGCACCATTTCAGTGTGTATATTTTTCACTGTTATGAGTCATTTCAGTTATATATGGGCCAATATTGTAATTTATGTTTTTCCTTTAAAATTATCATTTTCTTCCAGATATTTGCATTTTAATATGAAATTGTTATAAAAATTGACAGAATATCTTGGGATGTCCTGCTTTTTAACCCTAACTTTTTCCTCTTTTTTCTTTAGTTACACTTGCCAGTGTTTCTCTATTTACTAATCTTTTCACAGAACATGTTATGTTCTGTTTGTTCTGGACTGTTTATTATAGTGTCTCTTTTCCATACCCTGTGTGACCCCACATGTATGACATTCTTCTCTGTTTCTCCTAGAAATGTGACTCCTCACTGCACAAGGTGCTGGCCGTGTCAGTGTGTCCTCAGTCTCTGCCTTATTTTGCTGCTAAATTCAGCCTCAGTGTGACTGATGCATCTAGAAGACTCTGCGGCTTCCTCAAAAGTCTTGGTGAGGCGCCCTTGCTATAACTACAACTATGAAGCTATAACTCGAGTTTGTATATGCCCTTCTTATCTCTCGAGTTCAGTTTTCAAGGGCACAGGCCAGGGAAGCACTTCCATGAGAGTCGAGGGCTGTAAGAGGACCCTGCCTGTGACGGTGGTAGATGCGTGTCATTTACCCGCTGTCGTGCAGACGGGTGTTGTGTTACTGCCGGGATGGCCCCTTCAGGAGCGGCAAGTGACCATCTTTGCACAGGGTGGCCGGGGACGTGTGGGGGACTCCACGCCTGCTCGGGGGACCATGGAGGACGTTTATTTGACAGAATCCTGTCTGCAATGACTGGCGTCTGGTTTCCTAGGAA
The DNA here is from genome assembly GCF_057876585.1 of Rhinolophus sinicus. Taxonomy (NCBI): domain Eukaryota; kingdom Metazoa; phylum Chordata; class Mammalia; order Chiroptera; family Rhinolophidae; genus Rhinolophus; species Rhinolophus sinicus. The sequence continues at coordinate 57,480,270 of NC_142512.1, forward strand.
GCTCGAGAGCAGAGCAGAAAGGGATGGGCTGTGTCCATTGTGTGAGGAGCGAAAGTGGGTCAGGTCTCGGCGGTGAATGAACACTGGGACGTATCATCTGCTGTTAGCCTAGAACGGCCCCCCACCCGCGGCGGACTTTTCCGGCCCCCAGAGCATCCTCATACACGGCCATCAACAGGCAAGCTCAAAGAGGGCAACTTGAGCCATTGGCCAAATATGAATTCTTGTTAGTCCTCAGTGGCCTGTTAGAGACAAACCCATTGGGTTACTGATGAAATAGATGGCCAGCCAGCTGGCCTCACTGCCCCTTGGCGTGCTCGGTGCTCAGCAGCTTCCCATGGCGCAGCGTACTGCCAAAACTGAGGCGCAGTTACGATCCCGTCTTAGCTTTCTGAAGATCGAAGTTATTAGATGCTGTGCCATCTCGGGGAAGGGCCCGATTTTGACATTTTTGAAAAATAAGTAGTTGGGTACTTTATGGTAATAATGAGAAGATATTCACAGACCAATTTCTAGGTGATGCTTTAAGATGATACTTAGAATATTGATTATGTTTCTTTTTAAGAATAACTGGCTGCTTTTAAGATTTAGACTGGCTGCAAATATGAAAATTATTTGTTTAAAGTATTTTATTATAATTATTGAAAATACATTCTTTTTCCTTGGGTTTATTTGCCAACTTTAAGAACATTTATTAAAAAGATAGCTCGTTAAAAATCAACATAAAATTAAGACCATCATAAAGATAGGCTTAATCAGTTTACTCATTTATTTTAAAGATGTCAGAGACCATTACAGACTGGAATTTAGTTTAACCAGTGAATTGAAAGGAAATGCTGCTGGTCCCGGATAATACTCCATTACAGTGGTACCTCGGTTTTCAAACGTCTCTGTTGATGAACATTTCGGTTTACGTACGCCTTAAATTTTATGGATCTATGGTATCATGCTAAATTTTCAGTTTTAGGGGTTGATTTTAAAGGTCTGGAACGGATTAATCCATTTTGCGTTACTTTCTATGAGGAAACCGTGCCTCTGTTTTCGAACATTTCAGAACTCGAACGGTCTCCCGGAACGGATCACATTAGAAAACCGAGGTAACACTGTCATTTATATGGGGAGCACTGTACAGTGTTTACATAAATATAGATGGAGAGAAAAAGAGAAAGCAGACGAGAGAACATACCTATTTGATTGCTGAAAATATGTGCTATTGATTAAAAAAAAGATGCACAGTCCGGTACGTCCACAGTAGTGATAGAAATGAGAGCAGAGGGTGACAGCTCACGAGGGTGACCACTAGCTCAGGAGGTGACCCTGGCTCAGGAGGGTGACCGCTGGCTCACGAGGGTGACCACTAGCTCAGGAGGTGACCCTGGCTCAGGAGGGTGACAGCTCAGGAGGGTGACCGCTAGCTCAGGAGGTGACCCTGGCTCAGGAGGGTGACAACTCAGGAGGGTGACCGCTAGCTCAGGAGGTGACTCGTGCAGATGGGTGTTGTGTTACTACCGGGATGGCCCCTTCGGGAGCGGCAAGTGACCACCTTTGCACAGGGTGGCCGGGGACGCGTGGGGGACTCCACGCCTGCTCAGGAGACCATGGAGGGCATTTATTTGACTAGCTCAGGAGGTGACCCTAGCTCAGAAGGGTGACCTCTAGCTCAGGAGGGTGACCTCTAGTTCAGGAGGTGACCGTCGCTCAGGATGGTGACCCTGGCTCAGGAGGTGACACAGGCTCAGGAGGTGACCCTGGCTCAGGAGGGTGACAGCTCAGGAGGGTGACCGCTAGCTCAGGAGGTGACCCTGGCTCAGGAGGGTGACAACTCAGGAGGGTGACCGCTAGCTCAGGAGGTGACTCGTGCAGATGGGTGTTGTGTTACTGCCGGGATGGCCCCTTCGGGAGCGGCAAGTGACCATCTTTGCACAGGGTGGCCGGGGACGCGTGGGGGACTCCACACCTGCTCGGGAGACCATGGAGGGCATTTATTTGACTAGCTCAGGAGGTGACCCTAGCTCAGAAGGGTGACCTCTGGCTCAGGAGGGTGACCCTGGCTCAGGAGGGTGACCCTGGCTCAGGAGGGTGACCCTGGCTCAGGAGGGTGACCCTGGCTCACGAGGGTGACCCTGGCTCAGGAGGGTGACCCTGGCTCAGGAGGGTGACCCTGGTTCAGGAGGGTGACCCTGGCTCAGGAGGGTGACCCTGGCTCACGAGGGTGACCCTGGCTAGGAGGGTGACACAGGCTCAGGAGGTGACCCTGGCTCAGGAGGGTGACCCTGGCTCAGGAGGGTGACCCTGGCTCAGGAGGTGACCCTGGCTCAGGAGGCTGCCTGCGGAACCTGTTCTGTCAGTTGGTCTCTCAGAGGACAGGCCCGGGCGGCGATGTGAAGCTGAGCCCCCCTCCCCTGCAGGGGTGCACTATGTGTTCGACACAACGATAGCTGCGGACTTCAGTATCCTGGAAAGCCAGAGAGAATTCGTGCGTCGGTACCACCAGCACAGTGAGGAGCAGCCCACGTTACCCATGCTGACGTCCGCCTGTCCTGGTGAGTGCCAGGGCCAGCCGCAGTGGCTCCACTTGTCTGAAGCACCCTTCACACAGGCTGCCTGTGGGGCGCGCTGGGCAGTGGGTGAGCTCAGAGGTCAGTAGGCCCAGCCTACTTGGCCTCATAGACCAGGGGAAGGGGTTTGGGCCTGGTGCACAATTTCATGTCACTCAGCATACTCATTAGTTCTGGGTGGTTTGACTGGGGTGTGCGGATGGGGTGGGGGAGAGACCTAACAGCTGAGTGCTAATGTCTTGTCTTCATTTATCTGTATTTCTAAAGTTTCTGGAGCAAATATTATGTATTAGGAAAAGTAAATCTATTTTCTCTCAAAAGTATGACATTTCAGACGTCCACATGATCAAAGATGACGTGGCGAACACTCATCTGTCCTTTGCCAGCTTTAGTAAAAATTATGGAACAAAAAGATTTCTTTACGTTGAAGCTGAGGTTCTATCTGGCAGCACTTTTTAAACCAGTCTAATTAGTATTAGTGTAGAGTCTGGTTCCTGAGGTACAGACGTGACTTATCACAGGCTTTTTAGTTCTGGAAAATTAGAAATTTTGGAACAAGAAGATGTTTAAAGACAACGCATAGGGAAGAAGGAAGAAAGTGCTGTAGTGGTAAGCGACGTTTAGTGACAGTTTGTTTCTGAAAACGTGAGCTCTGTGAGAGCAAAGGAAAGCTGCTCTGTCAGAGCTAGTTGTGGGCTACACAAGTTTCAGGTTTTTCTTCATGTTTCTATCCTCACTTTATCCTCCGCTCAGCAGGGTTCTAGATTTCTCTAGCATCTCACATGTCACTGGTCGATCCCGAGGTGTGTGCTCTATTAATGTAGAATGTTTATACTACGGTTGCTTAGAACTTGGAAATACTTCCCACCCACTGAGAAAACCCTGAGGTGAGATGGGCTGTCTGTGCAAGAGGCCACATGGTTCGTGCACGGGCTGAGCTGTGTCGCTCACCATGGGATGTGCTCCACTTCACGGGCTTGTCCCCGGTGCCTGCTTTGTCCTAGGAAAGTGACTCAGGGATGCTCCCGGGTCTCCCGGGCTTGGGGACCAATTTCTGTGTGCGAGGCCTCAGTGTGGCCCATGGCTCAGAACGGACACTGCTGCCTGTGGTGTCCACCCCGGCAGTGCGTCACTGCAGGTGCCATGCAGGTGTGCAGGGCTCAGGGGTCATCTGGCTCGCAGGCACCTTCCAAGGTCCCTGGTGTCTGTGTGGGTCCCAGCCCGGGTCTCATGCTCTCCTCGTGGGGCCCGTCACTCAGTGCCGTACGCAGCTGGACACTGTGGCTCGGTCCCACCCAGCCAAGGAGGAAGCAGTGTGAGCTGCCCCAAATGGGCCTGTGCCCCTGGGGCAGCAGGATGTGTGGGAAAGCCCGTGCCTTCTGACACCAAAGCAGATTGTCTGTGGACCCTCTTGGGGGAGGCCCTGCTGGGGCGGAGCCTAGGAGGACGCCTCCCCTGCTGGCGAGGCAGGTACCTTGGGCCACAAGCAGCCAGTTCATTCCATCATTCCCACGGGACCCAGGGAGCCCTCTGCGCCCCCCTCTCCCCAGCGAGTGCGCGAGTGAGCACGGTGCTGCTGGGAGCCCCGTCTGTCCCAGAGTTCCCGCCTCTTTCAGCCCCTTTGCCTGCTGTGCACCAGCCACTCCTGCCTCACCAGCCTGACCTTTGCTGCATTCGGTTGTCTCGTTGAGCTGTGCAGGGCTGTTTACTTACAGGTTTGGGGCCTGTAGAAAATCCTACATTCTCCTCTCAGAGCTCTATTACCTCAGCGTGTCAAAACTAACCGTTCAGGTACACCCCTCTCAAATTCAGGGAGGTGGGGTGAGATCTGGTTCAAAACTCACCTTTTCTATAATTTGGCATTGTCATTTTTGCCTCCCTGACAACTTAAGGAACCTAAAGCAGCACCAAGGTCAGGTGACATGACCTGGTGGGTAGAACCGGACCGAGGCGGGCGAGCCTGTGTTGGCTTCCCCACACGCGGAGTCCAGGCTGGGACTGGGCCACACCCATGCGATGTCCCTGCCGGCTGCACCTTGGCCCAGCAGAGGAAGGGGGCGTTTGAGCCGCTCAGCCTGGAGGGGCCTTGTGAGATCCCGCGGTTCGAGAGTGCTCATGGGCAGAATTGCAGGAAGTTGGCTCTCTGAGCCCAGCAAAGTATCTGGAGAGTGGCTGGCCGCGTGCTGGTCCACTGCTCTGAGCACATTACCCTCTCGTGCCCTCAGAGATGGTCACTGAGAAGGGGGTGGCTCTCAGCATGACCGTGCTGCCATGCAGCTCGCAGTGGGGACTCCAGGTGGCGTCTCTGCCCCCTGCCCTGCTCAGTCACGAGTTGCTGATCACAGGTGTCCCTGGGAAGGCGCTAGCCCGTCTGGCTTCGGGTGCCAGGCGCTGTGGGCCATGGGTCCTGGTTTATCCCCCGCACCCCTGCTCAGCCTCTTCCCCTCAGGCCGGGCTTCTCTGGGGGCCCCGGCTTGTGCCTCCCGGAGTTTGGCCTAATCTTGTGTGGTTGCCCAGGCCTTGGAAGCCTTCCCAGCACACAGCAAGCATGCCCACAGCACAGATGCCATCTGCCTGAGAGCTGCGTCTGGGGGTGCTGGCACCTGGGCTGAGACCAGGGTGGGCGGGGCCCTACAAGGCCAGCCCCGAGGTCGTAATGCCTGGGCCCCCAATGGCGCTGTTGTTCGTGGTAGTTGTTCTTTAAGGTAAGCCGGTGCACACACACGTGCAGAGTTGGGGACGAGGAGAGCCCCACTCCAGTGCACTTCGTAGGGGCTTCTGTGGGTCACCATGGCTGTTTCCTGAGTGCGCTTAGGCCTGCATGCAGGTCACAGCGTGATGTGAGAGTTCGTTCAGGGATTGTCGAGTCTGGTGCCTGCAGCTCTTCCCCAGCAGGGGCATGGGCAGTCGGTTGCCCCAGGGGTCTGCCCACACCCCTTGGTGTACACGCCCATCTGCAGGGTCAGCAGGTGTCACGAGATGCCCTCCTCGCCAGGCCAGGCCCAACGGGAGAAGGGAGTGGGCTTTGGGTCTGCTGACCTCTGACCTGTGCATACCCTTGGCACCCACAGCAGCAGCAGTGCCCCCAGGGGGCATGGCTGTGGGAACAAGTTTGCAGCTGGTGAGGTAGAGCTGGAACCATGCAGGCTGGGCCACTGCCTTGGAGCCAACCCTTTGAGAGCATTCCCCTGTCTTTTGGGGGACCAGCTGTCCTGGCTCTCCGTCACACTCTGTCCTTTGGTCCAGGGCCGACAGAGCCGCCTGTGCCCAGCACCCTGCAGGCTGGGGACGTCCCTGGGATTCCCACGGCCCCAGCTGCTGAGGTGGCGACGGCTTCGGGGAGGGGTCTGTTGACCGTTGTGGCGAGATAAGGAAGAGGTGTCCCAGCTTCCCCCAGGGGGATGGGGTCTCAGGAGCTCTGAATCCCTGGGGTGTGATGGGAAGCAGGAGGAAGCAGCCCTGAGGAGCTGACATAGGACCCGTTCTGTCCGCAGGCTGGGTCCGGTACGCTGAGCGGGTGCTGGGTCACCCCATCACCCCCCACCTCTGCACTGCCAAGTCTCCCCAGCAGATCATGGGTTCTCTGGTGAAGGATTACTTCGCCAGACGGCAGGTGAGCCAACCTCTTCCCGGAGGGCGGCATGGGTCATGGTCCTGGCTTCCACGTGGGGGCCGGCTGGTGCTGGGAGCTGAGGGCGAGCGGGGCTGCGGGCTCCCATTGGGCACAGCTGGGCGCTCTCAGCCCCAGGCCAAGTGGAAACAGTGCCCACCCTGCTGAGGGCGTCTGGGCCTTGCCCGGAGAGGAACGCACCAAGGAAGCCCCGTGTGGCCGCCGCCCTGGCCGTTTGCAGCGCAGTGAGCAGGCCTCTGCCGGCCTTGGCCACGGCCGCCCCGACACCACGGGCACTCCCACCAAACTCCTGAGGCCCTACCTTGCCCTTCGAGTTTTTCCCAGGGCCCTTGGCTTCCCAGGGTCCCCTACCACCACTAGGCGTGGCACCCGGTCTTCAGCTGGTCACTGTATTGTCCCCTTCCCTCTCCCAGCCCCAACTCAGACCACTGGCTTGCGAAACAGGGCTGCCCCCGGGGACTGGCAGTAGCCAGGCCTGGTCCTCCCGGAGCTCCCTGATGCCCCAGTGCGACCCACAATGTGGCCCTCCTCCTGGGGTCTTTCGGAGCTCCCCACGTGTCGTCCTCAGTCAGATGACAGTTTCCTCGGGGAGCAAACGTTGTCGGGCACTGTGGGAACTGGAGAGACTGGGCAGCAGGCGTGTTTCAGTCTCCTGAAGCCTGCTTAAAGCCACAGTCCTGGCAGCCTTGTTAGTTCAGCGATAGGGAGTGTTTCCTTTCTACCTGGTCTCTTTGTAAGATCACCACAGTTATAAATGTGATATCCATGTGTGTGTTCAGCTTGGGGGACAGGAAAATGAGGTGTAGGATTCATACCTTGGCTTGCCCCACCCCCACTGTTCCCAGGCGCTCAGGAGTGTCTCGTCCTAAATGCTGCGCGTCAGTCCTGCAGCCCTGCTGAGGGGCCGCCGGGCACGCTTCCTGGAGCCCTGCAACGCGGGAAGGATGTCCTTCCCGGGCTTCGCCCCGGCCTCAGTAGGCCTTTCCTCCCAGGCCTCACCTCAGAATTCACTCGGCAGATACTGGCTCCTGGTGGCGTTGCCACCAAATTCTGGCCCAGCCATGGGCACGGGGTGGGGCAGCCCCGGCAGGTGTCCCGTAGGAAGTGTCTGGAAAGTCAGGGTGTCCAGTAACAGCCCAGCAGTGGCTTATTCTGCCATGTTTGGTCACTGCATACAGGTCAGGGGAAACGGGCTCAGGTTCCCAAGCTCTCCTTGCAAGTCCCCAGGCCGCTGAGAGTGCGACAGCCCCACGTGGGCCTGGTGCCGCTCTCGGTGGGGCGAGGGGGGTGATGGGAGTGAGGCAGGAACTTGGCCTGTGGAAGACCGGGCTCAGACCAGGGCCGCCTGGCTCGCAGCAGGCAGCTGGGCGGGTGGCCTGCGGGCGAGCGCTGGGCAGCAGTGGTGAGTGGCCTCCTCACGCTGCACGGCCCTGAGCTCGGGCTTGCTCGTCTCCACAGAACCTGTCCCCAGACAAGATTTTCCACGTCATTGTGGCCCCTTGCTATGACAAGAAGCTGGAGGCCCTTCGAGAAGATTTTCCCACAACTTTGCATAGTTCCCGGGGAGCTGACTGCGTGTTGACCTCAGGTGAGAGGTGGGTGGGGCCGGGGCGACCTTCAGGGGCAGTGACCCTCCATGGGGCCCTGACCCGGAGCTCCAGCCCGTGGACGCCCAGGACAGGCTTCTGCTGTGCGGGCTGCTGTGGGGTCGAGACTGGCAGGGCGAGTAGGACAGAGGGCCCGCAGCAACCTGTCCCCGTCCCCTGCAGGAGGAAGGGGCCACAGGCGACCTGCTGCGGACAGTGGGTTTTAGGGGAACCATGCCCTGGCCTCTCTTCCTGGGAACAGAGATGGTGTGTTCAGTCACCTGACACACATCTGGTGCCACAGTGGCTGGTTTAGGTTCCCGTTTGCTCTCGGGTTCCTCGGGGACCTGCCTGTGAGGGGAGCCAGGCGTGTTCTGGTGTCCGGCAGTCTCATTATAGAGACAGTGTGTCATGTAAATGCTGCCAGTGTGTTTTCGGTCATTCTGTGGTGACATGAGGTCACCACAAAGTCTTCTAGGAAACAAAATATTGTGAGTTTGTTTGCCACAGTCCTTCGTTTCAAGAGCACAGAGGAATTAAGAGTCTTCTCTGAGGTTTTAGTCACATTTTCCATTCTATTAGTGTTACTTTGCCCTTGAGATGGCTCCTTGCTGTGTGAGGGACAGCATCCAGGGTCACCTTGACTTAGAATTTGCTGTGAGGAAGAAAATAACATGGACACAGGTGTGGGGCAAGTGTGAGGTTCCGCCTGCGCCGGCTGCGTCCTCTCACAGCGCCTCCTGCCTCTCCTTCATCTGTAGGTGAAATTGTGCAGATAATGGAGCAAAGTGACCTGTCAGTGAAAGACGCTGCTGTGGACACTCTGTAAGTGGCTTTTGCAGGGAGGACCACCTTGGGGATGGGCCTCCTGCATGATCTCTGGTGTCACATGTCCCAGGGCCTCCCTACTTTACGTGCTGTGCTGAGATGGGGGTGCAGGTGGCACCTGACCTGGGGTGCCACTTCCCATGTCACTGCACGGCTCCACTGCAACCTTGGCCATCATCCTGGCTCTTGAATCGAATGTGGGCAGGCCCCTGGTGTGGGATGCCATTCTCTGAGGCTGCAGGGCGTCGGGTGTCCGTGGTCTGGGTGCGGGGCCGTCCATTTATCACCTGCACCGCCATGCCAAGCGCCATCTGTTCCGACGTTTGCGTCTAGACCTGCTCCAGGTGTGGCTACCCCCAGGCGACAGATTCCGTGGGTCCCTGGGCACTGAGAGTGGCAGTCTGGGCTCCTGCTGTCGGTGGTGATGCTAGCTGACACTGGTGCCCCTGCGTGTGGGGCGCGCATGGGCCACTCAGTGGGTCCTCTGGTGGTGGCGTGGGGACTATTTGAGGCCCTTTTGTGGACGGCTGGACTGAGGTTTATAGAATTTTAGCTACTCGAGGGCCTGTGGCCACAGCCTGTGCTGAGCCAACTGACCGCACGGCCCATTTTGACCGGGGCTCACGCCAGTGTGTTCTCGAGTCACCCTCAGAGTCCCGGTTTCCGTATCCTGAGGGACACACCCTGGCACAGGTGCAGCTGAGAAGTGACTCCCTGAGGAGTCTGAACATCCCCCACCCCCCACTTCAGACTCGGATGCAAACAGGTTTCATGCTGCTCATCAAAATGCAGTAAAGTGGGATGTGCCCAGAGCTGAGGTACTTGGAGAGGATTTCATCTTGCCGTGGCGGCCTTGCATCGTAAAACTCAGGCACTGATCTAACTGTCGCTGTCGCTCTGTCTGCCTGCTGAGGTTCGGAGACCTGGAGGAGGGAGAGCTGAGACGGCACGACGGGGCCAGCTCCGACGGGTACCTGGCACACGTCTTCCGGCACGCGGCCAAGGAGCTGTTCAACGAGGACGTGGGCGAGGTCACCTACCGTGCCCTGAGGTGCGCAGGGGCGGCTGCAGGCTGCGCATGTGCTCAGTGCTGCCTTGGGACAGTCCCCAAGGCCAGCGTGTGCATGCCAGGGGGCTGTCCTGTTTGCAGGGCTCACACCACTTAAGATCCAAAGGCCTTGTTTGTGTTTGTTCACGGACTTCTGAACTTAGATTGGAAATGCTCCTCAAGCCACAGGAGGACACGACAGCTCAGCCCGTGTGTTCATTTTGCAGGAACAAAGACTTCCAGGAAGTTACCCTTGAGAGGGACGGGGAGGTTCTGCTCCGCTTCGCGGCTGCATGCGGCTTTCGGAACATCCAGAACATGGTCCTGAAGCTGAAGAAGGGCAGGTTCCCGTACCACTTTGTGGAGGTCCTCGCCTGCGCTGGGGGTAAGGCTGAGTCCCTGGGGCTCACTCAGCGCCATGGCTTTGAGGGAGTGTGGACGCTGCCCCAGTGGCTGTGACATGATGGTGCCTCTCCCTCCTGCACACCCACCTAGTGAGGAAAGAGCGGGTACTCAGATGTCACCTTGGGAACCCCCTGGGGGGAGGAGTTGAGGACAGGAGGCGGCTGGTGAGATAGCAGAGGGGGTCCCAGGAGGCCTGCAGCCCCATGGGGTGGGGGCTGGGCTTGTCTCACCTATGCCCTGGAGTTAGAGCTTTGGCTGGGGGAGCAGGGGGCTGAGGGTCTGAGGAGAGGCGCAGACCACTCACAGGGAGTGTGCAGAGTTCCCTGCCTCGGCCGAGTGTCTTTTTGAGATTTGAGGTCAAACGTGGCAACTGTTGGGTGCTGTCAGGGGAGCACACAAGTGGAGAGAGGCTTGGCCAAGGGGAAATTGGCTGCAGATTCTTTTAAGTAGATTTTTATCCTGTAAATTCTGATACCATCTCACACATTTGAAAGCACGTAGCACCCATATGTGGACATGGGAGGGGTTTCTGTTCAGGCCGCAGCATTTGGTGTGTGGGCTCCTGGGTCCCTGTCCCCTCCCAGATGCAGCCCTGGTAGGACCAGTGCAGTGAGGCATTAAGCAGACGCTGGGGAGATGGTGGCTTGTTAACAGTTTCTGTGCCCTCCTGGTTTCAATACGTTTCAAGGGAAACTGGAAACCCAGATTTGCGTACACAGCCACCCAAAGTTAAAAAAGGTTAGCGAGTTATTTCAGTTCTGCGTAGACGCGTGTCATGAGCAGCGTTGGAGCAGGAAACAGGAAGGGTTCCCGAGGCCTCGTTGGGGACATGTGTCCAGGGCCCAGCTCGAGGCTCTGGCTATCATTCCTCTCCTGCCCAGAGCCGTCTGCCCTTTGAGACGGAAGGGGGAGAACGCTCTCCCTGCCTGTGTTTCAGGGTGTTTGAGCGGCAGGGGCCAGGCCCAGGCGGAGGATGGGCGCACGGACAAGGCCCTGCTGCGGCAGATGGAAGGCATCTACGCCCACATCCCGGTGCGGCCCGCCGAGACCAGTGCACATGTGCAGGCGCTGTACCAGGAGTGGCTGGGCGGGGCTGACTCCCCCCGGGCCCAGGAGACCCTGCACACAGCTTATGGGGACCCGGGGCACCCCACCCACAGCCGAGACATCAAGTGGTAACAGCCGGTACAGATGGTGCCCAAGGGGGGTGCAGAGACTCGGAAGAAAGCTCAGCTTTGCTTTCATGACTTTGGTTTCCAGAATTCCCTGCCCCCACCTGTTGACGGCTCCCTTGCTCTGATGTGGTGCTGTCTTCGTAATGTGTGCGATTGGAGCATTTTGTGTGAGAAACATCGCCCCAGTTTACATATCCTTTTATCCTAAAACCGAAAAATCCCAAAGAACAGGAATGAAGACAGATTCTTTTAGGCTTGAAAAGATCCCCATGTGGCCCGCACAGACCTGAGAAGTGCGTCCGCGTGCCTGCGGCTTGATGAACACCAGCATGGCGGGTGGGGGCGGGCCGGTTGCAGCCGCAGTCCTGGGTCACCTAGTTTGGCTCCTGGTTTTAGTCACATACGTTAACTCTTGAAAATGTTTTTGCCATAACATGAATAAACTGCTACCTTTTGGAATAGGGGGGCTCCTACACAAATCTGAATTTCTGGCTTTTCTTAAAAAGAATCTTAAGTTCTGGCAGCGCTGGGCCACATTCCTTCTGGGGCCAGACCGTCTCCCTGTGGGCTCTGTGGGGACTGGCGCCAGGGGCCCCCCCATGTGCACTTTTCCGTTCAGTCTTTAAGCTACACTCACCTTGAGGTGGGGGAGGCCTGACAGCCTGCCGGAGCTCCTCTCCGCGACCCCTCACATGGGGCCCCTCACCCTGCACCCATCGCTTGTGGGGCTTGCCTTAAATGAGGAGGGGGAGATAGCATTTCGCCCACAAACAGTTCAACAGAAAGGGCTGGCAAACAGGCACCTACCAGACCCGGGACCCCATCCTCATCAGGGCCCGTCCCGTGACATGAGACGCTTGTGACAGCCCTGGGTGCTTCTCCACAGTGACGACATCCTCCTGACCCTCACGCAGGGAAGCCTTGGCATGTTAGGTGTTTTCACCTGGTTCTCTACCATGCACCTGCCCACAATAGGGCTTCGTAACTGGACTTGTTGTGCGAGAGCACGTTTCGGCATCATTCGCTTACAGTCCGCTTTTCCACTCTCTGGTGACGGATACGGAACAAAGCCCGAGCGTGTCTGAGTGGAGTCGCATCAGCCAGAGGCCACCCTCCCCAGCCCGGGGTCGGCATGTGCTCAGATGGGCCCACGTCACCTGTCACGTGTTGTACCTTCCCTCACCACACCCACGTCACCAGCTGGCCCACAGCCAGAGCGCGTCCTTCCCTGTCACCGTTAGCAGGTAACACCCTCACACATGCAGGTTCTACTGAGATCTGAACTCAGATCCATGATTCAGAGTCCAGAGCGCTGACCATTACACCATGAACCATCTGCTGACAGGGGCCTGTGTGTTTTCATGGGACATGGACATGGATGCGAGGGTTCAAAGGTTGAGTGGGTTCTGCTGCCCATGGACCCAAAAGCCAGAGGTCATGATGGACAAAAAGGTGCCCTTGTAACAGAAGATGATTCTGACCTATGGACCTCTGGGTTACGGGCCCAGCACACTCCCGCGGAGCCACTCTGTTCCTCGTGGCCTCAGCTGCCTGACTCTGACAGTGACAGGTCTGGCGCCCTCTCCCGATGTACATTCCCTGCAGACTGGAGGGACAGGGGGAGTGGGTTCCTGCCGGGGACAATGGGGGCACAGCATGTGCTGTTTCGTCCATACAAAACTGCTTAAAATTAATGTGGTAAGAAACCTTGCTGTTCAGCTGTATAATTTGAAAAACATAAAACTGTTCCCCCAAGGACATTCTAGATATAAATTCTTTGGGGAGAAAAATCTTTGAATTTGTTTTGAAACTTTACACGTAAAAAGCGTCCGTGGAACTTGCTGTTGCAGGTAGTAGGGTACCTCCTCTCTCAAACCAACAAGCACTGGGAGAAATAGACTGAAACTGTTGTCAGCCAGGATTGTCAAAGGACATGGCCACAGAGAGTTTAATGAGCTGTTTTTAGGAACAGGGTTCAAGGAAGCTAAGGGGTGGTAAGCACCCCAACACGAGCCCCTGCAGCGAGGGCTCAGCATCCCGAGGCCTGGGGCCCTTCCTGACCCAGTGAGACCTGGCGCTGACGGTGTCGGCACTAAATAGTAGCGGAGCCTCCCTGCCGCTCGTCGCCCTGCCAGTGCCTCCCACTGGATACAGCCACTCAGCCCTTCTGCCTCCCACTTCCCATTGGTTGTAGGCAAGAGAAAGGCAGAGGTGACTTGCAGGGCAAAGGGACATTGGAACCAAAGGGAACCCCTGTAACCCCAGATGTGTGACCACAACTGCCCCGGTGGTGAAGGGAGGGTGAGGATGAGGGAGGACCCAAGGTGAAGGCCTGGAGGAAGCCGGTTGGCAGGGACACCCAGCCGGGCACAGTGGCAGCCCCGGGCTGAACATCAAGGTAGACTAGCAGTTGCCGGGGGCGAGGCTGCCTGCAGTGCGCCCACAGGCCGTCGCAGCCGGAAGCGCCAGCGTAAGGGATGTTGTCCGAGCCGGACGAACCGACACGTGCAGCTACAGGCCCGGGGCGGCCATGGGGGAAGCGCGCGGAAACCCGAGCAGCACGTCCAGCGATGCCCTGGCAGGGACTCAATGAAGCAGCCTGGAGAACCGGACGCGCTGTCCGGAGCCGGCCGGAGCTTGCGAAGGCTCGCATCCACGTGGAGGCACCTCCGCCGGTGTCCAGGGCGGGAAGGCCCGACCAGGAGGACAGGGTCTTCCGCGGCGGCCGGCCGGGCTCCCCTGCCACCCGCGATGCCTGCTGAAGCCTCGGGTCAAGATGGCCCAGGGGACAGGGAAGGCGACTGGGCCAAGGCTGTGACAACATGGCCTCCTTTCCCCCACCCTGCCTGACCTGGCGGAGTTTCCTGCCTCCGTGTTTTCCTGGCCAACCGGAGGTCCCCAAACTGTCTGCGAGGGAGCGACGGCAGCCAGCCCGACGCAGGCGACCTCCCTGACCCCGTCTCTGCAGGCGACCGCGAGGCCGCGCTGGAACGACCCCAGTCGCAGGCCTGGAGCGGCCCGCTCTCCTCCGGATGCCCACTGTCCCTGCGCCCGGTGCATGGCGGCTCCGGGCGCGCCACGTGCTGTACCCTGACGGCGCCGGGCGACAGGCGACAGGCCCTCGCGGGGCCTTGAGCGCCTCCCAAGCAGAGGCAGGGCCCCAGAAAGCAGTGTGCGGGCCTAGTGCTCACAAGTGGGATCACGGGAGCGAAGCCAATGACGCGACGCTGCCGCCTGCTCCCCACGAGGACCCCCAGCCTCAGCTTCCGTCCGTGTCAGCCTCGCAGGCAGGCGCGCTTTTGTCCTCCCGCATCCCCACTGCCTCGCACGGCTCCGGGCCTGCGGTCGCAGCCCCGGTCACGTTTGCCGGTGAAGGAAGCCGACGGCGTGACCGGCGCTGGGAGGCAGCCCACGCGCCTCTCCCTGTTTCAGGGCCGACGGGCGCCAGGCCCCAGCCGGCCGGGGGGGGGGGCCGGGGGGGGCGGTCACGTGCTCGTGCGTACGGCGTGCGCGGCGTCGGCGCGCTGCTGCCCCGCCCTCGCTGAAGCACGCACGTCCGGCGTGCGCACCTGGCGGCGCGCGGGGCGTGGCGAGCGTGCGGGCGCGTTCCCGGGCGGCGAGCGTGGTCGGGGACCCAGGGGCGCGCGGACGGGTGGTGGGGTGACAGGGCGACCGCAGGGTGTGCACCCTCGGCGGCCGCCTGACTTACACCCCGACTTTTCCACCAGGACCGTGTAGACTCCGCAGCCTCGCGTGCCTCACCTTCCCCTGACGCGGCCCCGGGCCCAGGAGCCCGGACACCGACGTCCCCGCCACGTCCTGCCCCGCCCCGCGTCACCCCCGCGCCCCCTGTGGGCTCCGGGCGGGGCAGGAGGCCGCGGCCAGCGCAGGATGGGTGAGGCCCCAACTTGTGCAATTTGGAGCATCCTTTCTGAGCAAAGGTGCAAAATTAGATCCGAAGGTGAAGGTTGATGACAACGAGGAAAGGAGCACAGGGGTGGCCTGTTAGCCAGCGGGTGAGAGCGCGGTGTGGAAACATCGAGGTTGCCGGTTCCCGGGGTCCCTGCATGGGCCACGGGAGCTACGCCCGCCTTAAAAACAAAACAATTAAAATTAAAAAAGTGTCCACAACAAGCAGCGAATTACACAACGCTGACCGATGCTACACACGCCATACATTCCACTAACTGCTTGGCACACCTCACCTCGCCTGTATTTTCCCCTGTTTTTGGATGCAGACTTGGATGATCTCTTGGATGGCAATGAGTCGGTAGCACTGTTTTTATAGAATGAAAGATAATCAGTCTTTTCAGGGTTGTTCAGGTTTTGCTTTTCCTTAACGATTTAGAAGAGCTGATCAGCTCTGCATTGTTAGGAGTGATGCCGGCTCTCGGACTTGGCCACATCTGGAACCGGCTCTCGGACTTGGCCACATCTGGAACCGGCTCTCGGACTTGGCCACATCTGGAACCGGCTCTCGGACTTGGCCACATCTGGAACCGGCTCTGGGACTTGGCCACATCTGGAACCGGCTCTCGGACTTGGCCACATCTGGAACCGGCTCTGGGACTTGGCCACATCTGGAACCGGCTCTCGGACTTGGCCACATCTGGAACCGGCTCTGGGACTTGGCCACATCTGGAACCGGCTCTCGGACTTGGCCACATCTGGAACCGGCTCTGGGACTTGGCCACATCTGGAACCGGCTCTCGGACTTGGCCACATCTGGAACCGGCTCTCGGACTTGGCCACATCTGGAACCGGCTCTGGGACTTGGCCACATCTGGAACCGGCTCTGGGACTTGGCCACATCTGGAACCGCTGAAGGGCTTGGGCAGGTCAGGGTCTGGCCTGAAATCCTCTGTGGCCTCAGAGTGGCTTATTAGGAGCTTTCTGACCTTGCTGACTGCAGGATTCACGTCCAATCGGGAAGAAATGGAAACAACTTTCTGTATTTATGCTTCACTGGACGGAGTGCGTTCAGTTTCCGCCGTCCTTTGAGCTGGAGCCCACTGTGTTTATGTGATCGCCCAAGTGTCTGTGTTCACGTGCTCTGTGGAGGCTTCTAAAGATACTGACCTGAAAGTCTGTCTGGTCTGAGGAACGTCTGTCTGGTGGAAGACGCGTACGAGCAAAACAGCAATGCGATGTGTGGTCTCAGAACAGGCTCATCCACACCATGCGGCCGTTCTCCTGTTAAAAAATAGTTCTTTCTAAATGTTCTGAGAAGCACCTCTTTGGTCCCTGGTATGTTTTACTTGATTCTCTGTAAATGGGATCACAGGTTTGAACTCATGGGTTTTCACTAAACCCTGTTGGGGGAGTTACGCCTCACTGCGGCAGGCACAGTGCCGCCTCAGTGCTCCCGGAAGTCAGCGGGCTTTAAACCTGGGGGGGGCGAGGCCACCCTGGTGAGCCCTCCCCACCGGAGGCCCCATGGGTTTCCTTTCTGTTACCATCGTCATCCTTCTGCTTTGCTTTTCCTTCTGCATTTTTTTGCTTCCTGTTTAGGAGTGTCCTGATTCTCATAATATCTCATCTCTGGGTTGTCATTTTCACGATCCATAATGTCTTAGTTATCCTGGTTCTTTTCCTTCACGATTTTGAGCATTCATTCGTGTTTTTGGTTCCGTTGTGATATACTTTTGACATTTTGAAATGTCTACCACACTTTATCTTTCCGTTTCCTTTTTTTTTTCCCCCCAGTTAGATATTTCCTTCTGGTCGTGTTTGAATTTTGGTATGATCAATTCCAGAAAATGTATACAAAGTTAATGCGACCTTAAGGTAAACACAAGTGCAACTCAAATGCATTTGAAAATTGCCACTGTGTGGCACTGAGCCCCATGGTTGTGTGATAAAATAACCATGTGTCACATACATTGACTTAGTTTTT
The DNA here is from genome assembly GCF_057876585.1 of Rhinolophus sinicus. Lineage (NCBI taxonomy): Eukaryota > Metazoa > Chordata > Mammalia > Chiroptera > Rhinolophidae > Rhinolophus > Rhinolophus sinicus. Next base: position 57,497,397 of record NC_142512.1, read on the forward strand.
TCAGGCCCTTTTGCTGTGTCATTACCAAAGTGAGTGTTATTTCCTCTGAAACTTCCAGACTTTGTTGGGACAAAGTGCTCCAGATACGCCAAGACTTGGTCTGGTGTGCCTGGCTGCAAAGACACGACTTCCCGCATTCCGTTCTGTGCTGATGGTGGCTCTAGCAGGTGTGTGTCCTGCTGAGGCGCTGCTGTAAAGGAAAGCATTTGCTGCAATGCTGTGGGCTCTTGTGTGGACTTTCCCACAGGAGAGCACTGCCATCCGACCTGCATGCAGGGGGACAGTCCCGACAGCTCAGTGGGGACCTCTGATGATGGGGGCATGTTGCACAGACTGCGGCTCAGAGTAGTTCAAAGCTTGTGTCCCCCCTCCCACATGCTCCTGGGGCTGTGGCTGGAGGACAGGACCCCCTGGGGGCAACCCCTGATCAGGCAAGTGCCCAGGCAGGGAGCCAGAGCACAGCTGGCCGAAGGGACTGCAGACCCCAACATGCACCCCCACACCCTCCTCCATGTATCCCCAAGTCCACTGCAGTGCCATCTCCAGAAAGAAGGTGAACGTAGCCCTGCTTGGAGGGGTGGGGGTGGAGCCTGGGGCTGGGTCTCAGACCTTCCCAGCCAACCCACTTCAGCCAGGGGCCCAGCCTCAGTCAGGGCCGCTGGGCACTAGTCTTCCCCTGCCATCATCACAGTGCAGGTTAGCGTGTGTGACGTGCCCATACAGCATCCGGTACCAGAAGAGGTTAAAAAGGACGGCCGGGCTGCCAGCTTACTAGTAGCAGCAGCAGCCATAGGCTTGGTCTTGCAATTAGGGTCCCAGCCCCTCTCCACCCTCCACTCCCTATGGGAGGCAGGGACCCCGACCCACTCCACGTCCATCCGCTCCCCCTCCACCATGTTTCTGTTATCTAGTAGACCTCAGTTCAGTCGAGTGATTTCACAAGCATATGGAATACCACTCTCTGTCTGATCCTGTGGAGGCGTGGCGGGGGTAGCACAAGTAAATGCGGCCGTAATCCCACCTCGGAGCCTCAGATGTTTGATCAAACAGAACATTTCCTTCTCAGAATCCTGGGCAGCAGCAAGTGTGTGGTAATACGATTTTTTTACACTTTAGCTTTTGTGTTTCTGTAACGAAAACCAGAAATGTGAAACATCATTTACTTAATATAGTGCTTACTCCATAATAATACATTTTGAAGTTATGGTACTGCCTATCAGCAGGGCCGTACTGTGAAGGGTATACCTTCTATTTTGTCTGACAGCCTGGCCAAAATAAGAGCATTATCTCCTCTCTGTAGAATGTGTTTCTTCCATGCAATTCAAGCACTTCTTCCATCTCTTCCACAAGGGCTGGGCGCCCACAGTCAGGGGCAGGGCCGGGAGTGTGGGTCTGTGGTTTCATGAGCTGGGTCTGTGCTGAGCCGCTGTCCTGAGCATGGTGTCGTGTGCAATGCAGGGGTAGAAGTCACGGTCTGTGCAGTCAGAGCGTTTACTCTGAGTGGGAGACATAAGACAACGCACCTGAAGAGTAAGGAACGTAAATAACAGTGCAAGGAAAGCAACAAGAAGCATCACAAGATGCAAGAGGTTGTGGATTGCCAAATAACTTACACACGTGAGCTACCATAGAAGTCCTGGGTCCTGGACAGAGCACAGAGTCGCCCCAGCGATGAATACTTTGTGTGAGAAGAGGGGACTGGGTAGATGCGGAGGAGGGCACCTGAGTACAGGCAGGTAGATGGGGAGGAGGGCACCTGGGTACAGGCAGGTAGATACGGAGGAGGGCACCTGAGTACAGGCAGGTAGATGGGGAGGAGGGCACCTGGGTACAGGCAGGTAGATGGGGAGGAGGGCACCTGGGTACAGGCAGGTAGATGGGGAGGAGGGCACCTGGGTACAGGCAGGTAGATGGGGAGGAGGGCACCTGGGTACAGGCAGGTAGATGGGGAGGAGGGCACCTGGGTACAGGCAGGTAGATGGGGAGGAGGGCACCTGGGTACAGGCAGGTAGATGCGGAGGAGGGCACCTGGGTACAGGCAGGTAGATGGGGAGGAGGGCACCTGGGTACAGGCAGGTAGATGGGGAGGAGGGCACCTGGGTACAGGAGAACTGTTGGAACAAGGGTGGCAGCTGGTGGTGGTCGAGGTGGAGCATGGCGCCGGCAGGTGGGGGCTGGGGCGGCCAACAGTGCACAGCACTTGGGAGAAGTGGGAGGAACTGGGGAAAGCTGGGCAGGAGCTGGACGGGGCGGCTCCCGTTTGCAGGAAACAGGCGGCTGGGTCTGGCTTTCGGCTGGTGGGAAACAGTGAGCCTCTGAAGGCTTTTTAGTGGTGAAAAGTTATGAATCATAGTTTTATCACCTTAAAACCGCAGGACTTAATGACAAGCTGTTCATATTACGTTGTTAAATGAAACCAGTTGAAGGGCCGGATTTTACTCTGAATTTTTGATTCTTAAAGAGGATAAAATTCACGATTATTATAGCAATGGTAGGCACCCCTCTTTATTGTGAGAGGCACTCAGAGGGAGCCTTATCTCTGTGTCTCTCAGGAAGAGGTGACGAGCAGTCCCACTACTGATGTGGCACGTCAGTCAAGCTCTGTGTGCCTCCCACTGCCCAGGTGTCATGCGAGCAGTCAGAGTGTCTGTCAACGGCAGGAGTATCACGGGGACGGCCTGACTCAATATCCAGACAGTCCCTAAAGCAGTACCTGGCATGCAGAGAACACTGCATCAGAGTTTGCTAACTGCATAACAAGCGACTCTGACAGCACTTTCCCCACAGGACAGCCCCGACATAAACGCTGGAGGTGTGGGCCTCGTTTGGATCTTGTTTTCTTCTAGAAACCGTGTTTTCAAATGGGGCGGCATCGTAGGGCAGCCCCAGAGCCTCCTCAGAATGGAGGGTTAGAGCTGGAAGGGCCCTCAGAGAGCAGCCAGTGCTGTGGCCCACCTTGCTGGTGAGGAAACAGACGTGGACGGGGCGGTGGGACCTCGGCCACACCACTCACTGGTGGAAAGACCAAGGTGGACGTGTGCGACTTCTCCGCAGTCCCTTCCTTCCCACTCTGCCAGAGCCGCACGTGGCTGGACAACTGCAGAGGTACAGAGCAGGGGTCCTTGTGTGCAGTGTAACTGGCTGAGCTGGTTCATGACACTCCCTGTCTGTCCTTCCAGATGTCTTTGCCTGTTCTGCTAATTCCATAGCGAAGTGTTAACATCTCACACTGAACTTGTGGCTTCTTTTCTTTCTCCTTTTAGTTCTGTCCGTTTTTGCGGTGAACATTTGGAAGTCGTGTTGGTGCATACACTTCGGATTGCTGCATTTCTCTGAGGATTGGAACCCTTTGTCATTATGGACTGCTCCTCTGGTGACTGTCCTTCACTGGGTCTCCTTGGCTGACATGGCTGCAGCCGCTTTCTCACCACTCGGGTCTGCACAGTATCGCTTTTTAGTCCTCGTGCTTTCAGCTTGTCTTGATCTTATGATTTCAAGTATGTGTCCGGTAAACTCATGAGTTACGCTGTTTTCTTCTCAGTCTAAAGTCTCTGGCCTGTGATCATCGTTCTCTATAGTTTACGTTTAATGTAAATGACTGAGCAGCCACCAACGTGGTTTAGAGTCGTCACCTTGCTGTTCTGTGTTTGTTTCATCTGCTCTGCATTCCTTCTTGCTCTCCTGGATTATTCACGTATTTTTCAAATCCCATTTTATCTTCTCTATAGTATTTTCTGATAGATAGTATATGTAACATATTCTATATATTTATACTGAATTTTGTAGTGGTTGACCTAGAAATTATACTGTGTTTCCCCGAAAAGAAGACTTAGCTGGACCATTAGCTCTAATGCGTCTTTTGCAGCAAAAACTAATATAAGACCGGGTATAATATAATATAATACCAGGTCATATTAATTTTTGCTCCAAAAGACGCATTAGAGCTGATGGTCCAGTTAGGTCCTTTTTCCGGGGAAACATGGTAGTATGCACCCTTCACTTATCACTCCACTTTGAAATCATATTATGCCACTTCATCAACCATGTAAGAACCATAAAACAGTGAAATAACATCAACTCCCCTCCTACTCTGTGTTCTTTCATTGTCATTTTTTTCTACAGGTTCTACTGTCCAATTTGGTAGCCATTAGTTAAATGTGGCTCTTTAAGTATAAAGTTAAATTGATTATATTTAAATACAATTTTAACATTCAGCTCCTCAGTCACACTAGCCACACTGAGGGGCCCAGAGCCCCACAAGGCGGTGGCTTCCGTGCCGGGCAGGGGCTGTAAGAAAACATTCCTGTTAGCGCAGGAAAGTGTGTCAGACAGCCTTGCTCTGAAACTCACAACATTGCTTTAAAATTTGCTTCAAGCCTTCATTCAATAACCTCTTCAAGAAATGATTTTAAATGTCTTGGACAGTTACCCACATAGGCCACCTGGGATTCCGTTTTGGGTCATTTTCCTCTGGCCTGAAGAGCCTCCTTTAGTACGTTTTAAAGGCCACGTCTCCTGGTGACAACATTTTCCGGCTTCTGTTTACCTGAACATGTCCTTCATCACCTTACTTTTTGAAGGGCATTTTCATTAGGTGTTGACTTGTCGTCTCTGATTTCGTTTGTTTACTTTAAGCATTTTGCTGTGTGATTTGTCTTCTGGCTTCCATTACTTTTAATAAGAAGTCAGCTGTCCTTCTCACTAGAGTTGTCCTGAGTGTGGTGTGTCTTTTTTTTTCTTCTTTTTTTTGTCTCTTTTAAGGACTTTTATCTTTACCTTTGGTTTTCAGCCGTTGGACTACAATATGCCGCCATGGGTTTTACTTTCAATGTGTCCTCCTTGGGGTTTGCTAAACTTTTCGGATCTGTGGGTTGGTGCATTCTCATCCATTTGTAAAATTCTCATCTATTCTCTCTTTAAATATTTCTTGTGCTCCATTTTCTTTTCCTTTTCTTTTCGGAGCCCAATTTTACGTACATTAGACCATTTGATCTTTCCCCACAGGTCTCTAATATTCCTTTCTGTTATCTTTTTTTCTCATTGTCATTTTTCTTTGCGTTTTGATTTAGATGGTTTCTATCGATGTGACTTTGAGTTGAAAAATCCCCTCTTCAGTTTCATCCAGTCTGGTGTTCGGCAAATTCAGTGCATTCTGCATTGCAGATATTTTACTTTTTTCTCTGCTCCTGGTGTGTAGCCCTTTCCCCAAGGGTGTGGCCTTTCTGGGGTCTCAACCGTTTGCCTGGGTTGCACCAAGAGCTCTTCCCTTTGCTCCAACATCTCCCGGTGCTGAGAGACCCCTGCAGTCTCTGTTCAGCTCTCATCTGGTACCTGCAACCAAAGAGGCTAAAAGAACAGAGTTAGGTTCCTATAACAAACTTCCTCTAGTTCTACTTATTTATGCTATACATTTATGAAAAAGGTAGGGATAATATTGATCCTGTACCCTTCTTCACTCTAGTAATTCTCGTCACTGGATATATGAACTAACTGTAACTGTCGGGAAAAAAAGGCCCAGACATATTATTAAGAGATAAATCTCCAATAAAATTCAATTTTTTTAGTCTTAATTAAAGCTTGCATGTATTTATATTGCTTTGATCAATTATGAGTTAATAATAGTTGTAATACTAATTCAACTGAGGGAAAATGTTTTTAATGTGAGACTTATGTTCATAAGAAATTGCAAATCAATCTCTCTCTCTCCCCTGCCACCCTTCTGTCTGTCTGTCTCTCTCCAGGGATTAATAATAGAGTCATTAGTAAATTATGTTCAAGTATAAACACTTATTGTATTTAGAAGAAAATTCGTGGGGGAATTTGAATGGAAATGAGTTTAGGAGAAAAGGATTTAATAGAACTCCTGACTGTTAATCAAGAGATTGTGTTTATAAAACATATGATAGTGGGTTGGTTTCAAATCATAATGGCATTCAAACTCCATTTGATGCATTTATGGAATGATGTCACGGTTTAATTTTAGAAGTCAATATGTATAACATTTGGGAAATTACATCCATTACAACTATTTAAACATGATAGAAAATTTTGCTATTATCTTAAATGTGGGGGGGGGCTTAGAGGTGTTCACAAAATTAGTTTTCCGGGTACTTATTCAAGTCTTGGAGGACTGTGGGTCCAGCTACCCTTTTCTGTAGCCTGAGTCATTACAGGAGACACAGCCTCCCTGCTTTCCGTTTTGTCCCACACAGCAAACAGATTCAACTTCTAAAAAGTTAAATCAGATCCTGTTACTCCTCGCGTGAACTGCCCAGTGGTTTCCCCTTCACTTACTGCGGAGCCAGGATGCAGCGGGCCCTCTGCTCCCCGGCTGTTTCTGCTCCCTCCCTCACGGCCTGCTCAGGCCGAGCATGTGATGGGCACAAGCCCGCCTCAGGGCCCTTGTCCTTGCTCTTTGCCCAAATGCCACTGTGGCCCCTGGCTCACGTCCTTCAGGCCTCAGGTCACCCATCGCCTCCTCCCCGGGCCTTCCTGCCCATCTCGCATCCCTTACCGCGCCGTAGAGCACACGCTGTGTCTTTCTTTCCAGGTGTGCTGTGGGTCCTGCATCAGACCAGCACCCTGAGGCAGGTGCCCCTTGGCCAGGCTCTCTGCCCTCCTTCCGCACCTGCATGGGCCTGGCTAGATGCCCAGTACACATCCCCTGGATGAAACAGCAAACCTGTGTAAAACTCGGGTCTGGGGTGTCTCATCCACATCTCTGCTCTCAGCTCCGTGACATGAAGAGCCAGGATGCTCTGTATTTCCCCAAAAATAAGACCTAGCCAGACCGTCAGCTCTAGTGAGCCTTTTGGAGCAAAAATTAATATAAGACCTAGTCTTATTTTAATATAAGACCAGGTCTATATAACATAATATAATATAATACTGGGTCTTTATAAATAATATAATATAATACTGGGTCTTATATTAATTTTTGCTCCAAAAGATGCATTACAGCCGATGGTCCGGCTAGGTCTGATTTTCGGGGAAACATGGTACCTCGTCAGCATCCTCTGCTTCTGCTTCCCCCTCAGTCATGTCCAGGCTCCTGTGCTGACTTCCCTTGGTCGTCTTTCACACATGGTGACCCCACACTGACGGGGCATGACGGGGTGCCCACCGCATGTCCACCCCGGCCTGTTCCTGGTATACAGCGAGTGCTTACTGAGTCCTCAGACAGGGTGGGAAGCCAGCATGAGCCCCGCCTCTGCTCTGGAGCCCTTCTGAGTGTCCCAGCCCTCAGCAGCGATCCCTTCCTTCTCAGAGCTGCGTGGTCCTTACCATCTCACCTTGCGTAGGGCCTGGCATTGCCCATCTTTCTTCCCAGGTGCCTCGTGTCTGACAGTAAGGGTGTCACTGAGATTCATGGGCGCAGTGCTGCCAGCTCGTCCCTTGTGTCCACAGGCCTGGGTGTCCTGCATGTGGCGGACACTGTGCTGATGGAAACACGTGAAAGGTAGGTGACCATTTCCAATAGCCTCGTCAAGGTTGACAGCAGACAACACGTGCTCCGAACACCGTCAGTAACTTGATCGCAGTGAAGCTTCTGAAAGCCAGGCAGAGTGGGGCGTGTGCCGTGTGCACTGAGCACAGAGCCAGCGCACAGAGCAGCTGGCCGCAGGAGCCTGGGACCGCACGCTCCAGGGTGGACACATTTACTCTGCTTGATCGTATGTGCTTTGTTTTTGGATGAGTGCTGTCCCCACCTATGATTTCCATACGTGTCTCAACACCATCGGAAACCTCTCCAATACAATGAGGAGTGTTTAACGGAACTGCTGTATTTTTTTTTCTGTCTGGGACATTGTCCTATACTTATGGTTCCAAGCAGTTTGAACCCTTACGAATTTCTGCTATAATTGCAAACACATTTATGGCAAATAATGTATGTAAATATCACACTGAGAGGGCCACATTGATTTCCATTTTTTAGAATGCGTTTACACACACACACACACACACACACACACTGAATAGAGGGCCGCCCCACTTGCAGCCTGCCTCTCTTCAGCAGGTCTTGCCCAGAATGTTGACTTTCTCCTGCTCCGTTTAAGCCCAGCTTCCTCTCACGTCTTGCCACTCACACTGATCTCCCTTTGTACTTAAAATTACGTCTTTTTGTTGTAGTAATTACTCTTCACTATTAACGATCCGCAAATAATGGGGCACTGGGCTTATCGCTAGCCCTGTCGGTAGGGGCCACTGTTGGCAGAGTGTGACAGTCCTTCCTGGTTCTCAGGACGGTCCCTCGTGCGGGCCGCGTGGCCCACGGTGCCGCCTGTGGCAGAGACTGAAAGGTGCAGTTTGCTGCGGTTTCGACTTGGCGAAGACAGGCCGGGCGGGCGCTGTGGTCGCCGGGCCGCGCTCCGTCGCCCCCGTCGCGCCGCCGCCAAGCGCCTGGTCCCTGGTCCTGACCGAGTAGCCCTCCGTGGCGTGGGGGCGCCCGCAGCACCGCGCCTGGCGCTGCGCCCCGGTCCGGAGCGTGTCCAGGGTGGTCACTGATCACGGACCGTCTAGGCCGTGCCATCCTAGCTGTTGGGGTCGCCTCACAGTGATTTTAACCGAGGTGGAAACTGACGACGTTGAAACTGGGCGTTGGATGGGCTTAGACAGTCACTACGGTTAACAAGAGGCAGTTCCCAGCGGGGAGGGTGACAGCAGAGGCCGAGCGCGGGCAGTCTGCGGGCGTCTGCGGGCTCGTCTGAGCCGACGGCCGAGCCGCTGCCCCGCAGGACAGGAGCCACCGCGCCCCTTCGCCCGCGCCGACCTTGACCCGGCCCCCGCCCCCGCCGGCCCGCTCTCCGCTCGGCGGCTCCGCGGCCAGCCCCGCTCCGCTCCGCCCCGGGTTTTCCAGGCCGCTCGAAGCCGCGCCTGCGTCGGGCGACGCGGCTTGGTCGTGCGGGCGCTCGGCCGGCGTGCCTCGCCATTGGCTGGCCGCCGGTAGCCCCACTGGCGTGCGTCGCCCCCATAGGCGGGCGCGGCCGTCCGTCCGCGGGCCCGGCGCCGCTCGAGCGCGCCGCGCGTGTCCCGCCCCTCGCCGCCGCTCGTCGCTCGCCGGCCGGCGGCCTCGCTGGGCCTCAGCTCCGTGGCGGCGGCGGCGGAAGGCGCCGGGCCGCGCAGGCCCATGGCGGCGGCCGCGGCGCTCCCGGGCGCGAGCGGGCCTCCCGCGGGCGGCGGGGCCGGCGGCGGCGCGGGCGGCGGGTCTCCGCCGGGCGGCTGGGCCGTGGCGCGCCTCGAGGGCCGCGAGTTCGAGTACCTGATGAAGAAGCGCTCGGTGACCATCGGCCGCAACTCGTCGCAGGGCTCGGTGGACGTGAGCATGGGCCACTCGAGCTTCATCTCTCGGCGCCACCTGGAGATTTTCACGCCCCCGGGCGGCGGCCATGGCGGGGCGGCCCCCGAGCCCTCGGCGCAGCCTGGGCCCGACGCCGGCGGCGACTTCTACCTGCGCTGTCTGGGCAAGAACGGCGTGTTCGTGGACGGCGTGTTCCAGAGGCGCGGGGCGCCGCCGCTGCAGCTGCCGCGCGTGTGAGTGGGCCCGCGGCCGCGACCCCGACCCCGACCCCGACCCGCGCTCTGACCCTGCCCCTGACCCGCGGCGCCCGCCCCCCGCTCCCGGCCTCGGCCGGGGCAGCTCCTGGCCTCGTCCCTGTGCCCGACGACCGGGCCACCCATCGTCCCCGCCGGGTCCCCGTCTGTGACCCAGTGTCCCGGCCTCATCCACGCCGCTCGTGATCAGGGCACAGACGCCACCGCCTGTCGGAGGCCGCCCCTCCCTCCCTCCTCCGAGGCCGGAGGTGCAGCACCTCGCACGTGGGCCTGGCTTGGTGGGGTCCGTGCTCCGGGAGTCTGCGCGTCTCCATAACCCGCGCGTCGATAGTGCTGAGCGAGACGTTCGACTCTAGTTGGCGGATTTACCCAGAGCTGAGCGCCGTCGTTGCTCGGTTGAGGATGGCGTGTCTGTTACTTCCTTTTTGTTCTGCGCGTTTCAGTAGTGAATTATTTCAGGAGTGTGTCTCTTAAGCTACGAGGACTCCTTTTGCCGCCTCTTATTTTCAGTAGCCTAAAAATTGAAAACTTTTCGAGCACGATGAATTTTTAAGTCTTTGCCCAGAACCTTAAAATTTGGGGAAAGCTGGATACTTTTAACATTCCCACACTTTTTAAAGTCAGATGATTATTTAGAGATAATTACAAAGCCTTAGGGTGTGTTAATTGAGTTGGCCTCTTGGGGAATGTCAGTCCTGCTGCAAAACAGTTCAACTTGGTTCTTTGGTTTTATGAAGTTATCATTGTGCTTAAAAAACGACTTGCTCTCTAGGAAATGCTAATTATTCCTCAGGTGCTCCTTTCCAATCGTTGCCAGTAGAGCCTTTGTCACAAACTGGAATTTTTAAGTGCTTTTGTTGGAAATGCTGATTGGAGCTGTTGCTTTTCGTAATTCCTTGATTTTTGTATCTGTGTGTTGTGCTGTTACTTACACAGCTTTTGTTCCCTAAACCTTGATGGGAGCATTTCAATCCAGAATGCTGTTTCTGTGTATTTATGCTCTAGACTGCGTAAAACCCATAGGAGGGGCCTTTTAATGACAGTTTGTTGTTTGCAAATAACTTGATGTCACAACAAAGGTATCTTACCTCTGAGGATTTTGAGGTTTTTAAAGAAAATTCTTATTACCATTCAGCCAAAACCATTTGTGTTAACATGCTAAGCATGGAAATAACTTGACCTTTTGGTGAGGAGCGGAATTCAGACGTTTTGAGGGCAGTGTGGGCCTCGCAGAAGTGATGAGTAAGAAGGGAGTGGGGTGGGGGCCGGCCTCTGACGGCGCCCCCCCGGCGTGTGTGCAGGGAGGAGTCCGGGCAGCAAGGCCGAGCCCTGGACTTCTGAAGGGCCTGGAACCTCTACGCGAACTGGCAGGGGAGTGGTTTTTTCCACAAAGGGATTTTTATATTTTTACAGCTTAAAATAAGTGGGACTTTGCAGCGCCTGTTTTTGTAAGGCATCATTTTCACGTTTCTAGCGTAGTGGGCACCAGGTACAGGTAAACGGAAGACACTGTAAAGACTGTTGGTACTAGCGAAATGTAGACAGATTGTTTTAAAAATCTTTTTCTTGAAATTAAATTCAGCTTTATGTTACACATTCTTTTTAAGTTAAAAAAATCAAACTCTAAGTTTAAAAAAAGCGCATGTAATATAGAGCAATTAGGCAGAGGTTGAAATATTGCTTATTTACATTTGCCTATTGAATTGAAAATAACTGTAGAGTTAAAAAATGACAACCCAAGGTTTGTTATTTGAATGACAATGATTTTATTCCAATTCCAATTTTAAGATGAATGTACGTTTTGTAGTTAATATTAAAATTTCACAATGACTGCAGAGCCTGGAAAAGCTATGGCTGCTATTAATGCATAACATACTGCTCTTGGTCTTTACACACACACACACACACACACACACACACACACACACACACCGGGGATGCCAAAAAAATGTGTACAAGTGGACACTTTGGCCAATGTTGCTCAAGCAGTCGTTCGCCGTAATCACAAGTGTCTGGATGCTGATGGTAACCACTTCGAGCATCTCTTGTAATTGCAAAAGTCAAACGTGACTTGTATTCATCTTTTGTTATCGGTATATATTGAGTATTACAATTTTAATACAGTTTTCCTTTTTAAAAATGTATATGCATTTTTTTGACATTCTCTATGTGTGTGTGAATATATATATATATATGTAATTATATAATTATGTAGTATATAGTTGTATATGTATAATTTGAATTTTTGGAAAGTTTAGCTGTGCTGTCAACTTTGGAAAAAGTATCCCAGTTGTACTGTGTTGGGTTGGCATTGTACAGAAATAAACACCCATACTGGTCTAGAATCGTTAGGCATCATTTTTTCCATTTGTACAGGGGTAACACTGTATTAAATACGTAAGGTCTTATCTACATGGGTTTGATTGCAGACATTAATGAAGTATTCTCTAAATAATGAAAAAAATTTTCAGAGCATTTGGAAGCGTACGTAAGTAGTCCAGGCTTAAAGTACGGTTCATTGTTTTATTAAAATGCTAAATAATGTATTAATTAGGGGGAATAGAGATAGACGAGGACTGTGCTGCAGTCATGAGTATTTCATGGTTTGGGTGAGATCTGAGTACAGCGCCTTTTGCACAGTGGTTGGTGAGCCATGCCCAGTGTGGACCAGCGGGTGTAGGGCTGGGAGTGCTGAGCGTGTATAAGAGGGCCAGGCCTGCGGTTTTCTAGAAAACAAGTGACTTCCAGAAATCCTTGGTGTTTGGCCAAGTATGCAGGGCTGTGTGTACAGAAATGCAACTTTCCTCTCTAGAAAGGAGCGTCTGACTTGGCTGGAGGTGCAGGTGTTATTGGGACTGGGGGTGGTATGTAGGGTGGGCTGCACGGGAGAGCCCAGAGCCACATGGGCGGGGCTTCTGGAAGTGGGAGGTTGAGGCACCTTGCAGGTGAGGCTGGGCTGGCAGCCTGGCGCTAGAGAAGTTGGAATTGGGGCTGGAAGGGCCCTTGGGGTGAGCTGTGGAGCGTGTGAGTTGCCTGGGCCTGGTAGGGGGAGCGTGCACGGCCCTCAATGACAGACTGAAGAATGCCCTCTTTGAGGACCTGGTCTGGGGTCTGGGTGAGCAGCCAAGTGTGTTAGCAAGGCTGTTGGGCGAGAATGCCTGGGGGTGTCGCTGCTCTTGTTGCCATGGTAGCAAACAGTATAATTTACAAATAAAAATAAACAACTCCTTAACAGTTGTTTACACCTTGAGATATCAAGTGAATTTGACAACATTTTTGATCAATAAGATCCTGTGATATCTAATAGCCAAACAAAAGCAGAACAAGTTGAATTCATTATTGCCCTAAACTATTGAACGTGCAAAAGTGTAGCTGTGTTGGTTTAGAAAAGTGGCCCGTTTCTGTGCTGAACTGCCTGCCTGTCAGTCGGTGATACAGCAACACCTCCTTTCTTTGTGGGATGTTTTAACTTGCAGATTAAGTTTGGTGATGTCACATTTGAAGACTCATTAAGTTAGATAGCATCCTCTAAGGTGAGGACTGGAGACGCCAGCACACAGTGGCTTCTGGAGCTTTCCAGGTGGAGACTCCCAAGAGATGTGAACTCAGAAATGGGGGTGGGGCAACACCGAGGTTCCCAGAGAAGAGCAGAACCAGAAAGCGAGATAATAAGCTGGCGCTGCCAAGAGAGGAGCTGGCCTGGAGAAGCGGACAGTGACCTGAGGGCATTTTGGAGGATGAGAAAGGCTGGGCAGTGGGATGGAGATGGGGTGTAAGGTGTTTGTGGGTGGGATGGGTGTGGTAAGGAGGGCAGACCTCAGGATTCCCAGGGGAGGTGGGTGTAGGACCCACTGAGCGATGCAGCTGAGGCCAGTCGGCCCGAAGAGTGGGCACACACGAGGTGTGGAGGGGACAGTTCCCAGTAGAAGGTAAAATGGGGCATCTTGTTTGAAGACCCGAGCAGGGCCACTAATGAGGCCTAGCGGATTTTATTTTTCTTTTTTCATTCACTTTAAACACTTTACCCACCCTCCCACCCCCTCCCTTTCGGCAGCTGTCAGCTTGTTCTCTGTCTGTGGCATGGTTTCTTGTTCCAGGGCTGTAGGATTGGTTGAAACGCCTTCATTTTTATGACCTGAGACTGGGATGAGCTTGTAAGCAGAGCTGAGGGTCAGAATCCCTGATGGCAGGACCCCAGGACCCAGGGGTGGGCAACGTGCCATGGGCAGGTGCTCAAAGCCCAGGGGCAGAGGTGCTTTGTGCTTTGAAAAGTGCTTAGTGTACAAATGAATCGCTTTTCATGACCACTGTGTACTTTTCTCTAAAAGCTACAATATGCATTCATGCATCAAATTGAGATACATTTTTATCATTGACTTGCAGACATTGGAAACACAGTGCAGCTGTGTTAGCATAATCATTACTGTACTGTGTTAAAAATCACCTCGTGTTCAGTAGTTCTTCTAGTGGTAAAACTCAGTTTGCTCCTTGGCTTAGATTTAAAATAAGTTGAATTTCTAACACATTTTGAGAAACAAGTCTGCGTGATGGGACTTGTCACCTGTGGGATCGCTTGTATGCTTACTAACTGTTAGGAGAGGGCGAGGAGGGTTCTGGAGTCGGACAGACTGGGGCCAAATGCCAGCTCTGCTGCTTAACCTGCCTGAGTTTTAGTTCCCTCATTTCTGACACGGGGATAACAACTGACGTCATGTGACAATTAGCACCACACCTGTGCCCCTGCTAGACATCAGGGGCCACATGTGTCCTAGTGTAGAGGGGCCCATAAGGATCTGATGTGACAGAAAATGTGACATGAGGGTAGAAATGTCCCCTTGCTCATAACTCCACGTGCACACATGCGTGCAGTAAATTGATCGAGGGCCTCTTGGAGTACGGGGGGAAGTCTGAGCTTCCTTCTGCCGGGGGAGGTTGCCCTTCCCCAGCAGGACCTAAGGCTAAAGACTGGCCTTGGGACGTGGTCGGTGTCGCCCAGCAGGCCGAGCCTGGACAGGTCCATCTGGGCGTACCCCTCCCTCCCTCCCGAAGGCTCCTTTCCAACATGTCAGTTTCACCACAAACATCCTGCTTCAGAGGAAAAGGGGAAGGGCCCCTGCCTTGGGCCGTCAGCAAAGGTTCTGATTTGAAGCATATTTGTTCATTGATGCCATCAGTCAAAGAACTGTGATTGACCATGTGCTGTTTTTCTTTCCAAACTGCTTTTCACTGAAGTGTAATGAGCCACAACATGAGGTCGGATGATTAAGGTCGCAAACTCACCCTATAAACAGTGCTACACACCTCATTGCTGGATATCACTACGGTCACCTTCGAAGTCCTCCCCTTGGGAAGCTATGCACCGACGCCAGTGCCTAGTCCACCCTTCAAAGCCATTTTGGGACTCTTTTTCTGGAATGGCCATCAGAGCTGTCGTCGTATTACCCTTGATGTCCTGAATGTCATCAAAATGTCTTCTTTTCAATATTTCCTTTATCTTTGGGTAAAGAAAGAAGTCATGGGGGCCAGATCAGGTGAGTAGGGAGGGTGTTCCAATACAGTCATTTGTTTCCTGGCTAAAAACTCCCTCACAGACAGTGCTGTGTGAGCTGGTGCATTGTCGTGATGCAAGAGCCATGAATTGTTGGTGGAAAGTACAGGTCGTGTAACTGCTTCATGCAGCCTTTTCATTACCTCCAAATAGTAAACTTGTCCAGTTGGTACAAATTCGTAATGAATAATCCCTCTGATAGCAAAAAAAGGTCAGCGACATTACTGCAATGAGTTCGCGAACTTAATTGTCAGACCTGTACTTTTGAAATGGGTCATGGTTTCTTTCTGGGAGGCAGCGAGGACCTGAAGCCGGGGTCCCCTGCAGGCCTGCAGGTGAGCGTGGGTGCTCAGGGCCCCTAGGAGTGGAGGTCACAGCCGTTCTGGTGACCAGCCTGTTCGCAGCCGCTTCTGCTGTCAGGGTCGGGAAGATAGATCGCTCCCTTTTCCTGGCCTCGTGCTGTAACTCCGCTTGTCTCTCGGCTCCTCCATGGGGTCCAGGTCCTCTGTATGTCTGTGCCACCCAGAAATGGCACAGAGCCATCGTCACGTGGTACATGTCCAGAATGTGTGCGCCAGGTGACTGGTTTAGGACGGTGCTGGTACCTGGGTGTCTCACGTGCTGGTTCTAGTCAGATGTGGCTCCCCCATTGATGCCCCCACTTACCAGCAAGTCCCATCTAGTTGCAGAAGCACAGCATAGTTTCATGCGTAATTGGTGGAAATATTCCAGAAGGTGAGGCTGTTATAGTAACAGCAGATTTTTCCATTGTGACATTGGAACAATTCTTGCTTTGCTGAGGATAAAGGTGGGTTTTTTTGGAAAATGAAAAAAGGGGTTTCTAAAATAAGGAAGCTTTGAATGAAAGCAGTTATCATTTTGGATAGTATTCTTATCTGTTTAACATTTTTGTGTGGCTCCTGTTTTCTTTCATGTCTGGGTTTTGGAGTAGTTTACAATATCTTAATGATAACATAGGAAGCCGACTCCCACACTTCCAGTCCCAGTTCCTAATGAGGATTTTTGAATTTGTTAATGAAACCTAACACACCAGCATGTTTAAGGCACACGTTGTCACTTCTGTGATTTGAAGCAGTGTGAGCCCCGCGACAAGCAAGTGGCCGTGGGGACATGAGGCAGCGCTTTTCAGAAACTCACACGCATCAGTTTCTAGGGTGTGTGTTTGGTCCCGGGCACCCCGCTCCTTGGCTGGGGACCGGGAAGGAGCTCTGCTGAGACTTCCACAGAGTTTAGACATTTGGTTTTGCTGCAGTTTGTCATTTGGGACAGAATGCTTGTGTGTCTTCTTCAGTGAGAGGTATCAGAGCATAGCAGGTTCTCAGATAATACCGTTTCGATGTAACGTTGATGAGTTGCCCTAGGAGCTTAACTCTTGCTTATATCACTTAGGCTGGGGTACAGTCGGTTTAGTTATACGTTGTTTCGCTCAAAGTCGCAGAGCGTATAAGTGAGGACTAACTGCAGAACAGTGGGTCTCACTGGGGCACCCTCTCCCTTCCCGCGACGTTTGGCCATATCTGGAGACACGTTAGGTTGGCACAACAGGGGGAGGTACTTCTGGCGTCTAGTGGGTCAGGGCCAGGGACGCTGCTAAATGCCCTCCAATGCACAGGACAGCCCCCCAAGAGTGAAGGGTCCAGCCCCAAGCTCCGTGGTGGGGTGCTAGAGGCCTGTGCAGTAGAGTGTGATCTGGCAGTTGGTAGCAGTTGGACATCACTCTCAGCCCGATGGGTGGTCCTTGATTAGGACCTTTAAGTGACCAAAGCATTTGCTGCAAAGCGTGTGGTGGGCACCTTTCTGACACGGCCCGAGGTAGAGAGACCTGGTGTGGGGCCACTCCTCTGCAGCTTCAGAAAAACCCAGAATGCGGTCCTAAATCTTCCCTGAGTTGTTAGCAGGTTGGTCTCAGTACTGTAGGGAGTAGCCTGAGGTTCTCTCCCTTGGAATATGTACTCAGGCATGTCCACTGGCTTTCGTGAGGTTGGTAAAATTACTCTGAGAACATCTATGATTAATGGGAAAAAGACATTGAGTTGTTCTAGTGGAGTTCCAGTTTTTTGTGGTCTTGGTTTCCCTGGAAAATAATTGACAGTGTGAGGGAGTGTGACATTACTGTCACTGCAACCACAGTGTGAAAGACTTCTGCTGCCAGATGTTGTCTTCTCGTGTATTTGTCACTAATACAGTCATGCGTCACATAGCATTTCAGTTAGTGACAGGCCACATGTGGCATGTACGACAGTGGTCCTGTAGGTTACAATGGAGCTGAAGATTCCTGTGGCCTAGTGACATCGTGGCCGGCATGACGTCACAGCGCACTCCCCATGCGTTTGTGGGGACGCTGGTGTCAACAGACCCCTGCGCTGTCAGTCGTGTAAAAGTCAGCACATAATGATTGTGTGCAGTGCACAATACTTGATGGTAAACGACCATATCACTGGTTTATGTTTACTGTACTTTTATCATTATTTTATAGTGTACTCTTTATACTTATTACAAAATGTTGTGAACCAGTATGCCATCTTAACACTGGCATTACATCTCGTGTTTAGTGTGTTTCTCTTGATTGCATCGTGTTCCCTTGTGTTTGATTTAATCTCGTGTTTTGTTCATCACGGCCCCTCAGCGTACACAGAATCACTGCTATGTTGCCAGTAAGAGGCCACGTCCAGTGACTGACCTGGAAATGAAGTTAACAGTGACTAAGGGCTGTGAAGGTGCGACATCAGTGATGGTTTTACTTGCCAGTCAGGCCTGTCCCATCCCATCATGGTACGATCGTGAAGAATAAGAACAAAGTGACAGAAGCTGTTAAAGGTTCTGCTTCATTGGAGGCAATGAGATGAGTAAAAGTGTGAAGGGCCTAAAATCAGACGTGGAGAGATTTCTACTGACCTGAACTGAAGGCCAGGCACAGAGCGTGTCCCTCTGAGCACCATGACCAAAGCAAAAAGTTAGTTGAAAGAAAAGGCTGGACCCAACTACAATGTTGAACTGACTGCTTGCCCTGTGTGGTGTAAACGATTCAAGAATCCTCATTCATTCCATGACGTGGAAGTGAGTGGTCAGACTGTGAGTGCGGATGTGAAGGCAGCTGAAGAATTTTGGGAAACTCTAGATCAGCTGATTGTGGAGGAAAATTACTCGCCAGAGCAAATATTCAATCTGGATGAAACCTCCCTGTTTTGGAAACGGACCCTGAAAGGACTTTTCCTCCAGAAGGAGGCCAAGTCAGTGCCAGGTTTCGGGGCTTTTACGGACCAGGTGACAGTCTTGCTTGGGGGCAGTGCTGCAGGCTGCAAACTGAGACCCTTTGTGATCTGAGAACCCCAGGGCCTTCAAACATGTCAGACAGCACCCAGTGCCAGTCAGGAGGCACGGACGGCACAGCACCGCTTCCAAGCAGCCCTCCGGAATTGCTGCTACACCAGCGAAATGGAGAAGTGCTGTGAGGACAATGACGTGCATTTCAAAAATTTGCTTCTTGTTGGTAGTGCTCCCGGACACCCTCCTCTTATGGGTGACCTTGCTCCCAATGTCACAGTTGTGTTTCTCCTTCCAAACACCACCTCTGACCAACCAGGGGGTCAGGGAGTTATGGTCAGGGAGCTATAGCAGCTTTTAAGGCCACTGCGCTGCCAGGCTGTTGCTGCCCCTGAGGGGACACTGAGAGAACACGGACGCAGTTCTGGAAGGATCACACCTCTCTGACAGCATCGAGAGCCTTGCTCAGGCTCTTGGGGCGATGTCACCAAGGACTAGGAGTGGCGTCTGGACAAAGACATCAAGAGGCTCATCCGTGATTTCAAAGGGTTTGCCAAGGAGGAGGAGGCTGCAAACGTCACCAGGGCTGTGGCAGAGATGGCAAACGACTTGCCCTGGTGTGGATGAGGGTGGCATCGGGGAGCTCCTCGAGGGGTCCCTGAGGAGACGTCTAACCAGGGGTTGGTGGAACGGGAACAGGCAAGAGAAGAGGAAACTGCAGGAGAAGAGAAAGAAGAGGAACCCCCAAGAACACTCACAGTGAGCGTTTAGCAGACGCTTTGTAGACCTCAGCAAGCTCCTTAAAAAGTCCGAAAATGTGGCCCCAACACGGCCCAACACTGAAAGGTTTTCAGAATAGAGAGGAACGTTCATGGTGTGTTATTGCTTACACGCAAACCTACGATGCCCCCCCAAAAAAAAGGAGAAAAAGAAAGAAAAGAAACCCAGCAAACCATTCTGGGCATATTTCTAAAAAGAGCGACATCTCCTCAAAGAGTCTCAGGCGGGCCCTTCGGGGGTGCTCCAGAAGAAGGCAGTATTGTCACAGGAGACGACAGCTGCATGCGTGTCATCGCCCCTGAGACCTCCAGTGGGACAGGATGTGGGTGTGGGGACAGTGGTACTGATGGCCGGGACCCTGAGGCGGCCTGTGCTAAGGTGTTTCTGTGTCGTAGTTTTCAACAACAAAAAATTAAAAAGTAAAAAAAATAAACTTTTAAGTAGGAAAAAGCTTATAGAATTAGGATGTAAAGAAAGAAAATATTTTTGTACAGCTGTACAATGTGTTTTAAGCTAAGTGTTATTACAAAAGAAAGTTTAAAAAAGTTTTGAAGTTTATAAAGTAAAAAAGTTACAGTAAGCTAAGGTTAATTTATTGAAGAAAGAAATTTTTTCATAAATTCGTGGAGGCCGAGCGCAGTGTGTATGAAGTGCACGGCCGTGGGCAGCCGTGTCCGTGGCTGTGGCAGCCCCTGCTCGCTCCCTGACTCAGCGACGTCCCGTCCTGCAGGCTCCTCGGCAAGTGTCCTGCACACACAGGCGGACCGTTTCTTACCTTTTATCCGTGTTCTCACTCCACCTGTGCTGTGTTTAGGTCTCTCTAGACACACAGGCACTCACCACTGTTACAGGTGCCGACAGTGCTCAGTACAGTAACGTGCTGGACAGGCTGGTAGCCCAGGAGCCTCGGGCTGTGCCATCCAGCCCAGGTGTGCAGTGGGCGGCACCGTCCAGGTGTGTACGTGCCCCTGACGTTCGCACGACGACGAAATCGCCTGACGCCGCATTTCTCAGGAGGAATCCTGTCGTCGAGTGATTCGTGACTGTAATCGGCGGTGTGAAACTCGTCTTTTGACTCTCAAACAGATGGGACACAGAAAACCCTAAACAAGTAAATTGGAGACTCACTGTTGTGTTTTCAGAATATAATAGCGTTTTGAGTGCATACGTGGTGTTTTAAAGAGGCCCATTGCTGTCCCACAGGGGTGGGCAGAGGCAGCGGGATCTAAAACCTGCCCACCCTCCGCGGTCCCTCTTCCCAGTTCAGCACCTGCTGACTGCAGACTTCAGACGGCTTTGCAGAGTTTTCACCAATTGGTTCGGACAGTTTCTGCTTGTTTTCCACGGTTTGGGGGAGGGTGGTGGGGTGAGGCAATGAGAGGAGCTTGGCGCTTCCTACGGGGCCGCCTGGCTCATGTCACTCCCGAGGACCAGTTCTTTTGAGTGGAAATTGTAATTCTTTTAATTCTTATTTCTTCATTGAGTATGAAATAGCAGCAGTTCTTTTTCTTGGATTTAGTGATGTGACATTTGAATAAAATCAAATTGTCTCGTTTTTTAAAAAGAGTATGAAAATATTTCTAAATTATCTCGAGTGTAAAATAACATGAAAGTCACACGCATTCATTCTCAATGAGTCTCTCTTGGCTATTCTTAGTCATGTGTTAGGGTCTATACTTAGAGTCAGGAAATAAGACATTCTTCAGTGGTCTTATACTGTGTGAAGTGTTGATTTCATTTTCTTTAAAATCCCTCAGGAGAAAGCCAGACCATAATAGTGATTTTGTTAAAGAAATGTTTCCTCATACCTGCAGTCTTAGGAAGGATGTTTACTTTACCATAAAGTAAGAAATAATTTCCCTGTAAGTTATTACAGGGTGTTTTAAAATGTTGCCATGGTCCGGCTCCCCAGCGGGGGTGGGTGGGTGGACTTCTTCCTGCAGGTGGTGGGGGGACAGCAGCTGCCGTGTGAGGGGACGCAGGCCGGCCCGGCTCCCGCTCCTGCGCGCATCTTCCTGTGCGTCCCGTTGGATTGATTCTGGCCCCTGTTCTAGGTGAGAGTTGAGGCTTGGAGGGTGTTGATCCAAAGGGGCAGAGCTTGGAAACGGTAGGGCTGAGATTTGAACCCGCGTCCAGCTTCCTTGCCAGTGTTTTTAACCACTAAGCTCTATTCAAGGCCAAGAAAAAGCCATTAATTGGAGGTTGGGAAAATCTGCAAGTCAAACTGAAACAGGCTTTTTAATTGCACTAATTAGTCTATTTCGGCATTTAGATTATGTAAATTACACTGTGGTCAAGGACGTACCATATAGCCACTCAAGCGTATTTATCCACATAGAATGAAGTTTCCATATTTAGCAGGAAAAGTTAAAAGAACAGTGTGTGCAGCGTGATCTGCTGGTTAGAAGTATGGGTGTGTGTGTGTGTGTGTGTGTGTGTGTGTGTGTGTGTGTGTGTGTGTTGTGCCGGGTGCATGTCTGCATTCCAGACACCACCAAGCGGGGAAGAGGCTCCTGTGTCTGCACATGAGCACTGTGGGCTGACATTTCTGCTTTCCTTTGTTAAAAAATTTCTGTAATGAACATATATTTCTGTGTAATGAGAAAACGTTCCATCCCAAAGTTGACGGCTCTGCTCTGGTTTACATCAATCTATTCTCTCGGCATATTAGTGACTCATGTTCTGTAGCAAGTGAAGCCATTTCCCCAGCAGCCTTCGTTCGTTACACAGAATGGCTGAAGAGCTGTGATGCTATAGGCGGGTGTTTTCTTACTTCGAGTTATGCCTTTGACACCGAAGAACATTTAAGCTTGCCTTGAAATGCTGTGTCTTGTTCCTAGAATGGGCAGTGGCCACATGTCGTGGCAGCTGTGCCCACCAGTAGATGACGTCACTACTCTCCACTCTCAGGAACGACTGTTGGAAACATCATCTCCGTTTCTCAAAAATCGGAGGGTCGCTCTTCTGCTCTAAAGGGGGAATAAGGCGCAAATGCATCCTGGCCCCACGCGCGAGATGTCTGTTCTGTCTGAGCTACCCTTCCAGGGCAGTCTGAGGGGCACTTGATTCTGTAGTTCTCTGCCTGGGCCTGGCAGCTTGGGACCAGACAGGGAAACCAGCAAGGGCTTAGATGGAAAGGAGTGCGCAGACTCCAGGGACAGAGATGTTTTGGCGTCCTGAGTGCTCTGAGATTGTAGGAGGGTGACATCAGCTGAAAGCATAGCATTTCAGGTGTAAACCCGGCCAGGAGCAGGTGAGGTGCTGGCAGAAGCTGAGCTGGCCTCTCAGACTGCAGGGGCCTGTTGTCAGAGTGCCTCTGCCCCCGGGGTCTGGGTTTCATCTGTCGGCGCCCCCTCTGCCAGGAAGAGGGGAAGGCGCAGGATTGCGTCTGCCTCGCCCCTCCTTGCTGGCTTCATTACTGTCCCTGTGGTGACATGTGGCCCTGCTTCTGGGTGCTCAGACCCCTACTAAGCCCTGCTGTGAGCATGAGGTCGCGTGGGGCCAGGTGGTGTCCTGCTGTGCTCAGCCCCTCACTAGGGTGGGTTCATCCTTTCCAACCCCTGGTTCTTAACTGGGGGTGGGCGTCTTCTAAACACAACCTGTGCTTAGACCGTCCCCCCCCTTCAGAGACTGGTTAACTGGAGGAGGGAGCTGTGGGGGATGCGGGAGTGTGTGGGCACACGTGGGTGGCATGTAGCGGTTGTACTTGGTTTGCCATGTGTGGTTTATTTTTCTTTCTTCCTTTTTCAACTGTCTTTGGCCACTCTAGGTTTACCTGAGAAACTGTGGGATCCGTTAAACGTGAGCAGTTAAGAGACATAATGTTGACAGTGTGGAAGTGCCCCTGCGCTGTGGGCACCTGGTCTGGCTTCAGGGAGGCCTCCTCGGCTTGTTCTCTGGAGGGGCATTTCCCATTTCGGAGTTCAGTATTTTCTAAATCTACTCCCCTCAACTATTTGGAAATGCTAGCTAAATAAAACAACATACTATCAGAATAATATTTTGAAATTCATATATATTTTTTGGTAATAGACTTTATTCTTAGAGCAGTTTTAGGTTCACAGCAAAATTGAGGGGAGGTACAGAGAGTTCCCATCCCCTCCCCCCACTATCAACATCCCCACCAGATGGCACGTGAACCTACACTGACACGTCTTCCCCCAAGGTCCGTGGCTGACATTAGGGTCATTCTCTGTGTTGTACATCCTATGGGTTTGGACAAACAGAAAGTGACACGTACCCCCACTACAGCGTCATGGAGGGTATTTTCACTGCTCTGAAAGTGTACCCCCCTCCATTCATCCCTCCCTCTCCAGCCTGACAACCCCTGATCCTTTTACTGTCTCCTTAGTTACGTCTGTGCTGGAATGTCATAGGGTTGAAATCACCCAGTATGCATGCAGCCTTCTCAGCTGGGCTTCTTTCACTCAGTCATATGCACCTAAAGTTCCTCCCTGTCTTTTCACGCTTTTCCTTTTAGTGCCGGGTAATGTCCCACTGTCTGGGGGGACCTCTCTATATTCATCCATCACCTGCTAAGGGTACCTCAGCTGCTTCCACATTTGGGCAGTTATTGAATGAAACTGCCATAAACATCTGTGTGCAGGTTTTGTGTGGACATAAGTTTCACCTCCTTTGGGTAAATCCCAAGGAGCACGATCGCTGGATCACTTGGTGAGACTGTGTTTCCTTCTGTAAGAAACTGACAAACTGCCTTTTGAAGTGGCTGCGCCATCTGCATCCCCGCCAGGAATGAGTGAGTTCCTGTGGCTCCACGTCCTCACCAGCCTTTGGGGATGTCAGCGTTACTCATTGTGGCCGTTCTGGCAGGCGTGCAGTGGTGTTTCATTGTCTTCGTTTGCATTTTCCTGATGACATATGATGCGAGCATCTTTTCATAGGCTTGTTGGTGAGATGTGTGTTCAGAACTTTGGCTCATTTTTAAATCGTTGTTTTCTTCTTGAGCTTTAAGAGTTCTTAGGTACATTCTTTATCAAGTGTGTCTTTTGCAAATGTTTTCTCCCAGTCTGACTTTTCTTCTCATTCTCTTGATGAAATGTCTTTTAAAAAAAAATAGCTAAGATTTAGTGTTTGCTATATGCCAGACATAATTGTAAATGCTGTTTAAATTTTTTTTATTGTGGTAAAATACACATAGCGTTTACCATCTGAACCATTTTTAAGAGCACAGCTCAGTGGCATTAAGCACTTCACAGTGTTGTCAGCCGTCACCACCATCATCTCCAGAACTTTCCATCTTTCCAAACTGAAACTGCATGCCTATTAAACAACTCCCCACCTCCCTCCCCCAGCCCCTGGCAGCCGCCATCTACTGTCTGTCTCTGTGGATTTGATTCCCCTCGGCACCTCATGTGGAATCATACAGGATCTGTCCTTTTGTGTGTGGCTTACTTCACTTTGCATTATGTCCTCCAGATTCATCCATGTTGTAGCCTGTGCCACAATTTCCTGATGAAATGTATTTAAAAAAAAAAAAAAAAAAGAAAGAAAACATTGTGGGGCTGGCCCGGTGGCTCAGGTGGTTGGAGCGCCATGGTCCTCCCAATGCCGAGGCTGCTGGTTCAATTCCCACAGGGGCCAGTGAGCTGCACCCTCTACAGCTAAGATTGTGAATAACAGCTCTCCCTGGAGCTGGGCTGCCGTGGGCTACCGTGGGCTGCTGTGAGCTGCTGTGAGTGGCCGACCAACAACCAGCAACTGACTGCCTCAGCTGGGAGGCTCCTAATACCAGCAGGGGCCAGGGAGCTGTGTCCGACACAACTAGACTGAGAAACAACGGCTTGAACTGGAGTGGGGGGGGGAGGTGAAAGGGGGGAACAAAATACAACACATTGTGGGGCGGCCGGTTAGCTCAGTTGGTTAGAGCGCAGTGCTGATAACACCAAGGCTGCCGGTTAGATCCCTGCTGGGCCACTGTGAGCTGCGCCTCCTTTTAAAAGAAAAAAAATTGCAGTTTGGTCATTAATGGAGTCTGATCAAGTTATTGAGGATCAAACATGACCCATATGGGGGACGCTACTTACCGAGGAGACAGGTGACATGTAGACATGAATGTTAGTCTACAGGTCTTTGTGCCTCGCTCCGTGGGGGCGGGGCTTTGGGTGTGGCCGTGAGCTGGAGAGATGGCGGGGAGCAGAGGCAGGCACCTTGTCTGCTGGGAGCCCAGGGCCTGCCTTTGGAGGCAGGCTCTCTCTTTACTTCCTTGTTTACTTGAATAGTTCTGGGGTCCCCTTTGAGAGCTGTCATTGGAAACTAGAGCAGTGTGGAGGCCAGAGAAGGGAGGAGTTTTGCTGTTTCTGTTCTTGGATGGCTTTGCATTTTTATGCTGCATGCTTTTATTACTTGTTGAGAATAACAACAGCACTAATAGATGTTCTCTGGACAACATCTGAATGGATTTGTTCTTTTTGAGGGAAGCCGTGTAACTTCCCTGAAACAAAATTTCTGGAGAAATTTGTAGGAAGGGGCACCGTGCGTGGCCCAGCAGGTCTCACAGAAACCCAGGGAGCCAGAGGTGTTTGAGGACATTGGGAAAGTAGGGCAGTGTGTGCATGTAACTCTGTACAGTAGCATTTCTGGCGCTGGCCGGCCGCATGCGTAGTCTAAGTGGGATAGTTAGGCTATAATTAGCTCCTCCTCAGTTCAGGTCAGAACTGGCTGCCAGCCGATTTCAGGCCAGGCTTTTTGGAGCTGTTTGGAAATTGTGAACAAGGAATTGTGGACCAGTCTGAGGCATAGAGGCTCCCCTGAGGCAAGTCACTGTGGCAGGGACACGGAGAGTAGGGTGTGGGCAGGTGACTGCACTCGGCAGCTTTGAAGCCTCCCGCTCCAAGGCTGCAGTGCCGCTGTCTGTCTGCCGCAGCTGTCCCTCCTCCTGTGAGCTGCTGCTCATCGGGACCGGGGGCCCCTGTCCTGTGTACCCTGCGTCTCTGAGTTCGTGGAACTGTGTCTGTCCTGTCATTCCCCTTGAACTTTTCTCACGCCTGCCCCTGGCCTTTCCTTCTGCGGCATAGCTTGCCTGCTCTTTTGGAGTCATTTCTTACTTGGTGTCTAGCTGTGTCACTCTCCACAGTTGTTTTAGTTTTTAGTGTAATCCATACTCAGAAACGCCCAGATCCTAAATTTAAAGCTTAATGAGAACCCACGGTATAACCTGCTCCCAGTAAAGAGCCATTGAGTTGTCAGCACCCCAGAAGCTGCCATGTGCCCTCCCAGCCCCAGAAACACCGTCCTGAATTCTAGACCGTAGGTGGTTTTGTTTGCTTTGAGCTTGTACACATGGACTCCCTCAGAACATTAGGGGTGGTGTTGGCTTCTCACTGAATACGCCAAGGTTTTGTACCTGCTGTGGGTCATTCATTCTCTCTGCTGTCAAGGACTGATTTCAGGAACACGACTGTCCCACATCTTAATAGTCTGCTGCAGGTGGACATGTGGCTGGTTTTGGGGGCTGTGACAATGGGTAAAGCTGCGAGTGTTTGACAGGCGTGTTTTCAGCTGGAAGACTTTCCCACTAGAAGCTTCATCGAGGTGCCGGCAGCAGTGCTGTTATGTGTGCTCGTGACTGCCGCTCATGGGACTGGGGCGTCAGCTTCGGGGGTGCAGCCCCGTGGGACACACTGCAGAGGGCCCGCCCCGCCCCGCCGTCTGCACTGAGGCTGTGGGTGATCCAGATGGGGGGCGCTGGTGGCGTTATTTCTCACAACTAGTGGGTGTCTTCGTTAGTCCAGATGGTTCCTGAATGACTGAAAATTACAGCAGTTTGTGCCACGCTTTATAAGTCTTCTGGAAGCACAGCGTGGCCACACTCATGTGCAGTGCCGCCCTCGTCCCCAGCCTGGCATCAGGATCTGAAATGGATGTGTCCTCTGAGTGGGCCTTTCCCCAGCAGCAAAAGGCCACACAGAGGGGTAGACGAGGCAGTGCTTTCCAGCACTTTCATTAACGGGACTTCAGCACAGCAGATGGGGACAGGGGGACAACACACAAAATTCTTCTCCAAGCCAAAGAAAAACGCAGAAGCACTGGGCAGCCACTAGTGAAGCTGCGGTCAGGAGTGTTTCTGGAATCGAGGCTTTCTGGTGTGTGGGGACAGACACACATGGAAGGGCACCGTTTCTCAATATCCGGTGTCTTAGGGTGCAGGGCCCACTCCATCATACGTGGGGGCCAGTGCAAACTGGAAGTGCAGATGAAGAAAGCAGGAGGAGGGCTTTTCATGTCTTCTGTGCCCTCTCAGTCTGCCATGCTGCTTTTGTTACTTGATGCCAAGCTTTCTTAGGTGGAGGCCAGTGCACACCGTCCCAGACACCCCCGCAGCCCCTGTCCAGGCCCAGCCGGGACGCGGCTGCAGGAGGCAAGGTGTGTGTGAGCCGAGTCTTCAAGCCCTGGGCTAGGCACCATTGTCCCGTTGGACGTCACTCACAAAACACAAATTCAGAGGTGAAATTCAGCGGGTTTCAAGATGGGGCGATAGGGCGGTAAGCTTCACCCTGGGCCCTTCTGAGCGCCGCCTGTGTGTGAGCTTTATTTCACCAACTGTCGTTTCTGAGTCCCTTCGAAACAGGACACGCGGTGCAAGTGTCTCCGCACTCAGAGACGGGGGTCCCAGCTGGTGCTGCAGCCCGAGCTGCAGGCACCTTCCCAAGACAAGATTCCAGGCTCGCCAGAAGGCGGGCGCAGAATCTGAGGGAAACCACAGCCGAAGCGTGCTTCCGTAGCCGCACAGTACGTCCCGCGTTGGCGTAGAAACCCGCCTTCAGCGTGTGCAGGGTGGGTAGGAGGTGCAAGCCGAGGCGATCCCTGTGTCTTAAGGTCCATTGCTGAGGAGTGACAGAAGGAAAGGACGGACTGTTCAGGGCTTCTGACTTCTTTCCCAGTCTGTGTGTCATTGTCCGAAAATGTCTTAAACTCAGTCATGCTATCTGAACCTTGTGAGCTTAAAGTCACCGCTGGTCTCTCAAAGCTGCCACCCCGGAGGGGCACTACAGCCCCTCCCTGAACGGGCACAGCTGTCCCCTTGCTGACTCCCTTCGGGAGCGAGGCTGCGCCCGCCAGGCCCTGGGCCGGTTCACACTGATGATGGTGGCAGCTCGCCGCGGTGTGGCATGTCACTCCTGCTCCTAGCACAGCGGAAATGGCCTGTGTGGTGGGAGGGTCACTCAGGAGTCGCTGACACACTTGGTCAGGTAAGGGCCGCTGGTCAGGCCAGGTTGTCGTACGTTTCAGTCTTTCTTTCGTACATTAGAGGACACGAGGAGAGCATGATGCAAGTGCACGTAGAGGCCCATTTAAAATGCCTCTGGCTGCAGTCCTCCGAGTTTGGAAAGAAGAACAGTTTGGCTCACATTTTTGCAGAAGATAAAAAGGGAAGCGGGTTCGCCATCGTGGCTGAGTGGGGCCTGGAGCCCATTTTGAAGTCCCCTGTCATGTTGCTCCTTCATGGGGATGCTGGCTGAGTTCTCCAGGTTCCTCCTCTTCCTTGAGTGGCATGGGGCCCTCTCTACGCTGAGGACACCGAGGTGTGTCCCCATCCAGGCTTCACTAATGGCCACTTGGTGTCCCCTGGGGTGGTGGGTAACAGGCACCTCACGTGTCACATGTCCCCATAGCCATTGCACCCTGGGCGTGTTCCTCAGCCACCCATTCATTTGCATCTCCTGTCACATGGGCCAGAGCGTGGAGCTGGTCATTCTGTGTCTTCCCTCCGCACCCACACAGCAGGGCTCAGACCAGCCAGACCCCACCTGCTCCCTGTCCCCCGTCCCCACACCCGCGCCCTGGGCTCCTCTCTCCCAGGTCACTGCATTGAGTTGCCCCCGTCCTGCCCTTCCACTTGTGCCATGCCGCGGCCTTCCTTCCGTGACGTTGACAGTTTTGAGGAGGACAGGACAGTGTTTTGTAGAACGCCCTTCAATTTAATGTGTCTGCTGTTCCTTCTTGGTGAGGTCCGGGTTATTTTAGCAGGAAACCCAGAAGTGAGCTGTGTTCTCTCTGCGCCCCACGGTGGGGACACGCCTGCGGGGCTCTCCTCTCCCAGTACCGCCGTTACCTGGTTCCCCGGGTTCCTCCTGAGTGGTCTCCTCGGACGCAAGGCACCCAGCCCAGTGGGTGCCATGTGGGTCACTGAATTAGGTCAAGCGACAAACTGAAGAGTTTGTTCAGTTTTCTGAAATACTCTTAAACCCTGAGCTACTCCAGAATGATCCTGACGACGCTGGCATTCCGATGTGCTTTCTTGAGTAGGTGGAAATGAGCCCGCTCGGGAGAATTTTCGAGCTCGGAGTGTGTGTCTGAGTACGTGCAGCAGAGGATATCGGGAATCGGGGGCACAGGGCGCCATTCTACCTGGGCCTGCGGTCCCTGTGGCTGCCAGGGCGCTCACCTTGCAGAGTGGCACTGTGGGGCCACACCTGCCATCCCTGCCGTATTAGCTCCTGACCTGGGAGCCAACCATACCTCTCAAGTGGCCCGATGGGACAGCGGGTGGCTTCTGTCACCCAGGTTCCCAGCAGACATTCCTTGATGCCTCCGGATGTGTCCCTTTTGATGGAGCGAGGGGTCTGCATTCCTGAGGCCCGGGGTGAGGAGGCTCAGACTCTGCCTCTGGACCTCAGAGCAGTGCACACACCTGGGAAGGGCTCCGAGGAGCTCGTGCAGTCAGACCGTCTCCTGAGAGGGCCGTCCGTCCTGTCCTGTTGGCGGGTTGTGTGTAGGTTGTGGTTGGCAAGGGGAGAGTGCTGGGCGGTCGGGGGAGGCCGCTGTGTGGGTGGTGAGGGGTGGGAGGGGACCCCGTGCAGTGAACGAGCGGACGTGATGTCAGAGGAAGGATGGCGCCCAGGGAGCCCGTGAGGGGCGGGCTTGTGCCCGCGGGCAGGAGGGGCGCAGGCTGACTTCCCCCTGAGCCTTGCTGTATCCTCGAGCACCGGTGCAACTCATGCTGTTTTAGAAACTCACTCTGGCTACTGGGGGTGGGGCTGGGCGGAGGGGTGTGTGGGGCGTCTCTGGTGGCATCGTACGTGCGCAGGGGTGACGTCATCCCTACCTGGCCTCTGCCCACTCTCCAAGGGAGCACCTCTGTGGTCCGACTGCCTGTCTCTGGACACTGCCTGGTGCCCCTTGGGGCTGCGGACGCGGTACAGGAGCAACGCAGGTGGACATGTGGGAACCAGTGGTTGGGGCTGCAGACACCACGGTTTCCCCACTGCTTTCTGCATGCATCGCTTTTCTTGGTGGGTCTTTGTGATCTTGGGACATGTCACTTGTGCAGGTTTGAGGATCCCCTGGGGCGGCCGCTGGGGCTACATTCCCCTCCCTCCCCCAGCCCCTGGCCACCACTTGTCTGTGGTTTTGTTGTTTCGGGAATGGTGCATAAATGAGATCCCACGCCATGTAACTTTGGGGACCGGCCCTGCACGATGGCTGCTCCTTTTACGACCGGGTTGTATCTGAGGTGAGTGAGTCAGTCTGGCGCAGCACTGGCCATCCGGGGTGGGGGACAGGGGCGTCCTTTCCAGGTGGGCAATGAACAGCTGCTGTGGACACTCGTGTGGCCACTGGGTGACCGCGAGTGTTCACTTCTCCTGGGAAACACCCAGAGTGTAATTGCTTGGTTGTGTGATATACGTGTTTCACTTCACGAGAAACTGCAGGCTGGTTTCCTGGGGGCCACACCTTTTCCCTCACCAGCAGCAGCGTGGGGGTCTGTTTGTCCCATCCTCACCGCACTTCGCCCGTTCTAGGTATTTAGTGGCATCTCATGGTGCTTTGCTTTGCATTGCTTGAGTGGCAGGTGACGTTGAACATCTTTTCACGTGTTTATTTGCCATCTGTGTATCTTTGGTGAAGTGTTTTTTCCACATGTTTTGCCCATTTTATTATTTGTTTTCTTACTGTCATTTCCAGATAGGTCTTCTTTACCGTCTGGATCCGAGTCCTCTGTCGGACATGGGATTTGTAAAGGTTTTCTCCTAGAAGGCGAACACGCGAGATGTGGCTTGTGTTTTCAGTGTCTTAGCAGCGTCTCTGGCAGAGCAGACGTTTTCACTTCTGATGATGGGGTATGTTGTGAAAGTGAGAGCTGACGGCTTAGCAGCTGAGTTGGATGAAACCTGCCATTCTGGCCTGAGCAGCGGCTGATGCTGTCCGCCACGTGGGGGGCACAGGGGAGCAGCCGGTGTGGGACTCGTTAGAGATGCCCATGTGGGTGCATGTGCGAAGGCAGGGCAGACAGGTCCAGAGCGCAGGAAATGGGGGTTTGGGAGTCATTCGGGTCATGTGGAATTGAAGGTCCCGGGCCTGCCTGCATGAGATGGAGAAACTCAGAAGCTGGGGTTGTGGTCTGGGGCGTCGGTCGTTGGGAGTAGAGGAGGAGCGCCTGGTGCGGGATTGAGAGGGAACCCCGAGTGCAGGGACGGGACACCAAGAAGGAGGTGGTCGGCACATCAGGTTCTGCTCTGTCCACCGAGACTCTGGGGGGACTGACCTCACGAGGGAAGTAAAGGGGCAGAGAACCAGATGGCAGTGCCTTCAAAGGGGGGCGTGTGCAGGGAGGAAGGCAGGCAGTGTGTCCAGCCCTGCCGAGTGACATCCTTTCCTGCCCCAACTAAAGCGTTGGGAAGTATGGACTTGAAATTGTCACTGGAAGTGGGAGGGATGTGAGATCTCCACGTGCTGGCTCCTTCTCTGGCAGGTGCCCAAGTAGGACAGGGTGGTAGGCACAGCCGGCTGAGCACCGTGTGCTGGCCGTGTGACCGTGTAGAGGGAGTGCCGGAAGCAGGCGCCCTGTAACCGGGCGTGAAGGTGGAGCTGTTTTTAACGTTTAGTCTGTGAAGGCGTTTGGCTTGCGTTACTTTTTTTAAAAAAATAAACATACTTGAGTCACGGCAAGAAAGCTATTTTGAAGGTGACCAGAGTATTCAATTGTAAACTTTTCCCTGTAGTTTAATAGGTCTGACTTGTTGGCTCAGTGAAAAAGTTGATGCTATTTTTTAAAAGAAAAGGAATGACCGTTCTTTTGAAGGAGAAATAGTTACAAAACTGTCTGTTTCTGCTGCATGACCCTGGTGTACCTTTATATTTACGGTGAAAGGAACCACGCACGCCAAGTGGTGGTTCTTCGCTAGGAGTCTGCTATGGGACCTGAAACACACCTGCGCATTTCTCTCCGAGGCGTAGTCGGACGAGGTGGTGTCTGAGTCTTTTTTGAGTCTCCTCTCCTGTGTTTTCCTGTTTGGCTGGTCTAAGTGACCTTTGTGTTCATTAGTGTTTCAAGTCACGAAATGCCTCCGTTTCGTCCTAAGCTGAGTGAGCACGGAGGCGCGTCAGAAGGGGGCTTCTCGGGGCTCCCTCACGTCAGGCCGCGGCACCAGGTCCTTCAGCCCAGCAGGACGGGTGCTGACGCTGGGTGTTGTTTTTCAGGTGCACGTTCCGCTTCCCGAGCACGAACATCAAGATAACATTCACTGCCCTGTCCAGCGACCAGAGGGAGAAGCAGGAGGCGCCCGAGTCCCCGGAGAAGCCCGTGCAGGCCCACATCTCGCCCCTGACCATCAACATTCCAGACACCATGGCCCACCTCATCAGCCCCCTCCCCTCCCCCACGGGAACCATCAGGTACCACAGCTCCCGCAGCGAGCTGGTAGGGGGCTGCCATGTCTGTGATCATGTCTGCATTTCAGTCCTCTTGCTTTGGGACCTTCAGGTGCCGTGTGAGTCACGGTGACACACGTGGAAGGAGATGACACACGTGTGGGGGGTGACACGTGGTGGTGTGATGTGGAGGGAAGTGACACGTGGGGGAGGTGACACATGGAGAGGGAGGTGTTGGGACGCTGAAAACCCTGGTTCGTTTCTGAACGCTCTTCGCTCAGTCCTGTCCTGACAGATTCCAAATGGTCCTGGTTTACTTAGGAATCCTTTTATTCTAGCGCAAGTTGAAGGGGCAGGTGACCTGTCCTGTTGGTCTGAAGTCTGAGATAGGTTTTCCTTTGTATTTTGAGTTTTTGTAGTTTGTCAGAAGTTCATGTAGATTCTGGGGACTCGTACTTTGGATCGATGATTTTGACACAATGAAGTGACAAATTTGTGTTCTTCATGATGTCTGAAGAGAGACTGGGCTCCTCGGGAAGCGGAGGACTGTGGCTTCAGGCCACACCGTCTGCGGAGGGCTGGGGGTCAGGCCGAGCAGCCACGGGCACCGTGGACGCAGCCTGCGGTGGGAGCAGAGCTCCGCGTGGCCAGCGGGGCCCGGGGCAGCTGGGCCTCCTGGCTCCTGCTGTCTTGTAGGTGTGCAGACATGTGCCTGGGCATCCGCTTAGCTGTGGTGGTGTTGGACAGGAACACACTTGCTTCTCTCTGGAGCCAGGCTCCTGCCGTGCAGGTCTGCCTCTTGGGGAAGGGCTGTCTGGCCGCGCGTGCAGACCCTGCGTGTGGCAGAGCTCGTGAGGGCAGAGGGACCTGGCAGCCCCCGGGTGACACCTGTGGTTGCGTGCTCAGCTCTTCCCGCAAACCCAGCGTCAGTGGTCGGCCTCTGGAGCCGCGTTCGCTCTGGCGCCTGGCGGTCAGCTCGGCTGCCCGAGCGCCTCGGCCCCTCCCACCTGCTTGACCTGTGCACATGTCCGCATGTGGCCTAAGGGACCAAGCAGTGGGGGTACCGGCGGGCAGGCGGAGAGGAGAGAGCCCGTGGGCACAGGCCGCGCAGGGAAGGCGGGTGGTCAGGGAAGGCGGGTGGTCGGAGACCTTGACCAGCCTCCCCACACCCTCTGCTCCGTCTCCTGCAGGACCCGGGTCACGCCCTCGCCAGCACTGACCAGCCCCCTTTGTGCGGGGTGACACGGCGGAGCAAACCCGCCGTTTCCAGACCCCTGTCCAGCCCGAGGCCCCTTGTCGTCCTCGGGCTCACACCGCTTAAGCCCCCGCTGGTTTGGAGCCACTAGAGCTGTCAGTGCGCAGGAAACGCCCCGTGCCGTGGAGGCGTGCCCTGCCTGCCCTGCTGTGCGCGTGCGGGGCTGGGCGCTGGGCCCCTCCCCCTTCCTCCCACCCTCCTTCCCGCCCTCCATCCCAGTTCAGTTTTCTGATGGTAACTACGTTCATTAAGTGCCTTTTCCAGAAATTTTCTTTACATTTGCAGTACTTGTCTTTCCCACCCCGACACAAATGAGAGCTAACCATACGCTCTCCTGTACCATAATGGATCTTGAAGCCGACCTTCCCTTGGTGTCCTTGTTTCAATAGCGCGTTCTCTGTGAAGTATAGTACTGCGCTGAAAAGCCAGCACAACTCGGTGACTTACACAAACGAACATGGCCTTGAGTCAGCGCAGATCGTGAGGCGACACCCCGTGCCCAGCCCCACCTGTGAAAGAAACGTGCGTTTCACAGCTGGGTTCCTAGTTCTGTTTCCTGGGTGTGCTCCCAGCGCCGTAGCGGCCTGCAACGTGTCTGTGCCCACAGCCTCGTCCCCTTCTGAGCCACCCTGTCCTCAGCCTGGCTGCCCTCCCCCTCCCCTGGCTCCCCAGTGGGGAGGGCCCAGCGGGGCCTGTGCTGTGTCCCTCTGCCAGGCTGGAGTCCTGGCGCTGGCGCGTTTGGCTCTGTTGGGGTAAGTTCCGGAACCATCCTGACCTTCAGTTTCCTCCTGGATGAGGTGGGTGGGCCACCACCTCCTTTGAGCGTTTTATGATTGCGTGAGATGTCATGTGTGGAAGCAGATACCTGATTTCCACCTGTTTCTTGGGGTGATTGTCAATGTCACAGAGAATTAATGAGTTCATTGTCCCAGAAATGCTGATCCTGTCTTGTGCAGCTTGTTTTCCCTGCGTTCAGAGGCAGTCCTGGGAGCACAGTGCGCTGTCTGCTCTGTAACGTACTCATAGAAACAACCTT
This sequence comes from Rhinolophus sinicus, assembly GCF_057876585.1. Lineage (NCBI taxonomy): Eukaryota > Metazoa > Chordata > Mammalia > Chiroptera > Rhinolophidae > Rhinolophus > Rhinolophus sinicus. Next base: position 57,532,464 of record NC_142512.1, read on the forward strand.
CTCTCTTCCGCAGCGCTGCGAACTCTTGCCCATCCAGCCCCCGGGGAGCAGGGTCTTCAGGGTACAAAGTGGGCCGTGTGATACCATCTGACCTCAGTTTAATAGCCGACAGCTCACAGCCAGAAAATGAGAAGGAAGCTTCAGGCGGAGACAGCCCAAAGGTAAGTGTTTCGTAGCCTTGAGACGGAACCAGGAGCCATCGTGTGGCGAGCTGTCCTCACCCTGTCACCTGCATGTCTACTGACATCCCCACTGGGGCCGCCAGGAAGTGCCTCTGCCGTGTATTGCTGACATGCACGTCTGAGTGGCTGGGGGTCACTGCGATCATCTCGGTAGTTTGGGGTCTTACACACGCGTTGGCTCGGGTGCTCAGCAATGGCTTCTCCCCAAGGGGCCACTGAGGGCCCAGGTGCTGAGAGCGCAGCAGACAGTGGGGACAGAGAGCCCTTCGGTCCTTGTGGGCTGACATCCATTGGGCCCCAGGGAACCATTCCTGGGTGCAGCCCTGCCCAGGCGCTGAAGATGAGCGCGCACACACTTCCGAACACACGTGCACACGTATGCACACACAGCTGGGGAGGCTCCATCTATCCCTTCTGCTCAGTGACTAGATGGTCACTCCAACCCTACGTGCTTTCATTCTGTGACCCAGTAATTCCCCGTTTGGACTCTGTCTAAAAGAAAAGAACCAAAGTCACAAACAGGATTCTAAAACAGCGCATGGAAAGCAACCGACATGTCCCATAAGGAGAGTGATCGAGTAAGGGACTGTCCTGGGACGTGTTTACTGGTAGGGGAGCGTTCTTGTTATGCTGCTAAGTGTAGGAGAGAACAGATGTCTGCGCAGTGTTGCTGGGATGACATACTTACACAGTGTGCGCATGCGGACCCCCACTAGGGCCTGGCAGGAAGTGCGTTTCTCATGGTTTTCGTTTTTGCCATTTGGACTTATTCCTACAGTAGTTTTAATAGCCTTTTTTACGCTGCTATACGTGTGTTCACTCACTTCCTCCAAATATCACAAATGCTTTCCAAGTTACATTACTTTTACAGTAAAGAGAACTAAGTATTGTCACAGGAACGCTGGAAAACACGAGAATCTTGAATTAACTTCAATACTCTTTTTTTTTTTTTGACTTCAATGCAGGATGACTCCAAGCCGCCTTATTCCTATGCACAGCTAATCGTACAAGCAATTACGATGGCTCCTGATAAACAGCTCACCCTCAATGGGATTTATACGCACATCACTAAAAACTACCCGTACTACAGGACTGCGGACAAGGGCTGGCAGGTAAGGCCACTTCAGGGTGTTACTAGGCATTTCTGTCACATGCCTGTCGATGCTGACTGACAGCTGGCAGGAAAGCTGAGCTGCTGTTCTACTGAACATGGGCACATGCAGATGGTAGGATGAGAGGCGTGACATTTTCTTGCTCAGAGGCCCGCTGTTGCCACACTCTTTCTGACCTCCTGAGTGCAGAGCAGAAGGTTCTAGAAGAAAAACCTTAATTTATGTATTTTACTGCCATGGTCCCCTCGGGTGGGCAGGCATGGCTTGTTGGAGATGTGTGTCCACCAGAGCGGTTCATCTCACGTCTGAGATGAGGCGTTATAAATCAGTGCATCCTTCATGCTGGCGTTCTTCTGCCTTCCTTACCTGTGTCTGCTGATGTACACGGCTTTTTAAAGTTTGCCCAGAGATGGTTCTCAAACTGTTTTACCAAGGACCCCTTTCTTCAGAAGACATTGTCTCCAGTTGGCCAGCACGTAACAGGTGAGGGCCACGCCGCCCTGTTTGAGGTGGGGGCCCAGCTACTTGTCCCCTGTGCTTCCGGCCCAGGGCGTTGAACCTGGGCCTCATCGGAGGACACTCTGAGATCGGTGCATGTTTCCATTGCTTAGCTTTCTAATTTAGTTTAATTTTTAAGCCTTTACACTGCATATTTTTTTTCTTGTTCTGTGTATCTATTGTGTGTGGCCATTTACTGGATATACAGTAGGACTTCACTAATTCAGACACTGGGAAAGGGTAAGTTTCACATACAGAATGTTAAAATCATGCAGAGAAGAAATGTACATTTATAATTTTTTTGTTTGTTTTTGTTTTGTTTTTAACAGTAGAACATGAATTTATTATTTCAAATAGGGTGTACTAAATTATAAGATATTCAAATAAAATTGATTTAGTACATTTGTAATTTTCAAGTTCATTAAGTAACCAGGAATGGCTGCAGAATTTCTTTGAGGCTTAATGAGTAAATGATCCTTTGAAAAATGAATGTGTCTGTCGGGCCGTAGCCAAGGGACATGGGGGCGGGGGGGCACCGCTTTCCCTTTAGTGGAGGATACAGACTTGGCACTTTACCTGCAGAAGTGGAAGCGTGTTTTCATAAAAGTAGTCTACCAACCAAGTCCTGATTCTTTCCTTCCTAAGGGATCTGAGTCCTGTCAGGGTCTTCAGCTGCGGAGGGAACAGGGTGACCTGGTGTCCCGTCTGGGCCTGGGGCGCGTGGCGCCGTGAGGCACCTGGCCCTGTGAAGTGCAGCGCGCTGCAGGCCTGGTGATCAGACTCCACTTGGCTGGGCCTCGTGGGGAGTGTTTCTCAGAAGCCCAGCCAGCCTCGGACCTGCCCTTGGCTCCCAACACCCTTTTGAGTGACAACTGCTTCCCGCACCAGAGGTCCCCTCGCCCTGAGACTGAGCGGCCCTGCTGGCTGCCCGCTGGCTCCCAGACGGGCCTTCGCAGTCCCCGTGGAGCAGGTCACAGATGTAATTAATGCGAGTAAGGCCCCTCTACTGAACTGTCGTTGGCGCCTGTTCGTATTGAAACATCAGCTTTTCTGTCCAGGGAGAGTCCCTCAGGGCCCCTGCCTGCGTGTAGGGCTGCTCCTGGGACATGTCACACCTCCTGGCCCCAGCTGTCCTAGGGCTGCGCCCCCTTTAATTGATGGACACGCACTGTCTGTTTCTTCTTTCCCCAGCGGTCCTTTTCTGTCCGCAGGACTGAGCCACGTGTGCTCCCTTCTGTCCTGAGATACTTGAGCTGCTCTTCCCAAAGCTTTGACTGCACTTGAAGTCTCTGTGGAAGACCTTATCCCCATTGCCCGCCTCCTGTTTCAGAAGAGTCAGATCCTTTTCTTTTGAGAAGAAAACAGCTGTCAACCAAAACAGCCCATTTTTAAAATGTAGATTTCCAGACTGCGTCCTGCCCTCCCAGGGGGTGGGGTGGCATCACCCTGCAGTCAGCAGGGCCTAGGGGGCTTGAGGCCCAGGCTTTGTTGGTCCCTGAAAGGACATGTGTTGACACTTCCCACGACGCCCACCCGGAGTGCTCAGTGGGCTCCACAGCTGCCTTCAGACTTGCTTTTGGGGTGTAGCTTTGTGTCCCCATGACAGAGGAGAGTCTAGGATGAAACCCCACGTGGGGGACCGTGTGTGTAGAGATGGTGTGTTGCTCTCTTTGCGTATTATGCCACGGGATTTTCTCAGGATTTGTGATTATAACTGCACCCAGCCCAGACTTGGGGTATTTGTTGTGACGAAAATTTTGAGAACCCTGGGGCGTGTGTCCTCTGGCAGGACTGGTGCTGCGTCCTTACTGGCAGGCGCTCTGATGGTGGACGTCCCTTCTGGAGCGCACGCCGTGCTTCCTGTCTTTGGTTTCTTCGCAGGATACACTGCAGAGCGCTCAGTGCTGAGCGGGACTGGTTGGCAGGCTGCCCGGGAAGTGCCGAGGGGAGGGTGGGGCTGCCCGGGGAGGACAGCCCCAGTAAGCATGCGTGACACCCGCTCCGGCCCGCATCTCCTCACAGAGGAGACTGAGCTGCAGTCTTCAGGGCTGGCAGACGTGGGTCCCTGCAGATGGCCACAGTTAGGGGACGGTGGGGGCGCAGTGCCTAGCAGTGCCGACCCTCTCTTCACGAAGAGTCCCCACCTTTTCTGAGCCCTCATGATAGTCCCGACCCATTGGAGCCAGTCAGTGTGGCTCTGAGCATGTGGCTAGGCTGCCCAGTCACAGAGGCCTGCAGGCCCTAGACATGTGCTGTGTGTCTGCAAGAGCCGTCTCAGTGCCTCCTCACGTTTCCGAGGCTCATTGGCTGGACAGTCACAGCTGACCATTTATCAGTGGGGCCTCGTTTGCCCGCGGGGTTATTGTTAGGGTGGAGGGGGGCTTACACCCTCTTCTGATGGGGTAGCCTGGGTTCTGTTACGTTTCCACACAGAAAACAGCCGTCCCCTTCCTTCACAGGTGGTCAGAGGTAGAGGGTGACGCAACAGCAGCGTTGCTGAGCCCGGCCTTGCCATCGGTGCTAACCCTGGCGCCCCATCCCCTGCACGAGCACTTCTGGCCCCCGCCCCGACGGCACTCACTTCCGTTGCTCCTGACATGCTCGGTGGCCTGTCCCCATCATCAGTGCAGGTCCCGTCTCATTTGGGGGCTCACCACCTCCCTTTCAGACGTCATTCAGCACTGTGGTTTGGCAGTCACGTCTGAGGTCCTGCATGGGTACCCAGGTCCCCCCTAGCATTCAGGCAGTCAGGACCTCCCCACGCAGCTGTGAGGAGGATTGTCTCGTTCACAGTGAAGTGCTGTCGTATGTCACCCTCTGGCTATTCTTTTCTCAGTCCACAGTCTTAAAATCTGCCTTCTCCAAACTTCACCAGGCCTGAGTGCAGCTGGAGGGCTGTTGTCTGTCTGGTGGCAGCAATTTGGTTTTCTGGAGTTGTTGATAGAAAGCTGTTGGTTGGTTATCAGCTAAACCCTGTGCTAAAACAGCACAGCACGTATTTGTGGTCGTGGAAACATCCTCAGTGTCATATAGTAGTTTGCTCATAAACAATTTCATGAGTCCTTCACGTTGCCCACGGGGCAGCTGACGTCCGCAGGCGTTAACTGTCCATTGCGGCCTGTGGCTGGCGTGCTACTTGAACAGTCACTTAGTAGGTGGCCTGTCAGCTTGTACTGAACAGTTTAGATCCCTGAGGCACTTGAGGCGTGGCTGGCAGTGCTACGCAAAGGCTATGGCAGGGAGTCTGGTTATTACCAGTTAGAAGCTATCATTGTTCCGCTTGCCAATTTTAAGTGCACACATTCAGGTGAGCGCATGAGACAGCCCGCCTGCAGGACTCACCCGGCTTTTCCTGACCTTCAGGAGATTTTAGGGTCAAGTTTGCTGCCAGCAGTTGTCCAGGTTCCAGGGGGGAGCTTTCCTCAAATCCTCTGTGAACTGAGCTTTTTGTCGTAGAAAGAAGGGAGCAGGGGTTGGTAGAGAAATCTCCCCCCCATGCCGTGCCTCCCAAGACTGCTGAGGGGCAAACGAGCTGTGTATGGAAGTGCTTCGCCAGGTGGTGACTGGAAGATGGTGTCAGCATTCGGCCTCTGGCTCCCTTCTCTCTCTTCCTGTTTTGCCGGGTGCTCCATCCTGTGTTGTAATTCACTTTAAATGGCTGTGACAGCTTCTGTAAGAAAAGTATTTTAAAGCATTGGCTTCTCTGGGCTCTGCGTCTCCAAACGGAGAGGGTGGCAGGAAAGGTTCAGTGTCAGCAGTGATGGTCCTTGGTTTCCTACCTGGAAAAAAGATGGAAGCTGACGGTTTCCCATTGAAAATGGCCTGTTTCCTTGTGGTGTGGCCTCGGGCCCCCTCCTGCTGAGGGGTGGCACCTCAGCTCCTCTGTCACTTAGGGGAGGGGCCAGCTCCTTCCAGCAGCTTCCCACCGTCTCTGCCCTCTGCAGGAGCCCAGCGCCCAGGGGTCTGCTTTGCAGGGCATTAAAATGAAGCACAGTTTTATTTCTCAGCAAGGAAGTATATGAATTCTACGTATTTTTTTATGTTTCATAGAATTCAATTCGCCACAATCTCTCTCTGAATCGTTATTTCATCAAAGTACCACGTTCCCAGGAAGAACCAGGCAAAGGCTCATTCTGGAGGATAGACCCTGCCTCTGAAAGCAGATTAATAGAGCAGGCTTTTAGGAAAAGACGGCCTAGGGGCGTGCCTTGCTTTAGAACCCCTGTGGGACCGCTCTCGTCTAGGTAAGGACAAGGCAAGCAGGCCTCCCCTGTGCTCGTACCTTCACCTGCCGTGCGTGGGAAAAGGAAGGAACCACCAGATGCATTACGATTCCATCCTGGGGTGGGGGTGGGGGAGGGGGAGACTTGGGTGCCATGTGTCTGATTCTCGTGGTCCCAGACAGTTCAGGTGGTTTGTACAGTTTTACTTGAGCTCCCTTCCCATGGAGTAGCGGCTGCCTCATTGAACCCGTCGCACACTGTCGTGTGGTGACTCAGTGTCACGGTCATGGCAATGTCCCTCTCCCTTGGCATGTGATGAGCTCTCGGAAAGCTGCCTGGGAGCCGCTTAAACTCAAAGCTGATTTGCACAGTGTTCATTGCCTGATTTTACAGTCACCCATTTTTAGCTTGATTACTGGATACTGTTTTTAAACAAAAACCAAATGACTGTAACCTGAGTCTTAAGCCCCCGCCACCCGCTTGCACACGGCCAGCTCCCGCTGCCTGACTGTGGACAGGCTGTGTAGAGGGCACTAGCCAGCCCGGCCTGCGCTGGGCGTGTGACAGTGGCACCCGGCACACGGTGGCCCCCGCCTGGCCCAGCGAGGCTCGCTGAGTGTCCGTCCATCGCAGCTGTTCACAGAGAAAGTAAGACTTATGCACATGGAGTCGGTTGGCAGAAGACAAATGATACCCCTTTTTGCAAAATACACTTACTGAAACGATAAGGCTGAGTTACAGGTGCTTTACCTTTAAAAACCCACTGTCTTCTCTTTGGCAACGCAGAAGTGCCCCTGCCTCTCCTAACCACGCCGGAGTGCTGTCTGCTCACTCCAGTGGCGCCCAGACCCCCGAGAGCCTGTCGAGGGAAGGTTCCCCGGCCCCCCTGGAGCCCGATCCTGGCGCCTCACAGCCCAAACTCGCTGTCATCCAGGAGGCACGCTTTGCCCAGAGCGCACCAGGTGAGCCGGGCAGGGGTGTTGGGAGGGCCACTCACCAGGAGTCCTCGGGCCCTCTGTGCCTTGTACGTGAGACCTGTCCCGCCCCTGACGTTACGTTATAGGCTCTAAAAACTGATAGCACTGAGAGTTTTAAAACATCACCGAACATTTTCTTGTGTGAACTGTGTATAGGTGCTTGAAGTTATTTCATTAGAATTAACCTGTTTCTGTTAGTTGCTTCATTGTTCACAAATCTATGAAAAGGATTCACCCCAAAAGGAAGTAACATCAGTCAGACAAACTAGACACTGATTGGCAGCAAAAATGTCCATTTAACGACTAGATGAGCGTTTTGCAGTTGGAAGTCGCCGTGCACAATAGAAACACGGGCCCTGAGGGATTAAACCATGCGCAGTGTGGCACTGCGCACACTGATTCTGTGACGGCTCCCAGGGGCCACATGTCTGCTTCCACTCAGTGTCATTCCAGGCCACGCTGCTGACACCCACCTGCCCGTCCAGCTGCTGTCATCCCTGTCGTCTCCTTCCTTTCAGCCCCAACCGGGAAGCGCACAGGGGGTCTGAGGGGCTTCTCAGGGCCCCACTCTGTCTGAACGTCCCACTCCCCTCGCCCCCGCTGGACGGTGCAGACCTTAACCCCAGGGCCCCATGGTAGTTTCCTCCCAGTGCTGCCGACGTTTCTTTCTAATGAGGAAAGAGCTGTGGGAAGAGCTGTTGTAAGAAACCTGAGTACAGCAGAGGTTGTGCTGTTAGTATTTATGTAAACGAGTGGGACACCTCCATTAAAATACTGAGTTTCTCTCTTCACGAGCGGATGCACTGCAACAAGCTGCAGGGGCCACACCTGTCACTCACCCATCTGCGTCCCTAGGGAGTGGCCACGGTCAGTGGGTGTGGGGCAGCTGGTGGGAGGCACGCGCAAGCCTCACGCCTGCCCCGTGTGCTCTGCAGGCTCGCCTCTGTCCAGTCAGCCCGTTTTAATCACTGTGCAGCGGCAGCTGCCCCCCACCATCAAGCCCGTCACTTACACTGTTGCTGCCCCCGTGACCACCTCGACCTCCCAGCAGCCCGTTGTGCAGACAGTTCACGTCGTCCACCAGATCCCAGCAGTGTCCGTTACCAGCGTGGCCGGGCAGGCCGTGGTCACTCAAGCAGCCGTGCTGGCCCCCCCAAAGGCAGAGCCCCAAGAAAATGGAGAGCACCGCGAAGTGAAAGGTAAGCAGTGGAGGCCGCCTGGCTGCACCCTGGGTTCCCCAGGGGCTGCCTGTCCAGCGTTTGTGATGTGCACTCGCTGTAAACTAGTGAGATTTCCACAGCTTTGCAGTGATATTAGAGGCTGTCATTTCTCTTTTCTTTTCATTTTAGTGAAAGTAGAGCCCATTCCTGCGATTAGCCATGCCACTCTAGGCGCCGCCAGCCGGATCATTCAGACATCACAGACCACCCCTGTCCAGACGGTCACCATTGTGCAACAGGCACCTCTAGGTCAGCACCAGCTGCCAATAAAAACTGTAACGCAAAACGGGACGCACGTGGTGCCAGTCCCCACCGCTGCCCACGGCCAGGCCAACAGCGGTAAGCAGCTCGTTCCGACTGTTACAATGTTAACCTTTTCTCCTTGGGGGACGAGGGGGGCACCAAACGGCACTGCAGGAAACCTGGTCACGATTTCATTGCTTGTTGGTCGTTTCTGTACCTTCTTTGGAGAAATGTCTAAGTCTTTGCCCGGTTTTTCATTGGGTTGTTTATCTTCTTGTTATTGAGTTGTAGGAGCTCTTTATATATTCTGGAATTGGCTCCTGATCAGAAATAGGATTTGCAGTGTTCTCCCCATCAGTGGGTGTGTCTTTCACTTTCTTGATAGTGTCTTTTATGCACAAAAGTGTAATTTTGATGAAATCCAGTCTCTCTGTTTCCCCTTTTGCTTCTTGTGCTTTGGAGTCATACCCATTGCCAAGGCCAAGTCCTGAAGACTTACCTGTTCTCGTCTACTGAGAGTTCTATAGTTTGAGCTCTTACGTTTAGGTCCTTGATCCATTTTGAGTTAATTTCTGTGTATGGTGTGAGGAAAGGGTCCCCAACTTAATCCGTCGGCGTGTGGATGCCCAGTCATCTCCGCACTATTTGTTGGAAGGACTGTCCTTTCCCCACTGAGTGGTCTCGGCGCCCTTGTTGACAGTCAGTTGACCTCAGATATGGGGGTTTATTTCTGTCAGTTCTGTTTCACTGATCTTCATATCTGTCCTTAGGCAGGAACCACACTGCAGCTTTGTAGAAAGTTTTAAAATCAGGACGTGTGAGTTCTCCAGCCTTGTTCTTTTTCAAGATTACTTTGGCTGTTCTAGATACCTTGCAATTCCCTGTGAATTTCAGGATGGGTTTTTCTGTTTCTGTAAAAAAATAAATAAATAAACATTGGGGTGTTTGGTAGGGGTTGCGTTGAATCTGTACATTTCTTTGGTTAGTAATGACATCTCAGTATTACGTCTTTCTACCCATGAACTTGGGGTGTGTTTCCATTTATTTAGGTCTTTGGTTTTCTTTCAGCAATGTTTTGTCGTTTTCAGTATAAAAGTCTCGTAGTATTTAAGTTTTGGTTGAATTTCTTCCTATTTTATTCCTTTGGATGTTTACCCACATGGAGTTGCTTTCTTAGTTTCCTTTATAAATTGTTCATTGCTACTATAGAGAAATACAACTGATTTTTGCAAGTTGATCTTGGATTTTCTACCTATTGGAGACACGTTCTCTGCCAACAGAGATGCTTCACTTCCTTTCCCGTTTGGATGCCCTTTGTTCCCTCTTCCTGTCCAGCTGCTCTGGCAAAACTCCCGGTCGTGTTTCAGAGTGGTGGCAGAGCGGGCGTGCTTGTCTTGCTCCTGGTCTCAGGGCACAGCCCCCAGTCTGTCGCCGAGGCTGATGTCAGTGTGGGTTTGTCCTCTACTTGCTTCTGTTCAGGAACTTGCACCCTAGTTCTGGTTTGCCACGTAGTTGGTTATGGAAGGGTGTTGAGTTTTGTCCAGTGCCTTTTCTGGGCTATGATGATTGCGTGGGATTTTTCCTTGTTCCTTGTGTCGCTGGGATGGCTGCCCCTTTCATATGTTGAGTTCTGCTTGCTAACAGTTTGTTGAGGATATTTGTGTCATATCCATCAGCAGTGTTGGTTTGTAGTTCTCTTGGTTTGTCGTGTCTCTGTCTGGCTTTGGTATCAGGGTAATGCTGGCCTCATGGAAACAACTGGGATGTCAGGCCTGGGCCAGCACATGGTGAATCCTCTCCTGGCAGCTTCTGGGGCTGCTTGCACTGCTCCCCAGAAAACCCAACATGCTCAGGCCATTCCTCAGCCTCTCAGCCCCACTGGGCTGTGCTTCTGGTCACAGGTTCAGTCAATGTTTGCCAGGGCTCTTGGGGGACAGAAGGAAAGGTCGCCTCATCTTGCTGACAGTGTCCTCCTATTACCCTTAAGGAGAAGTCCCAGCCAGACCAGTGTGTCACCTCCTGTCCTCACAGGTATTGTCCCTTCTGCTCAGAAAACGGCCCCAGCCCTCCAGTCCCTCCTGCGCTGGGATCCAGGCAGGGCTCTTGCTGTCACCCTGCTGGTCCAGGCCCTTGCCTGCTGTGAGGGAGGTGACAGTTGGCGGTGGCCCACGTCTTCATATTAGCCCAGCCTCCCAGTGACTGCGTGCAGAACCCTAGTTGGAACGAGCAGGCGCCCGCTGGACCACCTCGCGCTGTGTCCCTGCCGCATGTGCAGGGAGGAGGTGCTCGGAACCCCCAGGGGTGCGACGGCAGAGCCACCTCTCCTGTCAGCATTATTCTGCAGCTGTCCGTCTGAGGCTGACGAGAACAGGATATTGGGGGGTGGGGGGGATCCCACAGGTGGCCTCGGTGTTTGCAGGATTCACCTGTTCACCACAGCGTTTGTGGGCCCCCCCCCCCCCCCCACCGGCTCGCTCATGGCTCTGGCCTTGGCCACACTGCAGTTCTGGGGCGAGCAGGGCCGAGCCCGTCCCGTCCCGTCCCTCTGTCCACATGGGTCCTTTCTGTAGTGCGTTGGGGCCATGACTTTCAGGTGTTGTCCTTTTGCTGTTGACAGGCCCCCAGCACAGTGCTCACAGTGCCCTGCGTTCCAGGCAGAGGCTGGTAGGCCTCCTGGAGAGAATGTGGGTGTTGGGGAGCTGCCGTCAGGCAGGTCTGAGCTGGGTGTTACGGAACCAGAGTAGATGCAGCAAGTTGTCTGAGCCACAAACACAGCGAAAAGGGATGTGTTGATTCCCGGCGATGGCGGGCCCTGCTTGCCCTGGGACGGCGGCTCAGCGCCTGCTCCCTGGTCTGCCTGGTCCACTTGGTTCTGGGCACTGAGTCCCTCGCATCGGTGTCAAGCATGTCTTAGCAGGCGGTCCTGGGCTCAGCAAGGAATGTGGCCGTGCGGATGGCGCCCGGCGTCCCTTGGAAGGTGACAAGTTGTCCTCCTGCTGTGGTACTGTGTGACCGAGGGCGGAGCGTCCTGATGGTAAACACGGTGCCCACTTCCTGCTTCCACAGTGGCCTGGACGGCCTCCCCCGCGGGCTTGTGTGGCTTCTTAGAGGGTGCAGGCTGGCCTCCCGCCGAGCCGGCCCCCCACAGCCGCCTCTCACCTTCGGAATGGGAAGCCTGTCACCCCGGCACGTGGCTGGAGTTGCGGTAGGCATGGCCACTTCTGTCCAAAGGTACAGAAAGGAAAGCCTGGTGGTTTTGGTGACACCCCTACGGCCCTTGGCCCCAGTGCTCAGTGGGCTTGCTGAAGTGGCACAATCCAGTGGGGGTGGGCACTCGGTGCTGGCTTCTGGTCACGGGTCCGTCTGCTGCCCATTTCCAAGTGCCCTCTGCACATCTGGGCCACTAGCAGGGCTCTGCTTGCTGCTGTTTGACAGGCCTAAGAGTTATGGGCTGATGCCATGTCCGTGGCCCTCACTGTTCGTTGCTTTCGCCTTTCTGAGGGTTTGCTTCTCACCGGTAGCAGCAGGCCCTGCCTGCTCAGTGTGGCTAGGGAGCCCAGCGATGCCCTGTGTGGAAATCTGGTACCCTGTCCCCAGATCCCTCCCTCCTGGTAGCTGGCGGTCCCTGTCTGTTAGAGTGTTCCCAGGCTTTGCTCACTTTCCCACCCGACCATCAGCTCCCGTTCTGCTAATGCTGCCACAGCTGCTCCTCCCGGAGTGCCAGTCATTCGACCAGACTGGGCCCAGTGGCCAAATGCAGCTGGGGCTGTGGTGTGTCCGCCTGCCTTGGCCCCCACAGGAGGCCGCACAGCTCTAGGTGACGGACAAACTCACAGAGGAAGCGGGTCAGGGGTCCCTACCTCTGGCCTCCCTCCTCCCGAAGGCGTGACCTCAGCAGAGCTGCACCCCAGCGTGCTGTGGGGCTCGGGGACCTGTGCCTTCCCAGGCCGGGGGCTTTCGGCGCTTGGGAGGTCCTTGCCAGCATCCTTTGTTGGCTGTCGGCCTCCAAAGCCCCTTAGGACCCTGCTGCCCTGTGTCACTTGAAGCCAGTGCCAGGACACGCTGCTCCTTGTCCCCCAGCTGGCCAGGTCTGAGGGTCTTGGCTGTCCTTTGCTGGTCCAGTGAGACTCAAGCAGGCTGGCATTGTCCTGTGAGCATGTAGCCCGGCAGTGGCCCCTGCAGGTCCTGTGAGTGTGAGAAAGCACTTCTTTCGGCCCAGTCCCGCCCTGTCACTTAAAAGAGGCTGAGCAGCCCTGCTTTTGTCCGCCTCCTGGAGTTGGCCTCGTGGGCAGAGCACTGCATGGGAGGGAAGTGGCCCTTGTCCCACACGGCCTGTGAGGAGAGGAGGGGGAAGGGCGTGGCGCCAGATCCCTGGGCCCACGCCCCTCCTCACGCCTGTGGGGTCAGTGCGACAGCCCAGCCAGCTGCTGTCTGTCCCACCTTTGACCTCAGTGTCCCCAGGGTTCTGTCAGGACACCACCCTCTCTGAAGTGATAAAAAGATGTCAGCTGTTAATAACCAGCCCCCGCCCCGCAGTGACTTGCGCAGGCCCCTGTGCCCATGGCCACCTCGGTGTGGAGCCCACGGGAGAAGCTGAGCCTGGGGTCTGACGCCCTGTGTCTTTGCAGCGGCCGCGAGTCCTCTGCACATGCTGGCGACACACGCGTCGGCCTCAGCCTCCCTGCCCACCAAGCGCCAGAACGGGGATCCATCGGAGCAGCCGGAGCTGAAGCGGCTCAAGACCGAGGACAGTGACAGCATCGTCATCGCCTTGAGCGTGGACACGGCGCCGACGGCCGGGAGGGAGAAGGGCGTCCAGAACTAGAGCCCGGACAGCGTTTCTTACATCATTGTCAACTCTGTGGTGCCAAAAGGAGACACTGCGTGTCACCGACGCTCGGAGCGCACCCTGCGGTTGGACTTCACTCAGCACTGAAAACACAAACCCAGGTGGCCTTACCGCTCCTTCCTGTAGAGACAGGCCTCACCTGACCCGGCCACCGCCGGCTGCTCAGGCAGCGTCTCCAGCCCAGCGCCATCTTTTCCCTGCACAGGGGCTGCTGCCGCCCTCAGGACCCGCGGGACTGGCGCCGGTGGACGAGTCGACATCTGTTGTTCCCACGTGGAGTTAGACTATTGTGAGGTGAACTTTCTCTCTTTACAGAACAGTGGGGTCTTTGACATTTCAGATCACTCCATTTCTACCCTGGGAACTCGGAATCACACTGGACCTGTGGTGTGGAATTCTTTTGGAGAAAAGAAACTGTAGTTTTGTTTGTTTTCAGTGTTTGTTTCGGCCTCTGGAATGATTCACTCTTCAGGTGGGGCTGGCAGCTGCACAGCTCCCAGGACAGTGGCTGCATTTCCGCATGTAGGACGACAGGCAGACGGATACCTGGGCACGTGGGTGGACTGCGGGCCGCGGGCCGCACTTCTCTTTCTTGCTCCTTTCTGTTGTTTGTTTCTCTGTGTTGGCTTTGTCCCTGGCATACCTTCCCACTCTAAGTAAAACGGTCTCTTAAGTATGCTGTATGTTTAAAACGACAGAAATGTCACAGATTCAGTCTTTTATCACCCTTTCAAATAAATGTCACAGATCTCTCTGTGGCACGTTTGCTATTCGAGGTGCCGTCCACCGGCTGTGTGCCCGCTCCTGTGGGGGTGTCTCGGGAACTCTGCGTGACCACGAGGGGCTTGGAGACAAGCACGGTGTTGTGCACGGGACACATCAAGGTCATTTTCTGAGCTGTAGGAAATTCCCCTCGACCTTCTAGAACTGAATCCACTACTAAGGCTGACTTCTCTCCTACGAAACATCAAATCGAGAGGAAAGGAAACAGGTGAGAGAGTGACAAGTAGGAGGCACCACGGCCTCGGCCCCACGTCACCGGGAGAAAAGCACTCGCCCTTCCAGAGTGTTCCAGGGGCCAGGCCGAGCATCCATGCAGATAGAAAGACGGCTTTGGCCTTATTGTGAAAGTTTAAATGTCATCACCATAACGTTATTTATTTAAATGTAGTTATTTTGGTATTTAAATTTTTTTTTTTTTTTTTTTTTTTTTTTTTTTTTTTTTTTTTAAAGAGAGGAAAAAACCCTGTATTTTCCTGGTGGAATGCAATGGCTCAGAATGGTATATTTAGGTGATTTTAAAACATTTATTATTTACCTAAAGACCAAATATGATGAATCTGTTCAAAGTATTGTGTGTCAATCCACAGTATGGAGGTGTCACAATGTTACTGCAGATAATGCGTATTAAAAATTATGGAATTACTGCACAGTAGCTGGATTTATAACTCAGCCATTTAAAAAATAAAACGAAACCATCATGTGAATGAGACCGTGTGTGCGACAGTGGAAAACTGAACTTGCAGACTGAAGCACAGCGGGGGCTGCAGGGCAGCAGCGTGTCTCCCCGGCACTTTACAAGTCCCTGAGGATGTATATTTTTATTTGTCTTTTTACCTAGAAGGTTTGCAGTTTGCAAAATAATTTGGACGGCGCTGTGTCCTATGTGTGGGGTCGGCCACTCCCCCAAGTGGTCCAGACCCGCCCGGCACGGCTCCTGCAGCCCCCAGCTGGGAGTTCTAGGTAGGCGAATGGAGAAGACCACCCCAGTGGGACCTGGGCTCGGCCGACGCTCAGCTGCCCTGTACATCCTCCTGCAGCTGTGTCCACACAGCAGCGTACCTGACCCCCAGACAGACATGGGCAGGTCTTCCCCCATGAGCCTGGGCCATCAGTGGGTTGTTTCTGAGCCTAAAGCGCAGACCTCACGGTCTGGAGGGATTTCTCCTGGGATTAAGACCAGTGCCCAGTTCTGCAGTTTTACAGAAGAGGACGCTCTGCTGTACAGCAGCTGGAGTGTGTCTGTTCCAGGCCGAGGGCATTCTCTTTCCTTTTTCCTTCTCGCTACCTTATTCAGGTGGCTCACGATTGACACGTAGAAATTTTAAGGATAATAAGGAGAGGGCAGGAAAAACCGTGGATCAGCAAACTACCGTGTTCCAGGCACTGGAAATTTTTTTCAGTTCAGCTCTGAATTCCCAAGAGTCCTCACACAACAGAGGTCACGGAGCTTGTATCCTTGCCACCACGTCAACTGACCGGTTGCACTCAATTCCTTCCCAGCCATCCACTGGCAGTTCCTAAGTGTCTTCTTTCAAGAGGTTTCTGCTTTGACCTTTGCCAAACTTCTGAGCTTCCTTAGGAACGTCATTTCAGCAGCGTTGCCCTGAATCGAACAAAAACACAAAAGGGAAACTCACGTGATCCACGTGGCAGGGTGCATTCCAGTGAGTGGGGTTTGGGGTTGGGCTTCTCTGCGTCGGTAGAGCCCCCACGTGGATAGCTGAGCTGAGCGCCTTTACAACACATCACCCCACGTCGTCCGCTAGAACAAAGCAGATGGGAGTCAAGGTCAGAAGGGATGGGGCAGTAGCAGGACTTGGGATTTCTATGCTCTGTGACACAAGGAGATATGTGACAATCTTCAAGTCCTAACCTCCACTAGTCTAGAAAGTATAGTGGTGATTTGTGTGCAAAGATTTGAAATTTTAAAAGTACCAAGTTCCTGAAATCCAATAAAATATTTTTATTAATTTTAATTGAATGCAGAGTATCATTGTCATTTTGATAAACTTAAGCAGGCATTTCTTCTTTCACTTTATGGTCTTTTCTGAGCATGTAAAAGGCCTAGAGCCGGAGCCACGGTGAGGCAGCAGAGGGGTCCCCACTCGTCAGGGCACCGACTCTGTGCACGTGAGAGCGGTGAGGGTCGTCTGCAGTGGTAACAGTCCGGAACCGAAATCACTGTCTGGCACCAGGGGAAATCTTGTCGGAAGGGTCACGTGGCCAGCGAGTCCCAACACGCACGCTGACCCCCCAGCTCCTACAGAAAGTGTGACGGGTTTGCTGGAGCGTTTCCATGCCAACCCCTGGGCTAAGGACTTTCTCCTAAGGGAAGGAAGCACTCACAATTGGTCTTTCAGATCTGTCATGCATGTTGTGTTAATAGGTGCTTTAAAATGTGTGACGAGCTTAACTCCCCATCTCAAGAAAAGCAAGTTTGGTGATTAACCTGGGTCCCCTCGAGGAAGTCACACTGGGTGAGTCAGAGGTGGCAGCTGTCCTGGAGGGTGACAGCCACTACCCAAGACAAAGGTGTGGCGTGGAGGAGGCTACCACCCTTCATGTCACTGAAGCCCGGGTTACTGTAGGGAGGCCACATTCATCCGTAACGAGACATCGGGCCCATGACGAACCTACATGAGGTGCCACATGGTGAGTTCAGGCCGGCACAGGGAGGCGGGAGAACTACAGTGACCATGGCCCACTGGCCGGCGCTCCCTGGCTTCCGTGGAAACCACGAAGACTGACACACACGGTACTGCCCCGCTCTGCACTCGTGTTCACAGCAATACAGAACTCGATTTGCACATGGGCCTCTGGTGACTGCTGATGCGATGGCTACACTTGGCCCAAGAGTGTCGTTCAGAGTCCCCGTGTGTAAGCACACTGCTCGTGGGTCTCCCAGTGGTCACAGCTACAAACCAGTGACAGAATAAATAAGCAACCATCTCAGGCCTCTGAAAAAGAAACACTTGCAGGCAGACTGGGGCAGGGGATTTAGAAATGGAGAGCAACCACGTGACTGATGTCCTGGATTTTCTTCCTCTTGTATCTCCCGGCACAGACGACGTGAACGTTGGCATACCCAGGAAGGTACTCATCCCTCTCGTCTGGCCAGGGTCCCAGGAAAAGTCCCCTATGGGACAGACCATGCAGGGGGTGGGGGGTCATGAAGCTGTAAGCTGAGACACAGGGGACTCTGAGAAACCCCTTTATTGAGAGGAGGAATAGGAAAGTGGGGGTCTGTAGTTAAAGGGGTGGGCGCAGGGAAGACGCCATCACTTTTCTCTTTTTGTCTCCCACTCTTTTGGCCCCATGCTGGACCCAGTCACACGAAGTGTACATCAAAGGAAATTACCTGAGCATTTTAGCCAGAGGACCAGGAAAAGGGGTGCCTGGGAGATGGGAAGTGTGGGGCGGTCACGGAAAAGAGCAAGTTAGAGGAAGAACCGCTAAAACTGTAGATGGCATCCGGGGTTCACCTGAGCTGCACACGCCTGCACTGACCTGAGGAAGCAGAGATTTCATTAACTGCCTTACAAATTGGCCCCGGTGGTGTCCACAGGTGGGGCCCAAAGAGCACTGCACAGGCTTGGAGAGAACTGACACCAGAACCACAACCAAAAAGGACAGGTCAGCAAGTGCAGTCTGAACCGAGCCAGACTATTACTTGCCTGCTTAAGAAAAAGCACAAAACAAAACATTCTCTAGAAGATTTTAATAGGACTCAAGAGTCTCATAATGTGCAAAATGTCCAGAATACAATCCAAAACGAGTCAGCATGAAGGTCCCAGGAAAATCTCTAAAGGAAAAGGAAAAGAAACAGATGGCAACTTAAATGTGCTGCATAATCCGAGAAATACATTAGAGCTTTCTACAGCATAGCTCTATTATAACCATAATTCATCAAGCATAGGCAAATGCTCTTGGGCCAAAAAAAAAAAAAAAAATAGAACTTAAAATAACTGAAATGAAACATTCAGTGGATGAACAGAAACGTGTTTGGAAATAGAAACAAACCAAGCCTCGGGACTTTGGGACAATATAAAAAGATGTGAGTTGATGGATTCCCAGAAAAGAGAAAATAATGGTTGAAAATGTCCCAAATTTGGTGAGACATAGATTTAAAGACTCACAAAGTTCAGTGAACCCCAAATAGGATAAACTCAAAGGAAACAATATCAAGACACACCTTTGACTCTGGAACTGATGAGTTTAGCGTGAAAGCAGCCAAAGTGTCATTGTAAACAGTGCAACAATTTGAAGAACTAGATTTCTTACCAAAAACCACGGACACCATTTGACTGGAAAACTTGAAAGACTGAAAGTAACTGTCACTCTAGAATACTGTATCCGTAGACAATATCAGGCATGCAGAGGGAATACAGATAGGTAAGTGAAGGGAAACTAAGAATTCTTAAGCAGTAAAGCTGCTCAAAAAGAAATGCTAAAGGCAGTTCTTGAGGCGAAAAGTAAATGATAGAAACTTGGAACTTCAGGAAGGAAGAAAGAGATCAACAGAAATGGTAAATATCTGGTCAAATATAAGAAACTAATTCTTCCTCTTAAGTTCTTCAACATGTCTGACTTTTCAATGTAAAAGTTTTAACATTGCCCTGCAGATTCTCAGTGTATGAAAATGTAACATTGACAAATATACAATATAAGGAGGAAGGTCAAGGTGTGTGAGGTTTCTACATTTCACTTGAAGTGGTAAAACATTAGTTCTGAAGTCGACAGAAAAGTTAGCTTTGGAGACTGTAATCACTAATAATACCTAACAAAGATCAAGTAAAAAGCCATTTTCAAATGCTGGGACCTTGGAGATGTTACAGGTTCAATTTCAGGCCCCTGCAATAAGGCAAATAGCACAATTGAGTGAACCACATGAAGTTTTGGTTTCCGAGTGCATATAAAAAATTGACACTGTGCTATGGTCCATTAAGTGTGCCAAAATAAGCGTCTAAAAAAACAATGGACATATCGTAGTCAAAAATGCTTTATCGTGCAAAAAATCTAACCGTGACCTGAGCCTTCAGTGAGTCATAAACTTTTTGCCTCGATGTTGATGAAAATGCAGAACCTGCCGAGTGTAGTGAAGTGAAGCACAACAACCGAGCTATGCCTGCAATTCAACAGAAGGCAGGGAATGGAGCCGAAGGGAGGGGACAAGGAAATGAGCACAAACCTCACGGACAAGCAGGACAGCGCCCCGTCGGTTTGATGAGGAGGGTTGTCTGGCCAGGGGCCTTTGTGCGAGTGGAACCTGCCGTTCGGCCATCCCAGGCCTTCCCAGCTGACCTGACTGTCCGGCAACACATAATACTGACCCCCGAGGTCAGGCCTTATACCACACCCCACCAGCTGAAAGGATAGTAAAGGAATCCTATGAAAAACTAAACTTGACAACTCCGATGGAATAGACTAATTCCTTGAAATACATAAACTATCAACATTCCCTAAAGAATAATTAGATAACCCGAATAGGTTTAGTTATGAAAGAAATTGAATTTGTAATTCAAAAGCTCCCGACACAGGAAACGTAAGGAACGCTGCCATGGGAGATGGCAGAGCAGAAGCTCCGGGTATCGGTCCCCCCACCAAATCAACTAGTAGCTTGCAGAAACGGTCTGAATAAACTATGGGAACTATGGCGTCTGCTCAAACACTTGAACATCCAGGGCAGTGTTCGACAGAGGCTCGTGAATTTCAGTGAATTCTGGCCTTTCAGGTAGCGGCTACCATGTCCCATCATTCAGCCCAGAGCAGGGAGCCACGGGGACAGCCTCTCACGTTCCTGGTGCAACTTGATGAAGCCAGGGTGGACAACAGGGACTGTTCCCTCCAAAAGTTGGAGTCGTGTGTTTTAATCTTCCTGATGGTTTGCTGAGGGGCTGGTTCAGAAGCTGCTCATTACGTCATTCCCCACAATTGAAGCAGCTTCCCTGTCAGCATAGGTTGAGGGGGTGTAAAAGGCTTTCTTTTAAGGCTGTGAAACATAAAAAACTTAGTGGATCCAGGAATTAAAGGAAATCTCAAACAAATCAGACACACAAGCTAAAGAAACAGACTTCCGTAACAACACCTGACAAGATATACAGTCTTTGCAAAATAGTTTGGAAAAGTCACTGAACAAATGCACAACACCACCCTTCCTCAAGCAACAACGGCAGTCCTTGGGGGAGGGGGAGAACCTGATTTCCAGAGTCAACCACTCTACAACATTCAAAATGTCTAGTTGTCAACAAAAATTACAAAACACAGAAAGGACGAGACAATTATGGGCTATTCACATGAAAAAATAATTGACAGAAACCATCTGTGAGGAAACCCAGAAAAGGAACTTACTACACAAAGACTTTAATATGCTCAAATAACTGATGGAAACTATGGCCAAAGAATGGAAAGAAATCAGAACCATGTATGAACAAGTAGGGAAATAAAAAAAAAGAAATTATTAAAAGGAAACAGAAAATTTGGAGCTGAAAAGTACAATAGCTGAAAAAACAAATTCACTGTGGGGGTTCAACAGCAGATTTGAGCAGGCAGCAGAAAGAATCAGTGAACTTGAAGATAGAGTAACTGAAATAACCCAATCTAATCAGAAAGAAAAAAATTTAAAAACATGAACAGCACATAAGGGACCTGTGGGATGCCATCTAGTGTACCAACATATATTCTGAGAACTCCAGAGGAAAAAGAGAGAAATGGGCAAAAAGAATATTTGAAATGTGGTTGAGAACTCCCCCAAAATAATGAAGCATGAATCTACACATCCAGGAAGCACAATAGAACTCAAACAGGAAAAACTTAGAGATCCAAAGCTTACATCAAACTCAGTGGTAAAAGACACCTTTTCCGCTAAGGTCAAGGAAAACACAAAAACACCTTCTTTCACAACTGTTGTTCAACATGTACTGGAAGCCTTAGCCAAAACAATTGAGGAAAAAATAAAATACACCTAAAGTGGAAAGGAAGAAGTAAAACTATCTTAATTTGCTGATGACGTGAATGTATAGAAATCCCCCTAGAACAACACACACACACACACACACACACACACACACACACACACTCACTACTGGAGCTAGGAAACGAATTCAGCGAGGTTATAGTGTATAAGATCAAGACACAAAAATCACTTGTATGGGGACCGGCCCTGTGGCTCAGGCGGTGAGAGCTCCGTGCTCCTAACTCCCAAGGCTGCCGGTTCGATTCCCACATGGGCCAGTGGGCTCTCAACCACAAGGTTGCCAGTTCGATTCCTCGAGTCCCACATGGGATGGTGGGCTCCACCCCCTGCAACTAAGATTGAACACGGCACCTTGAGCTGAGCTGCCTCCCGGATGACTCAGTTGGTTGGAGTGCGTCCTCTCAACCACAAGGTTGCCAGTTCGATTCCTCGAGTCCCGCAAGGGATGGTGGGCTGCGCCCCCTGCAACTAGCAACAGCAACTGGACCTGGAGCTCAGCTGCGCCCTCCACAACTAAGATTGAAAGGACAACAACTTGACTTGGAAAAAAAGTCCTGGAAGTACGCACTGTTCCCCCAATAAAATCCTGTTCCCCTTCCCCAATAAAATCTTTAAAAAAAAAAAAAAAAAAGATCACTTGTATGTCTATTAACCAGCAATGAAGAATCCAAAAGTAAACTTAGAAAACCCATTTACTAGAGCATCCAACAGAATAAAATACCTAGGAATAAATTTAACTAAGGAGATGAAAGATTTATAGACTCAAAACTACAAGCCATTGCTGATAGAAATTTAAAGGACCTAAATAGATGCAAAGATACCCTTACTTCATCAGTAGGAAGACTGAAAGTGGTTCAAATGGCAACTCGCCAAAGCTGTCTACAGATTCAGTACAACCCCTCTCAATTCCAGTGGGCTTTCTTGCAGGAATGGAAAAGCCAGTCTTCAAATGCATAAGAAAAGTTAAGGGGCCCGAAATAGCTAGAACAATGTTAGGGGGAAAAGTTGGAGGACTCACAAATCCTGATTTCAAATCTTCCTACAAAGCTACAGTCATCAAACCATTGTGGTTTTGGCCTAAGGACAGATGTGCATACCAATGGGATAGAACTCAATCAGAGTCTAGAAATAAACCCAACATCCCTGGCCAACTGACTTTCAACAAGGGTGCCCAGACCATTCAATGGGGGAAAGAATAGTCTCTTCAACAAATGAATAGCCATATGCAAAATAATGAAGTAGGAATCTTACCTCATTTCATAGAAAACATTTAATTCAGAATGGATCAATGAACTAAATAGAAGAGCTAAAACTATTAGAAGAAAATATAGGGGTAAATATTCATGAACTCAGACTTAGCAATGGATTCAGTTTGACACCAGAAGTATCAGCAATAACAACAAAAGACATCAAGTGAGCTGCATAAAAATTGAAAACATTTGTGCATCGAAGGCTACTATCAAGAATGTGCAAAGGCACATATAGAATGGGAGGAAAGTCTGCAAATCATAGATAACAGGGTCTAGTATCCAGAACATATTGAAGCTGTCTTAGAACTCAACAACAAAAATCCAATTGAAAAATTGGCAAATGCAGCTGTGACGCCGGCCACAACATGGATGAACCGTGAAGACATGCTGAGTGAATAAGCCAGACTCCAAAGGACAGATACTGTATAATTCCACTTATATGAGGTCCTAGAGGAGTCAAAATCATGGGGACAGTATGTGAAACATAGGTTACAAAGTGCTGAGAGTGGCGAGGGGGCATATTTGCTTAATGGGCCCAATTTCAGTTTAGGATAATGAAAAATGCTGGAGGTGGAGACAACACTGAATGTACTTAATGTGACTGAACTGTACACAGAAATGGTTAAGATGGCAAATTGTTACGTCTATTTTACAATTTAAAAAATTGTGGAAAGGACTTGAGTAGACATTTCTCCAAAGCACATACACCAACAACTGACAGGCACATGATAAGACGCTGAACGTCACTGGTCATTGAGGAAATGCAAACCCTCTTCTCATCCACTAGGATGGCGTCGATGGTGAAAATGGTGATAAGTGTTGGTGAGGATGTGGGGACACGGGAACGAACGCTCGGCACTGCTGATGGGGTCGCCAAACGTACAGCTGCTGTGCAAGATGGTGTGACAGTTCCTCATGGAATTGCCCGGTGCCCCAGCAAAGTCCACTCCTAGGTCTGCACCCCAAAATGAAAACACATCCAGAGAATCTTTCCAGGGAGGTTCACAGCACCCCGTTCACAGCCGCCAAAAGTGGAACCAACCCAGTTCCCAGCAGCAGGTGAGTGGTCACCAAATACGGTCTGTCTGCACAATGGAGGTGACTCACTTGCAGAGAAGAACGAAGCTCGGACGCACCACAGCCTGGGGGAGCCCTGGAACGCCGTGCTAAGTGGAAGACGCCAGATGCAGCAGGTCACACTGTGTGGTTAGTTCCATACGACATCTCGAACAGGAAATCCAGAACAAAAGCAGGTGAGTGGTCACAAAGTGGGGAGATGGGGGAAATGGGGATGATTTCTTAACAGGTCCTGGGTATTCTGGGGGGTGAGGAAGTTGTGAAACTAGAGACAGGTGGCAGCTGCCCAACATTGCGAATATACTAAATGCCACTGAGGATACACTTTACAATGGTTAATTGCATGTTGAGTTCCACCTCAATAAAAACAAAGAAAACTCCAGGCCTAGATATCACTAGCAAATTCTACCCTACGTGGAGGAAAACACCTTCCTGAGTTGCGCCTGTAGGGACACACTCAGGAAACACCGGGTTGGCGGGGCAGCCAGGGGCGCGTGTAGTGCAGAGTGTTGAACGAAACCGAGCTGGACCGCGGGGCGGGGTGGGGGTGGGGCGGGGTGCCGGATGGAGGCCCCAGTGCGCTCCGCGAGGACGGCCAAGGAGGACACAGCCGAGCACTTACCGCGTACTAGCGGCTTTCCCAAACCCTGCGAAGTGCGCGGCTCAGGGACTTCTCACAACGAAACAGTCTCGCTTAGGAAACGGGGAAACCGAGGCCCAGGGCCGGCGGTGGCTTGCCCAAGGTCATCCAGCTGGGAGACGACAAGTGGGGATCCCACCTCCGGTGTGCCTTTCATTCCCTCCAACCTCAGAGTCTGCAGAACCAAGATCCTGAGGCTTCCCAGGTGGTTCGGGGGAGTCGGGACACTAACCATCGGTGACCGGAAGGGGCATTCCGCCTGCCCCACCGGCTTCCCTAAGGGTGGCCGGTTCTCCGACATCTGGAGGGTCTGTCTTAGCAGGAGCCCTTTCTGTCCTCAAGACGCATGTGTCCCACGAGGGGCCTGCCGCCCCCCTCCTGGCTCCCCACAGCCAGTGCGGTCTCTTCCTAGGGGCTGGGGTCCATCTCGTCCCAGCACTCCCTGCCTCGCCGGCTTTACCAGTCCTGAGTCCTAACCGAAGGCTCGGTGGGCCCCGAAAGAGCAGGGTGGTGAGAGCACCCAGCACACCCCCTCAAACCCCGGGAAGCCCTCAGTGTGCCTGCCACCTGCCCGCGATCCCTCCTGCACGTCCCCACTCGTGCCCAGCGCCCTTCCTGCAGCCTCCCACTCCCTTGGTCTCCTGCCTCCTCCACCAGGCGCCCAGGAGAGCCTCTGACCGCCTTAGGGGTCTGGGCTGGAGTCCAGGGCCGGAAGACCGAGGGGGCCCCCTCCAGGCCGGGCTGCTTGCGTGCGGGCTTCCTTCCCAGCACCGAGAACTCGCGTGGCCCCTGTTGATTAAGGAGCACCTGCCTTCACGAGCTGCCATTTTGGCCCAACACTTATTCTTATCCGCAGTCTATCTCTTTGAACACAGAGCAACGGTTTCCAGTTCCCCGAGTCTGAGTTGAGGAGCTGGTAGAGGGCGGGCACGGGACAGAGCCCCAGGTCTCCCCTTGACCTTCCCCATTCGGCCGGGTCTGGCGTGAACTGTCCTGAGTGATGAACATGGGCTGTTGTCTGTGGGAGCCGAGATGGGACAGCGCGGAAGCAGCACCAGCCCAGAGGTGGCCAGAGAAGGATGCAAGCCTTGGGGCTTCTGAGCACACCTGAGCCTGCAGGCCGGGGCGGGGCTGAGGGCGGGACCTGAGGAAGCGCTGGGGGTAGGGGCGTGGTCTAAGCACCGCATTGGGCGGGAGGGGCAGGGCGTGGGCGTGGCACTGACATGATGGGGGCGGGGCGTAGGTGTGGCGTAAAACCTACCTTAAAAGGGTTTCCTGCGGCTCTGGTACTTTCTCCAGCATCCATGAAGTTACAGTTTTGCTTAAAATAGGTTTTCTTTCTTCGGTGGGAGAACAACTGGCACCTTGGCTGTGAATGCTTGGTGAGTCATCAGCAAGTATG
This sequence comes from Rhinolophus sinicus, assembly GCF_057876585.1. Lineage (NCBI taxonomy): Eukaryota > Metazoa > Chordata > Mammalia > Chiroptera > Rhinolophidae > Rhinolophus > Rhinolophus sinicus. The sequence goes on from NC_142512.1 coordinate 57,557,893, forward strand.
TACCCAGTGTGAAACTGCTCAGCTGTTGGTTTCTATTTACTTCTTGACAGCAAGGGAAAGAAATAAGAAGAGTTAATTGGTGTGTGCAAGTGCCTGAGGCTTTGGAGAAAGTATAGTCAGTCCCTTTTTAGTTCTTCAGCCTATTTTTATTTGAGCATCAGAAAAAGAAACTTAAGAAATGCTTTTACATAGTCAAATGGGACACAAATTTTCACATTATGTTAAGAGATTCCTTGTATATCACCCAGAGATGGAAGACATTCCTTCTCTCCTCCACCGTCCATAGTAGCTGCTTCAATGGTGCTTAGGCCAGAGACCACAACAATGCCACACAGAAACCAATTGCAGCGCCAACGGGGAACAAACCCTCAAACAGTTAACACAGTTACTGTAGAACCCAGCAATTCCACTCCTGTAGACATACCCAAGAGAAGTAAAAACATGTCGACACAGGCCCTTGTACACAGATATTCATAACAACTGTGCATCACAGCCCACAGTAGAAACAACCCCAGTGCCCATCCACAGATGAATGAACAAACAAAATGGGGTCTGTCCATATAATATTATTTAGCTTTAAAAAGGAAGGTCATTCTGAAGGTCACACCTTACAACATACATGAACACTGAAGACATGCTGACTGAACTCAGCCAGGCACAAAAGGATAAAGCCAATATGTGGTACCTTGAGTAGCCAAATCCACAGATACAGAAAATAGAATGCAGGTTGCCAGGGGCTGGGGGATGGCAAATGGGGAGTTAAGTGTGTCATGGGGACAGTTTCAACTTGGGGAAGACGACAAAGTTCTGGAGATGATGATGGTGATGGTTACACAACAATGTGAATGCCTGATGCCAATGAATTTTACTTAAAATGGTAAAGTGTATGTTATGTATATTTTCCACACAATTGAAAAATGTAAACCAAACCAAACCGGGGCTGCTATGCTTCCGCAATGGAAGCCCCTGGCAGGACCTCTGGCCGTCCTGTTTTCTCTGAGCCCACCCTTGCTCCAGTATCAGCAGGAAGAACAATCCCCACCTCTCAGGAATGCTGTGAAGTTAAAGTGTGCAAACCGCAGATGCCCTAAACTCTCTCCTTGCCCATCCACCACAGGCCTGGAGCCTCACCCCCAAGTCCTGATGATACCCTGTCCCTGAGACCCTCCTCTCTGCTACATGCACTGCCATGGCCAGACTCTCCTCTCCCCTCTCCCCAGGAGTACTATCCAACATCACAAGGCAGGACCAGGTGGAAACAGAACAGTCACAATGGGGGGATGGGATCTGCCAGGGTGGAGGCCCGACATGTGGAAAACACGCCTGTTCTCACTTCCACGTGAGGGTTGTCACGTGGAAATCAAATCTCTCTAAACCAGTGATCCTCAACTGTGTGGGGAGGAGGGATCTTGCACCCCCGTCCCAGGTATATTTGGCAATTCTGGAGACATTTTTAGCGGTTACAACGGGTGGAGGGGTGCTATGTACTGGTAGCTAATGCGTAGGGGTCAGGGATGCTGCTCCGAGCAGGCAACGCAGAGGACAGCCTCGCCAGGGAGAGGGACCCGGTCCCCAGCGTGGCGGCCTCGCCAGGGAGAGGGACCCGGCCCCCAGCGTGGCGGCCTCGCCAGGGAGGACTCGGCGCCCAGCGTGGCGGCCTCGCCAGGGAGAGGGACCCGGCCCCCAGCGTGGCGGCCTCGCCAGGGAGGACTCGGCCCCCAGCGTGGCGGCCTCGCCAGGGAGGACTCAGCGCCCAGCGTGGCGGCCTCACCAGGGAGGACCCGGCCCCCAGCGTGGCGGCCTCGCCAGGGAGGACTCAGCGCCCAGCGTGGCGGCCTCGCCAGGGAGGACTCGGCCCCCAGCGTGGCGGCCTCGCCAGGGAGGACTCAGCGCCCAGCGTGGCGGCCTCGCCAGGGAGGACTCGGCGCCCAGCGTGGCGGCCTCGCCAGGGAGGACTCAGCGCCCAGCGTGGCGGCCTCGCCAGGGAGAGGGACCCGGCGCCCAGCGTGGCGGCCTCGCCAGGGAGGACCCGGCGCCCAGCGTGGCGGCCTCGCCAGGGAGGACCCGGCGCCCAGCGTGGCGGCCTCGCCAGGGAGGACCCGGCGCCCAGCGTGGCGGCCTCGCCAGGGAGGACTCGGCGCCCAGCGTGGCGGCCTCGCCAGGGAGGACTCGGCGCCCAGCGTGGCGGCCTCGCCAGGGAGGACTCAGCGCCCAGCGTGGCGGCCTCGCCAGGGAGAGGGACCCGGCGCCCAGCGTGGCGGCCTCGCCAGGGAGGACCCGGCGCCCAGCGTGGCGGCCTCGCCAGGGAGGACCCGGCGCCCAGCGTGGCGGCCTCGCCAGGGAGGACCCGGCGCCCAGCGTGGCGGCCTCGCCAGGGAGGACCCGGCGCCCAGCGTGGCGGCCTCGCCAGGGAGGACCCGGCGCCCAGCGTGGCGGCCTCGCCAGGGAGGACCCGGCGCCCAGCGTGGCGGCCTCGCCAGGGAGGACCCGGCGCCCAGCGTGGCGGCCTCGCCAGGGAGGACCCGGCGCCCAGCGTGGCGGCCTCGCCAGGGAGGACCCGGCCCCCAGCGTGGCGGCCTCGCCAGGGAGGACTCAGCGCCCAGCGTGGCGGCCTCGCCAGGGAGGACTCGGCGCCCAGCGTGGCGGCCTCGCCAGGGAGGACCCGGCCCCCAGCGTGGCGGCCTCGCCAGGGAGAGGGACCCGGCCCCCAGCGTGGCGGCCTCGCCAGGGAGGACTCAGCCCCCAGCGTGGCGGCCTCGCCAGGGAGGACCCGGCCCCCAGCGTGGCGGCCTCGCCAGGGAGGACTCAGCCCCCAGCGTGGCGGCCTGAGTTGATAAAGACAGGCCGTTCTGCGCACGAGTGACCCTGCAGGGGCTGCTCATGGTCGTACATGTTGAGAAATTCGCACGAGTCACATGGCCACCCACAATTGGCTGAGGGCGCGGCAGCTTTCCACTCTGTGTTGTTCTCTGCTCCTCGTGCCAGGGGTGTAGGGTGTTTGGGGTGATCTGCCCCTTGGGTGGCAGTGGGTTTCCTGGAAAATGTTTATCTGGTTCTCAGTCACTTCTGCGTCCAGAGTTGCCATCAGCCCTGGACTGGCTTCAGGAACCCGACCTGCCAGACAGTGAGGGGACACAGGGCCAAGGGCGCCCCTGCGAGGACGGGCCCAGGGTCTCGGCTCCGGAAGGCAGAGAACAAACAAGGCTGAGAGGGCTAGTGAGGAATTGTTGTCACCGCACGGGCAAGGCTCACGAGGGCTTGGCTTCCTGTGGCTTCTGGACAGTGGGCAGCTGTGGCCAGTCAGGAATACTCGCCAACCAGCGCCCGTTCCGAACACGCTGAGCCTTGTGGGAACCGTGTACCTGGGCCTTATGAGAAGGCGTGGGTTCGTGAAGCACACCTCTGTTCACAAATCTCAACCCACTGGGGCTTATGGCAACCCGACATCCTGTATTGGAGTCCGGTGGTTGCAGACAAATTGGCAGGACAACAATCTCTCTTCTCCCTGGACAAATTATCACAAGAGCCGCACACAGAGAGGCAGTCACACGTCACGCAGACACAAAGTAAACAGACATGGCGCCCCCAGCTGTTGCCGCACGCACATGGGCGGCAGCCATCTGCTGTGCACAGCGGCGACCCCTGCCTGGGGACAGCAGCGGGGCGTGCTGGCGAGGGCTCTGGTCCCTCTCCGCCCTTGGGTGGGGAAACCCCGTATGTCCTCACACGGCCCCCCAGGTGCTCGGCGAGACTGACCCAGGGGTCGAGGCAGTCTCAACAGTCACGAGCCTGCAGGCATCCAACACCCCCAAGGTGAGTGTGAGCGGGTGTGCCGGCCTCACCCACCGCCACACCCCCGTGGGCTTGAGCCCTCACCCAGCCATCCTCCCACAACCAGCGGCAGGTAAAATAAATGCAGCCCACGCGCGTCACGGTTCTCCTCAAATCAAACGATTCTTGTGTATTTTGACCCAATAAGGAAGGAAAATGTGATGATACGTCAGAGAGCGGGCACTCGCACGGGAAGGATTTTATTCCGACAGACGCTCCCCAGGTCAGACTCCGGGCACAGAAGGCCTAGCGCCCGCGGCTCGCTAGACAAGGGAAGCGGGGGCGGGAGGCGCCCCACCCTGCCTTGTCCCCCAGCGCCGCACACACACGTGCACCGACGCACACGCGCAGCGGCCACACACGAACACGTGCACACGTGCACCCACAGGCTGCGTCGCTCTGGGACAAGGACAAGGCCCTGGAGGAGCCGCGGGGGACACCGTGAGCTCGCCCCGGATGGAGACCCCTGACTCCAGGCAAACTGGCCCGCGCGTCCAGGCCACCCGTCTGCCTACCGAACCGGCCCTCGGCACCCCCGCCGGCCCACGCAGCAGAGAAAACGCCCGGCCAAACCTCTGCTCGCCCGGCACCGCGTGGGCTGCGAGAGCAGCGTGCCCAGCCCTGCCCTCTCGGGCTCCGCCCCGCCCCGCCCCCGGACTTCCATTGGCTGTGGCAGTAGCGTCACTGCTCTCGGCCCCGCCCATGGCCCACCTCCCGTCCTCTGTAGGCCGCGGCCTTCGCATCCTCCCGGGACTGGCGGGTGAGCGTCAGCCAGGAGGTGGAGACGACGGCCAGATGGACGGGAAGCGCAGCCAATGAACACACGCAGCCGCCCTAGCAACTGCGAAACGCCAATGGCGCGGTGGGGCGGAGCCGCGTGCTGTCAGGCGCGGGGCCGCGGGGCGGCGACGATCCCCGGACAGCAGGTTCGCGCGGCGGCTGTGTGCCCTGCGGTCGCCTCAGTGCGGTCCCGTCGGCCGGGCATGGGCGCGGCGCCGGCGGCGGCACCATGAGCGCCCTGGGCAGCCCGGTCCGCGCGTACGACTTTCTGCTCAAGTTCCTGCTGGTGGGCGACAGCGACGTGGGCAAGGGCGAGATCCTGGCGAGCCTGCAGGACGGCGCAGCCGAGTCACCGTACGGCCACCCGGCGGGTGAGCGCGGGGCCGGGACCGGGGAGGAGCGGGGCTGGGGGTAGCGGGAGTGCGGGGCTCGCGGCGGACCCGTCTCTGTCTGGATCCGGCTGTCACTGCTCCGGCGGCCTCAGCTGCAACCCCGTTTCGCACGTGCGGGACCCAGGCGTCTCGCTGCGGGCCTGGAGTTGGCACAGGGGCGCGTCCTCCATCCTCTCGCTGCGCTCTGCGCGCCGGCGGGAGCGAGCTGCTGGGCGGGCGCGGGAGTCCTCCCGACCTGGCGATGACTGCGGGGCGGCGAGAGTGTGGGGACGACGCGGCCGGGGTTTGGGGAGGTGGCCCCGCAGGGCGACCCACGTGAGCACGACGCATTTGGAAAGAACGCGTGGGGGTTGCGGAGACCGCGGGAGCCGATCCGAGCGTAGGATCCCAGCGCAGCGGGCGAAGCTCCCAGGTGGCGGCTCTTCGCGTGGGTGGGAGGGGAGGGGAGGGAGAGGAGACTCGAGAGCACGAATCCGGAGGCTTCTCCAGGGTTCCCGGCGTGTCCGAGATGCTCCTCGCCGAGGCGGACCGGCCTGGGAAGGCAAGGAACCAAGTGACCCTCGAGAGTGCGGCTGGGGCGGAGGAGGTGCAGGAGAGCGGGTTCCAGGTCGAGGGGAAGCCCAGAGCTGCCAGAGCGCGAGGGCAGCGGGCGGCGCTGAGAGTCCCCGAAGTTTGAGAGCTGCAGCCTGGAGAGGCCATGAAGGGCGGGAAGAGAGGAGAGGAACGCGCGGGGGGCGGAAGCCTGGGCCAGGAGGCGGGAGGGAGGCCAGTCCTGGCCTTTACCAGCACAGCTGCTGTGGTGGTGCAGGTTAAGTGGCCGTGGACGGAAACCCGTGCGTCGTGCGTGCTCACCTTTCCGCTGTCACGCCGGGCGTGTGAACCACATTCCCACCACCGACCCTAGCGCTCCGTGTCAGGCCACCCTCTCTGTCTCCTGGGCTTGCAGTCTGATTCTGGGGCGCAGAGAAGGGCAGCCCAGGGAGTGGGGTGTCTTCTTATTTTTTAATTTGAAGATCTAATTGGCTTTGTCAAGCCCTCAATGGGGCTCAGTAAGGGTGCAGGACGTCCCTAAAGGGCAAAGGCTGTGGCAGGACCCTGGGCGGGCTGTGTGGGCCTCAGGGGATGTAAAGATGGTCTGCAGAGTCAGCCGGAGGGACCATGAGGTGGAAAAACAGTGGGAGCACGGGAGAATCTTAGGGAGAGTGGCCTGGGGAGAGGGGAGTGGGCAGAGAGCTGGAGAGTTTGAGGTGATGGGCATGAGCTGATGATGAGAGCCTGGATTCATCCTCAAATCACAATGGACAGAAGAGTCACCTGGGGGGGGGGGTCATGAAAATGCAGCAGATTCTGCGTGGCCCACCATGATGCTATTAGCTACACGTGGCTTTGTCAATTTGTGTTAAAATGAAACACAAAAGTTTATATTAGCCGCATTTCAAAGTGCTCAACAGGGATGTGTGGCTAGTGACCTACAGGAGAGCAGAGACATTGGGCTGCTGCACAGCCCTGGAGTTTAAGCTCCAAAAGGGCAGGGATGTTTCCTCCGCAGCTGAGTCCTGGGGGCTGGGGTCAGTGCATGGAGCAGCCACAGTGGAAGTGAAGGAACAAAACATCCACAGACAAAGCGTGGTGCTTTCAAAGCTGTGTGTTTGGGGGAAGGAGCTGCAGAACGCTTTGAATTCTATCGTGATGTGGGGCAAATAGGAATGTGCACAAAATGTTTGTAAGCCTTCTGTCTGCTTGGTTTGAATAAGGGCTTCACTGCGCTTCTGTTGCATTACTTCCTTTTTGTTACATGCTCAACTGAGGACTTCTCAAAAACAATGCTTTCTTCTAAAAGTTTCCCTTGACACAGAGGGAGGACTTCGGCTGAAGGACACTGTCCACAACACCTTTTGTTGTCCACTTGGCTTGAGACACTGCAGAAAAGAACCAGTGTCATCAGTGTGCCCCTCATGGGTTTTGATTGACTGGAAGATTCTTCTAGGGTTAAGAAAAGAGATTATGAAAAACTGTAGGAGGCTGAAATTATTATTGTTATTATTGTTATCATTGTTAATATTATTGTTTTAAAATCACGTTTCATGTCAAAACAATGTGAGTGCTTCTGGCTTTGAGAGGCGTGAGCGTTTTCAGCTTCACGTTTTCATCCCCTCCACCTATGCAGCACCTGAGTTTTGTAGCCTGGGTGTTGTTTTCACATTGCCCAGGTTTAGAACACTCACTTCCATGCTGTAGCTGCAATGGCCGTAATTGCTCAGAAATAACTCACCATTTGAGGATGCAGCACTCATCACCGCCCTTTTACATTCTGTGTCTGTCAGCTCTTTATCTTGCTGTCCCTCTAATTAGCCATTTAATTTTCCATTATTTTCCAGGAAGGGTCCATGAGTATTTCCTGGGTGTTTCCATGTTTGAGACTGTCTGCCCATTGCCTTTATCTTTGAACGATAGCATGGCTGGGTATAATACTCTTAGGTTATGTTTTCATTCCCTCAGCACTTTGTACCTGTCGTCCCACTGTCCCCTGATGTTGGATGTGCTGTGGTAAAGCCTGAAGTCAGCTGATATTTTCCCCCATGTGGGTGATTTGCCTTTTCTTCCTGAATTTCTAAAGAATTCTTACTTTTGCCTCATAGGTCACTAGTTTAACCAGACCACGTCTCAGAGTTGAATAATTAGTGTTGAACTTCTAGTATACTTTGTACTCTTTTAATTTGCACATTTTTTTTTTTTTACTTTCAGGGAATTTACTTTATGTCCTTAAAACACCTTCTGTTACATTTGTTGGTGTTTTCACTTCAAGGACACCAGTTGTATTAGCTTCTTACTGCTGCTGGGCAAATTGCTACACACTTAGTGGCTTAAAGCAACATAATTTTATTAACTTACAATTCTGGGCTCAAGTCAACACAGCCTCACTGGGCTAAAATCAAGGTGTGGGCAGGGCTGAGTTCCTTTCTAGAGGTGCTAGGGCTTTTTGTTTCCTTGACTTTTCCAAATGCAAGAATCTACTCACATTGCTTAGTTTCTGGCTCCTTCTTCTTCCTTCAAAGCCAGCAATGGCCCCTTAAGTCCTTTGTCAGAAATATGTATTGTGGACACCCACTCTCATCTGTGTTTTGCCCTTTCACTCCTTTGACAGAGTGTTTGGATAAACAGAAGCCCTTAACTTTAACACAATCCAGTGGTCACTGTGTGTGGTTAGGGCTTTGTCCCGGGCGGCAAGGCTCTGCCTGCACCTGGCTGAGTCCTTCTCATGTCATATCACCCTGACACTGACTCTCTGCCTCCATCTTTACTTTTAAGAGCTCTTGTGATTAATTACATGGTGCCCATCTTGATAATCCAGGGCAACCCCCAGGATAATTTTAAGGTGAGCTGGTTCGCAAACTTTATTCCATCTGCTACGTTCACCCCCCTTTTCCATGCAACCTAACATATTCACAAATTCAGGATATTAGGACATGGGTACCTTTGGGGGGACATCATGCTGCCGACTGTACCAATTATCCTTATGTTGGATCATTTTTATTTGTCTTCCATATCCATTCACTTTGTTCTAATTGCTTTGCTCTTTTTTGTCTTTCTCTTCTGGATTTCTGTGATTATCTCACACCTTTCTTATTTCTTGGTAATTTTGATTTTAGTAAACCATTTCTAATTTATTATATTAGGTCAGTAACGATGTTTGGGTGTGCAATTTTTTCCCCCTTACTTTACAATTTCCCTTTTTTTCAATTTTTAAAAATTTCTTTAGAAAATTCATTTCAATTAAAAAAACCTCTTCTTTGAACTCTTATTTTACCACCTTAATGTTTTTATTAAGCAGTTTTATTGCGTGAATTGGGATGGATTTCTTTCTGTTCCTTGGCTCATGTTTTCTTTTAGGTTGGGTTGTCTCTTTTTCCTTTCTTTTATAACCTTTTCCTGAAGTATGGAATGCATATAGACAAAGGTACATGTTGTAATTGCATAGCCCCATGAATTCTCACAAACCTAACACTCATGTAGCCGGCACCAGATTAAGAAACAAAACACGATCTCGAGCCCCAGGCTGTGCTCCATCACCACCCTGGCCTCAGCAGACCCACGGTCCCAACTTCTAGCAGCGTAGTGTGGTTTTGCCTGTATTTATTCTGCATAAAAGTGAAGTCATACACTTACTGCCCCTCTTGCTCCATGATGCGTGGGGCAGGCTTCATGTCACGTGTGTCATAGCCCTGTGTGAATACACCATGGTTTACTTATCCAGCCTGCTGGGGATGGGTATTTTGGTGCTTTCCAATCTCTGACCATTAGAGTTAGCTCTGCTCTGAAGGAATATTCCTGTTAGTGTCTTTGGGCATCCATAAGATGTGTTCCTGTCGGAATAGACCTAAAGCTGGAATGGCTGAGTATTAGACACGTGTGTATGCAGATGTTTAGCTTTGGCAGGTACTCCCCAGGCATTTTCCAGTTTATACTCCCTCCAGTAAAGAACGGGGGTTCTGGTGGCTCACAGCCCCACCCACACTTGGCATGCGCTCTCTTCTGCATTCCGGCCATTCTGGAAAGCGTGTAGTTGAATCTGCAATTTTCTGATGACTGATGAGATTGAACACCTTTTTATGTTTATTTGGATTTCCTCCTTTGTAAAATGTCTGAGTCTTTTGTCTGTTTTCCCTATTAGGTTGAATTTTTTTTGTTGATTAGTAGGAGTATTTTAAAAATATGTTCTGGCCACGAGTCCTTTGTCAGAAATATGTATTGTGGACACCCACTCTCACCTGTGTTTTGCCCTTTCACTCCTTTGACAGAGTGTTTGGATAAACAGAAGCCCTTAACTTTAACACAATCCAGTGGTCACTGTTTGTGGTTAGGGCTTTGTCCTGGGTGGCAAGGCTCTGCCTGCACCTGGCTGACAAAGCTGCTCTCCCGAGAAAGCCCTGCTGTTACTGTTGCACCTTCGACAGTGATGGCTGCTTTCTGGCTGGAATGAGGGTTCAGGTCGGGGTCAAGACACAGTTCTTTCCCAGTGGATATCCAGTTGGAGAGACTGGCTTTCCCTGCACTGTGCTGTCTCCGAGGCCACAGCCCGGGACCGCACCACCTCGTTCTGGCTCTGTGCCATGGGCGAGCAGTCTGCCTGTGTGCCAAGCACACGTGGGCTCTCTGCTTTGCTGGTGGGTCTGCCCTGGGCTGGCCCTTTGTGATGCTGCATTTCCCTGCATCCTGCTCACACTGAGGCGGCTCCACCCGCGTGTCTTCCTGGCTCTGACACAGTGTGGTGAGGCCTGGCTTCTCTATCTTGGGCCCACAGCTGGAGGGAAGGGCCATGGATGCCAGACTGTCCTGCAACCTGAGCACAGGGGAAGGACCAAGAGGGCGTGTTCCAGTTCATTCCCTGGGGCTGTGGCCCCACTGAGGTTGCACTGCCCTGGGAGAGGGTCTCCGTTCTTGCAGTGACATCTCACACTTCTGGTCCTGCCCCTTCCCTGCTGGCCCTGGAGCCTCACTTTGGTCTCCTCTTGAAGTCCTGCTTCTCCCAGGCAGAAGTGGAGAGAAAAAGGCCTCAGCAGCCAGACTCTGGGAGAGCAGGCGGGGTCCGGGCCGCAGCTGCGCTGCCTGTCTGCCGACCCGGGTCTCCTGCCTCCCCCTGGCTCCACTGGTGATGTCCCCGCCGCCTGCTCGGTGCCCTTCCCTTGGCTCATTGCTGATTTCATTAGTGATGGGGGGAGGGAAGTAGATCAAACTGACACTTAATGCTACAATCTCTTGCCTCCCATTCCCCTCCGCCCCCCAGGAGACTGTCTTCTCTGACTACATTCTCCTGGCTGGTTCTCCAACTCCCTTTCCCCGCAGGAAAATCCCATCTTTCTGTTTCATTGTTGCTGAGAGCTAATAATAACTCCCATTTATTGGGAATGAAGGGCCCAGTGAGGGTCACTCCCTCAAGATCACAGAGCGTCTCATAGCTGGAGTGTGGACGAGGGGCGGGTGCGGGGCCCCGCTGCTGATCACACCCTCTGCAGCCCCCCAGGTTTAGAAAAGGCTCAGAGAGGTGCTTTCCTTCCCGCAAAGCAGCAAGGCGTGTCAAAGCTATTTCCCTAAAGTGCCCCTGGTGTGGGTTTTCTCCTTTCTCTCTGCCTCACGCACAGGCCCCACCAGGAGCTGTGGGTTCTCTCCCCGCTCACTGCCTGTGTGACGGTGCCCACAAGGTGGGTTTGCTGGGTTTACAGCTGCTTTGCTGGTTTCCCTTGGCAACCACTTGAAGATAGATTTAAGGTGCGATTTGTCAAGTCGTCTCTGTCGGGTCCTGCTTTACTGTCTTCCGTCTACGTGACGGAGTGACTCCTTGGAGAAGAGACGTCTTCTCTTCACCTTCCCGGCAGCCTTGTGGACACTCCATACCTTGTTTTAATGCATTCGGTTTTTTTAATTATGTTGTAAATGCTTCCACATATTTGAACATAACAAAATTGACTTTGTATCAGACTTTCTGTTAGAAGCCTTTAGTTGAGCCCTGCGTCCTCTGTGTCCGGTGAGGTCCCCTCCCTGCAGTGGTCACCGCACCTTTAGTCCGACCTCCCCAATGCAGGGCAAGCCTGATTTCGGGTGAGGGGCAGTGAGGGGTCAGAACCGGCCAGCCCAGGCTCCTCCCGGGTAGAGGGTCAGCTCCCAGGGCTGGAGGCCCACTCGCCGCCCCGTGTTCTCTGTCACTGGCAGCGGGCACCACAGCCAGGTGTCCTGCCTGCTCACCGGCCCAGGAGCTCAGGTTCCCCAGCACCGAGCCCTTTGGGGTGAAGAGAAGCAGCAGGGCATGTGGGAGGTGGCGGGGGCATCAGCCAGCATTTGCAAGCCGTGGGCCACTGCATGTGAAGAGATTTTTTTTTGGGGGGGGAACCGTTTTTTGCAACTTTCTCCCCAGGCTTCTTCAGCTTAATTGGCTGCAAAAGATCTGTGTATGAGCCCAAACTGGGAAGACGTGCAGTGCCCAGGGGGCTTGGGCTTAAAACTATCAGAGATGTAGATTTTATCACATCCGAACAAACCATGTAAAAGGCAGTCCTGTTCTGACAGCAGGTCCCAGGGGCTGGGCAGGGTTACCTCCTTCCGGGGGCCTGACCACATTCCCCACTAGCCCTGGAAGGCTGTGCTGTCCACCCACAGGTTGTCACAGGAGCTCCAGCGTCTCCAAAGCTGGTCCCACTGTCTGCATCATGCCGGCTGCGGTGCCTCCAGCGTCTTGGTCAGCTGTGTGCCCTGCCTGCCCGAGATGCTGCTCTCCAGGTTCTTGAAGTGGGTCAGTGCCCCTTGCTTGGTAAACAGAATCACCTGTTCAGTTCTGGAGATACTGCTTGACGGGACTGGCATTTTGTCTGGTGGGGGAAAAAAGTGAAAACAAGTGAGCAGAGGTAGAATCATAATCACACACATTAAACTCAGGCTGACCCTAATCCATCCGGTTAAAAGTTGTCTCAATAGGAAAAAGGAATGGGTAGGTGTGAGGAACATGCAGCTCCCTCTTAGATGAAGAAACACCATCAGGAAGTTAAACTTGTTTCTTCCGGTTTACCGTGATGTGCATGTTCCAGAAGATGGACCACGGATGCATAGTGTGGGTTTAAATAATTTAAACCACATGGGCTTGCTGTCCGAGAGACGCAAAGCCAGCATCGTCAGACTCGGGGACAGTTAGGGGACGGACGGGAGCCTGCCCTGGACCTCCCCTCTTTCTGGGTGTTGGCCGGCGGGGAGCGGGTGGTGGGAGGCGGGGGTTGCAGTGGCTGTTGTGTTGGACGGTGTATTCATTTCCACAAATGGGAAGGCCAGCGGTCTGAGGCCTGCGGAGGCTCCCGGGGACGGTCCCGGTCCAGCTCTGGTGTTGCTGGCACCCTTGGCGTCTCGGGCTTGTGCCAGCACCGGAATCTCCGCCACCCTCACTGCACGGCCTTCTCCGAATCTCCCCGTCCTCGTCAGGGCACCGGGCATCGGATTAGGGCTCACTCTAGTTCAGTGTGACCTCAACAAGCTTGATCACATCTGCAAAGACCCTATTTCCAAAAACTGCCACATTCACAGGTTCCAGGTGGATGTGGATTTTGGGGGATGCTGTTCAGCCCAGAACCGATAGTGACACTGCCAAGATGCACGGTTTCCTTTTCATGAAGGAAGAACTGGGAACCCAGGCCCCCCGTGGGAATTCCCTCTTCTCATAGCTTCTGGCCTGGAATTTCCTGCCTTATCTGTTCTGTTCCCCGCCATGGGCTGGGCGCGGTGGGGGCCATGTCCCGGGACCAGCCCGAGGCGGGCTGCATGTCCAAGTTTGTCCATGGGACCCCATGGGTGACACCAGGTTCATCTTGCTAAGTCACCTCATTAAAAAGGAGCCGGGTGGATTGTGCAGAGAGCCGAGTAACTGCCTCCAGTGTGGGGTCCTCTGGTGAGGCACTCGTCAAGTCCCCCGCTATTTAGAAACACCAGGGAGCCCCCGAGGGTGGGCGTAGGGCGCCTGTAGCGAAGCTGGGAGCCTGTCCCTGGGCCCCGGGGCCTCCCTGCTTCTCCCACGCAGAGCCCCAATATCCTGCCCTTGCCACCCCCCACCCCCTTCTTATCCGAGAAGCCAGGCAGAGTCGGCTTCTGGGCAGGAGACCTATGTGCATATTTTTGAGGTGAAAGTCACACACTATAACACAAACCGTTTTGATGTGCAAAGCCGAGTGACGTGTGGCATGGTCACGTGTGCAGCCCCCACACTCCTGGTGGCAGAACATTCCTCACCCCCAAAGGAAGCCCCTGCCCCAGCCCCGGGCGCCGCCGGTCTCCTTTCAGCATAAGACACATTTCTCAGAAGTCAGGCTCTCAGACATGAATCGGTTTGTGAATGGCATTGAACCCACATTCACACCAGGAGCAGGTCTTCCTCTGTGATGGCTCGTGTGGTGTCTGCTTACTCACTGATGGAATTAGGCAGGTCGGGGGACTGACCTGGGCCACCAAATTATTTATTCACCATGTGGAGCTAAAAGTGTGCAGTGGCTTGGCAAATGACGTGCCCTCTTTCCTTAAGAAGGCTAAAATTATCTCTTCTTGCCTCTGTTATTCTGACTCACTCGAACATTCCGACAGACTTTGTTCGAGAAGTTTCGTGTATTTTTATTTCATTTTTGATGGACAGAGTTGTTGAGGAGTTAGCAAAGGCAGCGAATGTGAATTATACACTGACGCTATGACTGCCCAAAATGATAGGTTCTCAGGAACCAAAATGTGAGGTCCCACATCACAGAATCAGAGAAGAGGGCATAAATATGAAAAGAGCAAACACATAAGTGGGAGAAAACATAAAAGAAAACATTGCAGAGAATAAAAGAGAATGGTCCAAAAATAAGTTTATGGAGAAAAGCAGTTCTTCTCGCAGTGGGACCTTGAACCTGGCGGTGAAGGGGTATGATTTGGGAGTTTCTCTGTGGCAGGCACAGCTGTGTTAGAGGGTCTGTCCTCTGGAAACCAGAGGTCTGGGGAAGACTAGAGCTTTTGCTGGGTTGAGGCTGCTGCTGATGGTAGGCACAAGACTTTATGTAGTTGTGGCAAGTGTGTCCTACCTGGTGGCAGGGGAAACTGAGGCACAGGGGAGCATGAGGAGGTGGCTGGTTGTCAGGACTGGGATTCGGTCCTGGGCACAGTCCTACATAGGGAACCGGTGGGCAACCCCACTGAATTAGTCCATCTCTGGGCTCACCTTTCCTGCCTGGTGAGACCAACCTGCATAGCCAGTGGGGTGGCAGTGTGTTTTTCACACTTCATCTCCCACCCACTGCCCTGCTCTGCCCTGTCCCAGATTCTCAGTTACAGGGGGAAAGGGAGGTGCCATGTCTGGGAGGGGGCCGCACAGCTGGACAGGTGGACGCAGAACAAGGTTGGGAGTCCCCGCCCGAGAGGAAACTGGGGCTGTGGAGGCCACATGGGCCTGAGTCGTTCCTACCACATGAGTGAGCAGCGAGCTATCGAGCTATCGCCTGCGTGACCCCTGCTGCCAGGGTTGTCTGCTGAGGGCAGGTTACTTCCTCGGGTTGTTCTGGAGGAGTGCCACCAGAAGAGGTCACGTGATGGCTAATAATTAAGTCACCACTGTCAGTTACATTTTCTTTTAAGTACTTGTTTACTGTTAGTGAAGTTCGGGAACGTGGAGCTTATTGTACTTCTCTTTGGGAAGACGTTAAAATGCATCTTTTGTAGCTTTTCCCAGGATTCGTGTGTCAGACATTCTCTGTCCCTTTCTCTAGTCACACTGCTTCCTGGGTTTTCTATCAGACGGGGCATTTTTGGTGCAAATGAAAAAATCAGTTCAAAGTGGCTTAAGCGAAGAGGAGCCTGCAGCCTTAGGTGCAGGAAGCTGGGGGCAGGGCGGGCTTCAGGCACGGCTGGGTCCAGGCTCTGGCCATTCAGGAGTCTCTCTATTGTTCTTGCCCCTGCCTTCCAAGAGGTGGATCCAGACTGTGTTCAAAGGAGCAAGACTCACTCTGACACGTGTGTGACTTCCCAACTGGGACTGGAAGGCAGACCTTAAGGGAACGATATCTGCACGTTTCTGAAGGAGATTTATTTCCCACCTCAACTCTGTGCCCAGCCAAATGCAATGAAGAGTGAGGGCAGACCAGACATTTTCAGACATGCAAAGTCTCAAAAACGATCTTCCACGCACCCTTCTTGGAAAACAAAGGAAGGAATAAGCCAAGAGGGGGAGACTGGGAGCCAGTGGTGGGAGGATGGAGGGCCCAGGCCAGTGATACTGCCGGTCCCCAGTCCCCGGGAAGCAGGACAGACGCTCGGGAAGATGCCCCAGGAGGGGAAACACCTGAATGTTTGGAAGGACTGAGGAGACTTAGATAACGGGTGAGAGTGTGTGGATGAATTACTGAGAAATGCACAGAAAACCAACCGAGTAAACAAAAGGACAACTTTTAACTCCAGTCAAAACAAAATGTACATGAAGGAAAAATAAACACAGAGTCACACATGGTCCAGCTGTGGCTAGTGTTGACTTGGTCAAATTGATCGAAATTTGGATATTGATTTAACTAAAATAGCAACATCGTTTTACAGAGAGAGAGAGGGGGGCAGCTGGCGATAGAGGCGGGGGTGTCGATGAAAGAACTACATTTTCATCTTGAAGGCGGGAAGTCAATCGATGCCTAGCACTGGAAAGTCAGGAGGTAGGAATATAACAATGTTGTTTACACCGCTGGAGACACGCATCAAAGGAAATGATGAAATGATTGAAAAGATGAAAACGAGGGCGGCCCGGGGGGCGGGGGGGGGTTGCTGCTATCTCCACACCAGGTCTCAGGATGACTGACACTTGAAATCGTGCGTATCCGTGACTTTGATGGAAAGAAAAACCAAATGTAGTTTTAAAAACTCACAGGGTGCTTACAAAGACCCTCAGGAATGAATTCTTTTATATTTATGAAGAGTTTTTAAAAATTGTCTGGACCTAAAAAACAAGTACATGAGGACACTTGCTAAATCAAGGTCACCCGCCCAGCCTGGCAGTGGGTTCCTGTCCTCGAGGACAAACGTGAACCACCTGCAGCCTGTGAAGGGTGAGGGTCCCCTCACTGTCTGGAAACAGGCGTGCCGCGGCCAAAGTTCTTTCCAGATGCAAGACTAGATTCCCAAGTGTGCGTGCTGCTTCCTATAGACGGTGCAATCCTTCAGCATTCCAAGGGAAACAAAATGTTTCCCAAAATAACTTGGATGTTGCTAGAATATGTATCTTCTTGAACAAGTACAGTTAATATTCTGCTTTTATTATATACGAATACTTTCTGTTTATTTATTTTGCATACATGTTCCATTTACGTATTACATACACGCATACGTATTCTGTTTGTTTATTATATGCGTGCATGCATGTGTATGTCACACTATATACACCCAGTGCTGACCCCTACAAAGGGAAGGACGTGGGCATTTGAAGTTACCTTCTGGAGAGTGGGGGGAATTTTCAAGGCGTGGGAGACGTCCTTGGCCGTGGCTCCAAAGGGTGATCTCGCAGGGCCTGAAGCTACTGACCTAAACTTTTTGGAAAATCTATGCTGTGCCTTCAAATACAAGGCTGCATGTGTTGTCACTCCCGCCAGGCACATGTCTGGCCCTCAACCACTTCAAAGACAGGAGACTTTATTAATAGGACATTCTTTTCCTTGGGCTTTTTCTGGGTGAGGCGGCATAGTCCAACATTCTGGATCTTTCCAGGGAGCGCGGCAAGCACTTGGAAACGACACTTGTGATGCACATTGGAGGAGCCTGTGCTGGTCGCACTGAGGTTTTCCTCTGGGAGGAGAGCAGCTAAGACCTGACACCCACACCAGGACTCCCCCAGTCAGGCCCTCACAGAGCACTTCTCTCTTCTGTTCCCGGCTGCCTCCCTCCCTCCCGCCAGTGCTTTCCCCTCAGATTTATAATCCCAAAGTCAGCTGTACTTGTCCAAACATTCAGTCTGATCACGTCCCAGAGTGTCTTCAGGCTGGTCTCATGTGGGTCCGTGCGCTTTGAGGGATGCTGTTGGGCACTGAAGCCAGTCAAGGCCCCGAGCTCAGAGGCAGCGGGGTCCTGGTGCCTGGAAACTGCCTGGCATCTGCCTTCTGGAAGCGGACTCTCCTTTCTTGCTTTCTGTACTCACTTAATAGAAATGCTCTTTCAATGACTTCCCCACTCTCATGGGTCCCGCTGGGCGCTGGCTCTGTGAACACAGGAGGGCTTTCTCAGGGAAGCAGGAAATTGGCTTCTGGTGGAACGGGGAGGAAATTTTCTCCTTTTGAAAAATGTTTATTGCTTTTTCTGATTTTAGAAGAAATACATGTTCATTGAAGAAAGCTTGAAAATAGAGAAATGTTGAAATAAAACGTAGCCCAGAGATTTCTTTTTTGTTTTAATTAAAGTTTATTGGGGTGACAATTGCTAGCAAAGTTACATAGGTTTCAGGTGTACAGTCCTGTAATACATCATCAATATCTCACATCGTGTGTTCACCAAGCCCAGTGATTTCTAGTGACAATTTGGGTCTGGTCCTCAGTTATCCCCTCTGCACATGCGTGCGCACACACACACAAATGCACACCTAAGTTTTGTCTTTGTGTGGTTGAGATAATTCTTCATATCTAATTTCACATTCTACATCTTCTTACTTTACATTCTTAGTGTCATCATTTGGGGGAAACCATCTCGGTGTTTTAGCCGCTTACGTGGGAGCAGTGCTGGGGCAGCTGGAGGAGGGTGGGGGAGGGGTGCGGGAGGAGGTCGGCAGTGACCAGAGGCGAGATGGGATGTCTGCAGGCACCAGGGCTGCAGGACAGCTCATGGGGCTGAAGGCCAGGTCCTACCTCCTCCCTTGGGCAGGGCCAGTGGGGCTGGTGGTGAGAGAGGAGAGGAGAGGTGGAGGCCACTGTGTGGGGGCGAATCTGGGGCAACCCACGGCAGGGTCCAGCCCCACCCCGCCCCTGTAAATGATCTCGTGAATCTGCACTGTGAGAATCCCCCTGCCCTGTGAGAACTTCTTGCCCCGCCCCTCAGAACAGTCTGTGGAAACACTTGGCTGCCAGCCGCATCTAAGCTGCAGACCCTCTTTCATAGGCATCGACTACAAGACCACCACCATCCTGCTGGACGGCCGGCGTGTGAAGCTGCAGCTCTGGTGAGTCGGGCTCATGGCCTCTGTGCAGGCCTGGCCCTGGGCCTGCCACCTGCCGGCCCGAAGCTCCCCAGAGGAGGGGGTGATCCCGTTGTCTGGGCCCCGAAGCTTGAGCCCTGGTCCAGGGGACGGGAACCTGGGCTTTGCGGCCTGGAGTCAGTCCAGAGCCCGTGGCCTCCTTGTGCCTCAGCCTCCCGAGCCCCAGGAGGGGTCACTCCCTGAGGCCCAACCCAGACCCAGGCTGGGTGGGGCCGGCCTGGCTTGCCTTCCAGTGGCTCAGGGCTGCGGCTCCTCCTTGGTCCCCCGCTGCCTGGCTGCCCTGGCTCTGAGCTTCGGGCCACACCCCTGCCCCTGCCCCTCCAGCCCCAGGGTTGGGGTGTAGGGGTTTCCCGCTGTGGCCGATTCCTGGGTGGCCGCACCCCATGCAGCTTTCCTGGCCACTGTCGTCCCCTCTCCTGAGCCACCTGTACGTCTGTCTTCCACACCTTGACTATGCTGGACAACTCCCCAAGCCCCACACACCTCCAGTAGTGGGGAGCCCCTCCTCCTCTGGGCCCCCAACCTGCCCCTTCCAGGGAGCAGCGGGGAAGCCTCTCCGCAGATGTCCCCTCAACGCCCGTCCCTTCCCACTGCCCAGCCTGGGGCCCACCCCCAGCAGCCTGGGTCCGCTCCCACCCTCCCTCCTCCCGCCCTGAGCACTGCAGGGCTTATTCTCCAGTCTGTCCTCCTCTCACTCCTCCGGGACCACCTAAGACCCCCGCTCTCAGCCCAAACTTGCTCGACTCAGGTCAGAAGGCCTCTCACGGGTGACAGCTGCTCCGAGTTTCCTCCTAAAGGTCCAAACCCCACCCCCCATCTAAAACCGGCTCTCAGCTCCCAATTATTTTCTGGTCTGGGCGACCCATCTCAGTCAAAGCCCCACGTCCACCAGTGGATGTGTCTGAAGCCTGGGCGCCCATGTGGGGCCTTCGGCCCAGGGCCAGGTGAGCTGCCCTGACTGCGCCCCAGCATCGAGAGCTCCTACTGGGCAGCAGCCGCAAGCCTCAGTGCACAGCTGGCACAGCTCTCACAGGGCCGTCCTTGCCCACAGACTTTCCAGCAGCTTCCACCACAACTCCTGAGGCCCTGCTGGGGCTGATGGGGCATTCTGATCCATTCAGCACGTGAGGGTCCCTCCCGGCCTCTGCTGCCCCCGTCCCCCAGCCCTGCTGTCCTGAGTGGGGGGGGGGGAGGTCACCACCCACAGGTGACAGGAGAAGTGCTGGTCTCACTGCTCACTGGGCCCACAGACCCACCAGGCGTCCCCGAGGGGTCTCCCCTGGAAACGAGTGTGTTAATGGCCCACACAGACGTGTGTCGGCGTCACCCTCAGACGAGAAGCCATGTGAGACGCCGGGAAACGGCGTCTGCAGGTCCGAGAGCCACCGCTGTGAGCACCAGGACCCATTCTTGTCCTGACTTGTTTCTTGGAGTTGCCGTCCATCCAGGGAGCTCCTGGGTCAGTCCCTCGTGTTGACAAACTTGGGGGCCTGTCGGCCGGGCCCGCTTCATGTGGGTGACTCACAGTTAATTAGAGGTCGAGGGATCCCGCCAGATCCTTCCGCCCGTTCCTCGCCCGTGTGTACCCGCATCCCTTACCACACAGCTTTATCTCCAAATGCCACAACATTTTAAAAACTTAAATTAGATTTATTTAAATGTCAGAATTACAATGTTGAAACCTATCACTAGTTTTTCTGGTTTGACTTACAAAATGACGATTAGAAAAGAGATTGAACCTGTGTCCCGATCATCCAGGGGACCACTGACCGCTGTGTTGGGGTCTTGGGCTTTTGGTGGCACAGCCACCGACTGACGGTTGTAACAGGCATTTTCTGTGGCTCCCGAGTGCAGTGACCTGTTGTCAGGGAGAAGCAAGGTGCCTTCTTACCGGTCTCCAACGCCTTTTCCTTCCAGGGACACGTCCGGGCAAGGGAGGTTTTGTACCATATTCCGCTCCTACTCGCGGGGCGCACAGGTAACGTCCCCCGAGCGGGGAGGTCACACAGACATTCATCCTTAATGGCATTCGGGGACAAGGCAGTTGCGCTTCCTGTGTAAATTGGTGCCAGCGTCTGGCAGTGTGCCCCGCGGGGTTTGGTGGCTCACAGGCCTTCAGCACCGGGGCGATGTGTGTGCGTGTGCACCGTGTACAGAGGCACATGCGTGTTGTGTGTGTTCACATGCATCGTTCTATGCACATGCACACACGTGTGTTCAGAGGTGTACGTGTACACATGCTTATGTGCACGTGTGCCTCTGTGCTTGTACACACGTGCGTGCGGCTATGTGCACATGGATGTGTCTATCCATGTGCCCCGTGTTTGTGTGCATGTTTCCATGTGTGCGTGTGTGTGCGCACCTGTGCTCCTGGTTGCATCTGTGCACGTGCGCATGTGTGTTTGTGACCCTGTGTGTGCATGCGAGCACTCTGTCCAGGGGGTGGGGCTTTGCTCCCCTGAGCTGTGCTCAGCAGCCCCCGTGCTCCTAACCCCTGGAGCAGCTTGTGGATGTGGGCACTTGACTCCCTAACATTCCTGGAGAGTGGAGGGCTCACCAGTGAGCTTATGTGAGAGTGGAGAAATCATATAACTGCTACACCGCTCGTGCTGGAGTAAGGACAGAGCTGTCTCACTGGCTGTGAGTCTGGCTGAGTGGCCACAGGCTGGCGTGTGGTCCAGAGCTGCGCCTGTGTCTGTCCTGTGAGGTCAGCCTGGTCCCCCTCACCCCCAGGGTGCGATCCTGGTCTACGACATTGCAAACCGCTGGTCCTTTGATGGCATCAACCGGTGGATTAAGGAGATTGATGAGGTACGGCTCGGTGCCCATACGGGCTCGTGAGAGTGGGCCGGGGGCTGGGGCTTCAGCAAAGGGGGACATGTCACCTCCCAGCGCAGGATGGGGTCCTCGTGCTGAGGACACGAGGCCCAGGGGTCTGAGCCCTGCACCTGGGCAGGACACAGTTTGTCCTGCTGTGTGGTCAGGTGGATGGACAGGCAGTGACCAAGCTATGCCTGCTGGCACCCTGACCAGCCCAGCTGCCCATGGGGACATGGAGTGGCCAGGACCAAACCCACTGTGTTAGTTTCTGGCAGCTGCTGTAACAAATCACCATAAATTGGGGAGCTTAAAGCAACAGGAATTTATTCTCCCACATTTTGGGGACCAGAAGCCCCACACTTGACATCGCGGGGCTGTGCCCCTCCCAAAGCCCTGGGGGAGGATCCTTCCTGCCTTCTGCAGCCTCTGGGGGCTGCTGGCAGTCCCGGTGTCCTTGGCCTGTAGACATGTCTCCATGTCTGCCTCTGCGGTCAGTTGGCCTTTTTCCTGTGTGTCCTGTGGCCCCTCTTCTTTACAAGGACACCAGTGATTGGCTTAGGGCCCCTGCGATGACTTCATCCTAACTAATGACATCTGTGGAGACCCTCTTTCCAAATAAGGCCACGTGGGTTGGTCAGTGAGAATCTGGGGGGACGCCATTCACCCCAGCACACACGTGCCAACAGCACAAGCTCTCGCGAGTAACTTCCCTGCCTTCCCTCCGCCCACCAGCACGCCCCCGGAGTCCCTAAGATCCTGGTGGGGAATCGCCTGCACCTGGCCTTCAAGCGGCAGGTGCCCACGGAGCAGGCACAGGCCTTCGCGGAGCGCCTGGGCGTGACCTTCTTCGAGGTCAGCTCCCTCTGCAACTTCAACATCACCGAGTCCTTCACGGAGCTGGCCAGGACCGTGCTGCTGCGGCATGGGATGGACCGGCTGTGGCGGCCGAGCAAAGGTGGGCACCACTGGCTGCTGGCCGGCCTCCAGGACGCGCTCGAGACCACGGGGCCCATTCTCGGAGCCAGTGTGTTAAGCTGGAGAGAAATCATCATCACAGCTCACGAGGCATTTCCGAAATCTGCGTGTGCTGAGCTGAAGGCATTAGTGAATTGGGCGTCCGTGGACGTCCGCCATGGGGCAGGGTGGGGGCGCAGGACAGGACCGCCGAGGGGAGTGCTTCCAGGCGACCTTCATGCCCATGGTTTTGGGAAGAGCACATCACATTAGGATTGATTCATTTTCCACTTATTTTGTCTACAAAGGAACTTGGGAAATAGAACTGCATTGGGTGTTTCTAATGTAACATAACTTGCAGTTGGGATATAATATTCAAATTCTTCTGTGTTAATGTATCCAAAAAAGTATGGAAACCTATTGTGAAACAGTGGCTGTCACCATTTTCCTCTGAGTAACGCGTCAGAGTATTACTTTTTTTTTTTGGGGGGGTAAGGGGTAAGGGGAACAGGACTTTATTGGGGAGCAGTGTGCACTTCCAGGACTTTTTTCCCCCCAAGTCAAGTTGTTGTCCTTTTAATCTTAGTTGTGGAGGGCGCAGCTCAGCTCCAGGTCCAGTTGCCATTGCTAGTTGCAGGGGGCACAGCCCACCATCCCTTGCAGGACTCGAGGAATTGAACTGGCAACCTTGTGGCTGAGAGCCCACTGGCCCATGTGGGAATCGAACCGGCAGCCTTCGGAGTTAGGCGCATGGAGCTCTAACCGCCTGAGCCACCAGGCTGGCGGGGCGGCCCAGCATATTACTTTTAAAAGACAAAGAAGGGCAGCTGGTTATCTCAGTTCGTTAGAGCACGGTGCTCTTAACTATAATAAGGTTGCCTGTTCGATCCCCACATAGGCCATTGTGAGCTGCGCCTGAGTGAAACAACCACTTGACTTGGAGCTGATGGGTCCTGGAAAAACACACTTAAAAAAAAAGAGACGAAGAAGACAAAATCTACATTCATTGAATTGGCAGCATAGTGTTGATTGAATGAAATCCCTTCTAAGTCAGGGGTCCCCCACAGCCACTTGAACAGGATTGTTCTGTGCTGTGGAGGTTTTAGCATCACCCCTGGCCCCCTGCCCCCCAGGAGTGAAAACCACAAATGTCTCCAGACACTGCCAGACATCCCGGGGCTCAAGTTGCCCCCAGCTGAGAACCACTGTTCTGAACGAGCTGTTTGTTGGGACCCTTGATTCAAAGTGAACCAAACCCCTGGGTCATGTTTCTTGTCTGACACCTTCAGGGGTCAGGGTGTTATTGTGACTGCAGAGGAGTGAGATGTAATTTCTGCTCCCCTCCTCAACAGGTCCCCAGGAGTGACCCCATCCCCACTCTCACCTGGGCAGGGACCCTGACTCACAAAATGAATGGTGTAGGTGAAACCTGTTACAGCATTCACTTTTCGAGTGCACTCTCAACCGTGTCTTTATAAAGCTAGTTTGTGTTCTTGCCGTCAGCTATCCATCTGAGAAGGGGGTCATCTTTGAACCATGTTTCCTGTAGCCCTCGACCTCTAACACGAACTGTGGTTGCATGAGCCCTGAGGGGAGCTCATTTGTCACCATCTCTCTCCCTCTAGCTCTGCTCATCTCTGAGACCTGCAGGGAGAGGTGGTGGGGTCTAAGGTGATGAAAGCAGGATGGTCTGTCTGGAGTCCTGCCAGGTGCTACCTGTGGGTGGGGGGCAGCACTCAGCCCTGACTTCTCCTAGTGCACCCGCCCCCAAGTCCCGGGAAAGGGGGCAGACAGGCAGGCGGCTGCCCTTGTGGTCGGCCGTGCCAGGCACCCAGGAACTAAGCAGGGTCTTTTTTCTTCCCTAAGTTCTGAGCTTGCAGGACCTGTGCTGCCGAGCGGTGGTGTCCTGCACGCCCGTGCACCTGGTGGACAAGCTCCCGCTGCCCATGGCCTTGAGAAGCCACCTCAAGTCATTCTCCATGGCCAACGGCCTGAACGCCAGGGTGATGCATGGCCGCTCCTACTCCCTCACCACCGGCTCCGGCCACAAGAGGAGCAGCCTGCGCAAAGTCAAGGCCGCCCGCCTGCCCCAGAGCCCGCCCAGACGCTGCGCCAGGAACAGCTGTAAAGTGTCCTAAGGCAGACGCCAGCCAGACGCACGTGGACCCTTCAGGACACTGAGCCGTCTCACGGGACCACGGAGGTCGTTCCAGGTCCGAGAAATGCCGGCCACCTTCTCCCCGTGAGCATGTTACCCCTGCAGGGAAAACAGGCCCCGCGGCTTGACTGCGATGCTTCTATGTGGGTGTGCACGAGGCTCTGGTTTAGGGAAATGGCTACTCTGCTCACCTCCTGATGACACGGAAGTTTGGATGTCACCTCTGCTGTGAGCGCAGCGCAATTGTTTCCTTAACGTAACAGCTTTTGTAGGAACGGTCAGATGTGTGTGATGGGGGTAAATTCAAGGGACTCTGAAAACAGTGCTGGATAGGTCAGAGTCATCAACTTTATGAGGGCCTTTTCGTAACCCTCCTTTTTAACGTCAAAATGCTAATTTATAAAAAGCTGCAGACACATTCGCGGTCATGCACAA
Organism: Rhinolophus sinicus; assembly: GCF_057876585.1. Classification (NCBI taxonomy): domain Eukaryota; kingdom Metazoa; phylum Chordata; class Mammalia; order Chiroptera; family Rhinolophidae; genus Rhinolophus; species Rhinolophus sinicus. The sequence goes on from NC_142512.1 coordinate 57,582,977, forward strand.
TAGATCTGCCCAGTGTGTGTGCGAAATGGATTTGATAAAGTTTTTGCTATGTTATTTACTACGTTTTGGGATTAATAAGTGATTTATATGCATATTTTTCTGTAAATCTACTTTTTTTTGTATAAAATGTCCCTCAAGTTATGAAGCTAAGAAAAGAAAATGCCAAAGATATCTGTAGTTATGTTGAACTGAGCCCCAGCAGTTACAGCAGATCAAATCGGCAAGGAAACGTCACTGAGCCGTTCAGGAGGAATGAAGTGAACACTGTACAGCACGTAAGGAATTGTTTCTCAACAATAAATGTGCATTGTTTCTTGGTAGAGTTGTTGGTTGGTTCGTTCCCATTTGCAGTGTTTATATAGCCCTTTATTTCATTTGCTTCCGCTCGTGTTTCAGGTGTCACAGATGAGTGCTCCTACATGGGTGGGGTTGGCAGAAGGCTTTGCTCCTGAACTGTCACCTACTGAAAAAGATCCCTTTTCCTGAAAAGAAATGTAGAGGCAGAAAGTGGGAAGCATGGTTGATGCCTAACAGCACCGAGCAAGGCACCCACCTCCCTCAGTGGGAAATTCGTGCAGGTCACTAGAGCCAGTCCTTGGCAAACCGGCCTCCCAGCTGTCGAGCTGACCCCTGAACAGTGTGGCCTGGCCTTGAACTGTGCAGATCCATCGAAAACCCCGACTACGTGTGGGTCAGCGCAGTTCTAACCTGTGTGGTTCGGGGGCCAGCTTGTACTAAGGAGCGCCTTCTGGTAAAATACCGAGGTGCTCTCGAACCCCCGTCCCCGCCCCCGTGCACGCACAGGTGTCATTAGGCACGCCCCCAACAGACAGGTCCTCACCCGTCACACATAACACCAGGAAGGTGCTGGCTTCACGAAGACCCCGAGCAAGGTCTCTCCTTCCAGGTTGCACCTGTTTGAGGTCTCTCTGGCCGCTGGAGGTTAGAAGGAGGGACTGAAAAATAATAATGACTTGAGATGAGAAAACGCCCAGATGTCCTCAGCTTCCATTAATGGTTTACAGAATTTAGGCAATTTCAGGGCCCCTGACACCAGGGGCAACACGTTTATGCAGACATGATGGCGCCGAGGCCCAGGCTGGTCACGGAAGGCCTGAAGCCAGTCCAGCCCCTTGGGAGGGACAAGAGGACAGCATTAAACCTTGAGGGGACAGGACCTCTCCAGGAGCTGCTGGCCTTGAGGATGTCCTCCAGGGGCTGTGGATGGACAGAGAAGGGAAGGGCTGACCCGCTGACCACAATGCTGGGGGGGGCATCTACCTCCTGCGTTCGCAACCAGGAGAGACACAGGGGACATGCAAGTTGAAAGGAACCCCCTGCAGGGCCTTTTCTCCTCCTCTTTGAAGAGTGTTCGTGAGACCCCGCAGGGAACAGAAGGCGGATGGTGGTAGCTGGTGGCCGATGGCACAGGCTGCCGTGGATGGATCCCTGGCCGCGAGGTTAAACCAGGCCAAGCAGGGTTCTCTTTCCCTCTCCCGTTCCTTTTTGCTTTTGATTGAAGGACTTCTCAGGACGACCACTGGTGCCCTAGAAGGACTGTAATGAAGCGCCCAGAGCCTCTGTGGCTGCAGCTCGCACAGGGCCTGGTGTTCACAGAGCACTCAGGCTGCCAGGGGCCTGGGCCCTCGGTGGGTGGCCTGGGGTGACCAGGAGCTGGAAGGAGGCCCCCACACACCTCTGTAGGGCGTGGGCCCTGGACACCGGGATTTCTGACTGGCTGCCAGAGGATAAATTTCTGTTGTGTGTAACAATTTATCATGGCAGCCCCAGGACACTGACACAACAAGGAAACAGGTCACACTTCACAGAAGTGCTATAGCAAACCAAAGTGGCATTTGTGTGAAATGAAACAGTGGACCCTGAGACAGAATGTACTAGGAAGAAGCAGGCATGCTTTGGTGGTGAATATGCAGAAAGGAGAATTGCGATGCCAACTGAACCCTAAAGCAAACTGCACTCAAACCTTGTTTTCTTGCAGGGCCCTCACTGCTGGCAAAATCTACCCCAAGTATAAACAGACGCACCATAACACGTCCCAGATGTCTGTAATTCTCTTTTCAAGCGTCTGGATTGAAAATGTGTTATGTACAATTATGTCTTCAATTGCTCTGTGAAAATTACTGCCATGCAGAATAATTTCCTAGACACAGAGCTTACAGCTTTGAGGAGGAATTATCTAGGCAAATATTGAATCCAGAAAGAAATGTCAATTACAGGCTCGGTAATATTTGTTTTGCCAAAAGGCGGAGAGATGCTTCCCTTTGGTGGGGAACCACTTTGTCGAAGTGAACGTGGACTTGAGAAGAAACGGAAGCTGCATGTGTCCGGGGAACTGGGGAGAGGTGGCCCAGCTGTTGCAGGAAAGGTGCACCGGTCCCAGAGAAGAAGGTGTGGTGGTGAGCAGAAGCAGCTGTGTCCTTCTGTCCACTACCCACGATGGACATGTTCTTGGCCTTCCCTTCCCCCAGGGCCCCAGGGCTCCAGCCTCTACTGGGGTGTCTGCAGGACGCTGAGCTATTGAAGGATGTTGGCCAAACAGAGTAATCCGGATGATCCAAGCAAAGTCTCAGAGCAGGATAGCTGTGCTGCAGGATGGCGCTTCTGCATGGTGGGCAGGCGGGTCCCAGGCACCGGATGCCTTCCGTACCCTGAGGCCCTGCGCAGAAGCCGTGCTGTGTCCTGGGCTGGCCCTGCCCCTCCTCACTTCCAAGCCTCCTTCCCCCACCAGCCTGATGGTCCCAGCGAAGGTGGAAGGTGGCAGCCTGGCTCCCTCCGTTGCTGTGTTGATGGAATGTCTAGGTCTGTGGCTTCTTTGTTTAGATCTTTGGATTCTCAGATACTTTTCTTCTGAGAAAAGGCTGGCTCCTGCCAGTCAAAGTTTTGGCTTTTGATACTCCTTCCGCTGCTTCTGTCTAGAACTCAAGAGCGGAATATTGCTTTTCACTCCACTTTCCCGCGATAACAATCGAGCCTGCCTGGGCCTGGAGGCCTCCAAGTGGCTGTGGAGAGGAAGACAGAGGTGAAAACGAGGCGTTCCCAAGTCCACCCTGCCCCAAAGGAGTTGCTGTCACTCCAGCCATCACCATCCTAGGTGCTGTCAATGCCATCAGCCAAAGTCCACCAGGAAAGCAGCTGACTCACTGCAGTGAGGGCGTCCTCACCACTTTGAGAAATGGGGGGCATTTCTGTAGCAGGGAAAAGACTTGGGGTAGAGCTTGTGTGAGGTGACTGGGGACTGTAGCAGGAAACCCACTTTGCTCTGTGTTCGATGCCAGTCAGGGGTGCAGGGGCGATTCCGAGATTGCTACCTTAGTCATTCTCATCTAGGTGGGAACACCGAGCAAGGTTAAAGCTGGGGTAAGAAGCGGCAGTAGCTCATGGTCGCCAGGACGGGGTATCTGGGGTTTGGCTGACTTAACACTGCCCCATTCCGGTCTGCATTCATGAGGGTCATCAGTCACAGAGTGACCTCCTCCGGGAGGAGTGGTCATCCGTGGCTGATGTATGTGCCAGAATCTCTGGCTCTCTTTCCCATGCCCTTTGAAGTGATAGGAAGACGTCCACATGGGCCAGGAGTGGACTGAGGCCCACAGATCAGAAAATGCCCATCTGCCCTGACAGAGGCCACCCTCCTTCTCCTGGGGAAGTGCGTTGTGTGGCTCAAAACCAGTCAGCATGTCTGCTGGTTTCTTGATTCCTTGCCCCGAAATTTTATTATTGCTCCGTGTTCCACTTCAGAAACAGGGATAATGAATGGTGGCTTTTTTTTTTTTTAAAGTTTCTAATCACTTTATTAGTGAAATATATCCTATGAAATAACCTTACTTAAAGGCCCTCTTCATGCTGCAAGCGTTTCCTATTGTTGCTGTTTGTATTCTGGGGCTGCTGTAACAAATTTCCATAAGTGGGTGGCTTAGAAAACAGAAATTTATTCTCACAGCTGTGGAGGCCACAAGCACAAACCAGCACTACTGGGTTGAAACTGATGTTGGCAAGGCCGTGATCCCTCCAGAGGCTCCAGGGGAGGGTCCTTCCTGCCTCTTCCAGCTCCTGGGGGCCTCAGGTGGTCCTTTGCTCATGGCCACATCACCCCAATCTCTGCCTCCATCTTCACATGAACTTTTTCCTGTGCGTGTCAGATCTTCCTCTGCTTTCCTCTGTTAAGGATACATGCGATGCATTTAGGGCACATCTGCGTAATCCAGAATAACCTTCCCTTCTCAGATCCTTAATCACACGTGCAAAGATCCTTCTGCCGAAATAAGGTCACGTTTACAGGTTCCAGGGATTAGGACCTGATATTGTTGGGAGCCAGCTACCAAATTACCAGATTCAGTGGCTTAAAACAACACACATTTACTCTCTTACAGTTCTGGAGGGCAGAAGTGCAACGCGACTCTTAGGCGCTAAAATCAAGGTGTCGGCCAGCCTGGTTCCTCTGGAAGCTCCAGCGAGAATCCGTTCCAGGCCTCTTCCAGAAGCTGCCAGCATTCTCGGCTCCTGACTGCACCTCTCCAGTCTCTGTCCCTGTCACACTGCCTCTTCTTTCTTGTTGGCCCTCCTGCGTCCCCGTACAGTGTGATTCCACTGAGGGCCCACCTGGATAATCCACCAGGCTAACCTCCTGTCTCAGGGTCCTTAGCCCCACCTGCAAAGTCCCTTCTGCTCTACCAGGTAACATCCTCACAGGTTGCAGGAGTAGGACCTGGACACTGTTGGGGGCCGTTGTTCAGCAGACCACATGTACCCACACGTGCCCCTCGCCTACGGCAGGCGCTCTCTTGCCCCAGGAGTAACCACTGGCTCCAATTCAGTGTAAAGGCCCCAGTTTGCTTCCAGAGTATGTCCCCACATGCGGATGTGCCCCTAAAGCATGGGGTGTCGAGTTTGCCTATTTGGAGCTGGGTGTAAACTGAATCATACCACAGACGCTATTGCAATTTACTCTCTCAATCTGCATGCTTCCGAGATTCATCCACGGGGACACCCAAGGCTCTGGTTCGTTCCTGCGCCTCTGGCATCGCGTGGTGATGGATGGGCGATCCGTCCATCGCTGTGCGGGCGGCTGTGCCAGCGTCTCCACGGGGGGTGGAAGGGGCTACACGCCCCGGCCTTGTGCGGCACCTGTCACCCTACTCCTTTCAACTCGTGAAGAGCCCAGCGAGACATTTTAAGGGGCGCCCCTGTCCGCAGTGGAGACACTCGGGGCTTACAGGGGCGCTCGCTCGGAGTTTTCCGAGAGGATTCTGTGAAGCGTTTCCTTCTGGGTCCGTATTGTTAAAACTTTCGATGGTATTTTTCCTCTTACAAAAAGAAAGTTGGGTGTTAGCAGGGAGCATGTGTCATGCCTGTGCCCTCCACGCCGGGCTCGAACCCGTCCGCCCCCCAGAGGGGAGCACGGGCGTCTCCGCCCCTAGGACACGCGGCTGGGGGATTCACATCTTCTACCGCCCTTTTCAAGATGTGCTTACCAATGGGGGTGTGATTTCTGGGGGGGTTCTAGTTCCTGTCGGGCCCCTGCCCCCCGCCTGCGCCGAAGGGGCGAGGGGTCTGGCTGCCTCTTCAAATCGCCCGCGTGTCCCGGGGTCGGTAGCCCTCAAGGCCTCCTCTCACCGGGTAGGAGATTCCCCGCCCCGCCCAGACCCCGCCCCCGCCCAGACCCCGCCCCCGCTCAGACCCCGCCCCGCCCAGACCCCGCCCCCGCTCAGACCCCGCCCCCGGCCCGACTTGCCTCCTCAGATCACCCCGCCTCCCGTGACGTCACGCGCACGTGACGCCCTCGGCGCTCCCTCCCCGCCCTGGACTGCCCGGGTGGATGAAATCGGCGCTCCGCAGCAATCTGGCTGCGCACGCACGCACGCACGCACGCACGCACGCACGCCGCTCGCTTCCGGCCGCGGCGGCCTCCGCGCCGGCCTGACGGGACCCAGCGCTCGGCGTCCGTGAGCGACATGCAGCGCTGACGAGCGGCGGACGCTCCGCGGCGGCGCCATGAACCTCCTGCCGTGTAACCCCCACGGCAACGGGCTGCTCTACGCCGGCTTCAACCAGGACCATGGTGAGTGAGCCTCCGCCCGCGCGCGGGCCGCGGACGCCCCTTCCCGGCCGAGCCCCACCCCTCGCAGCCCCCGCAGGCGGGTCTCTGTCCCCGGACGCGCCCCGCACGGACAAGTCCTCCTGGCCTGGCCCCGCGCCCACCCTCCCGCCGCCGCTGCCACCCGAGCTGGGGTGCGGGCCCGGGCGGGGCGGGTCCCGTCAGCCCCGGGCCTTTAGCGACCCCCGGGCGGCGGCCGCTCCCCCTCGGCTCCCCAGCGCCAGGCTGCGCTCCGGCTCCGCGTCCCCGCCCGGGCCGTCGGCGCCCTCTGAGCCTGGGGCCTCCGCCTGGCCGCCCGCTCCCCCCGGGCCCGTCCTCCCCCGGCCCCGCAGGCTCCCCCTCGGATGGGCGCTCGTGGGACCTGTCCCCGGGGCGTGTCTGAGGTTCTGCCCCGAAGTCCCGTTTCCCCTGTGCTCGCGAAGGGCCTTTAGCAAGTAAACCGCACTTCACTTTCTGTTGACCATTCTCGCAGGTCTGATTGGGTGTCTTTGCTGGTTTTAATCGGAAAATGTCACCAAAGGCGCCCCTCCCCCCCCCGGGGTTTTCTTTTGCTTCTGAAATCAGAGAACTTTTAAGAGCTGTTAAGAGCCCCTCGGGGAAATCGCTTGCTTCGTCTCCCCTTCACTCCTTCCTCCCAGCCGCGGTCCCTCGGTGCTCGGACCCCGCTGTGGTCGCCTCCCCGGGGAGGCCTGAGGGCCCGCGGAGCGCGGAGGGGCCGCGGAGCCGGGCGGGAGGGGCCGGGACCGCACAGCCGGCCGCCGCCCCACCGCAGGCTGACTCGGTCTCACCGTTGGGAGACAAGGAGGGACAGCGGCTCTGCAGGGACCGGCTTGTCCGAGCTGCTGCCTGCGGCTTTGGCGTTTGGGGCGGATCGGAGCAGGTGCTGGGGGCCCGGCGTTTGTGCGGAGACTGCAGCTCCCGCTGGCGCCGTAGGCGGCGCCGGCCGAGCGCGCGGGTTCGATGGCGGTGTTGCGGGAGAGCGAGACGCACCTGAGGGCCACGGTCTGGGGGCGGGAAATGCGGCTGCGAGGCAGGTGCTGGCCGTTCCCGTTAGGTCGCAGGAGGAGGCAAGGGGACGTCTGGCCTGTGAGGTCCTGGAAGGGCTCTCGGAGGAGGTGCAGTTAGACCGAACGGGGGAGGTGGGGAAGGCCGTGGGCGCCGTGGGCTCCGTGGGCCCTTGGGCTCCGTGACCGCAGGGCAGGTGGTTTGGCTTTGGCCTTGGCCGCAGGGCTCGTGAAGGAACGTGACAGGTGAGGTACCCACATGTTTGGGGCCAGATCCTGGACATTGGGCAATATGTGGCTGAGCTTTTTGGTTTAGAAAACCAGAGGAGGGCCAGTCGGTTTTTAAATAAGTTTTGAGAGTAATTGAGAACGCTTCAAGAAATTAACAGCGATGTAACAACTCCTTAAGAAATTTGCTTTCAATGAAGAGATGTGTAACTGATAGTAAGGAAGGGAGAGAGAACGAAAAAAAAAAATACTAACAATTGTCATCCCAATAAATAAAAAATAAATAAAAGGGAAAAAAAACAAACAGACAACTTAGTGACTTGAAGTCATTTAATGCAAGAAAATCATTTCCACATGCTTACCTGCCTAAATGCCAATTGAGAAATCTTTGTATTTAAGTTTCAGTGTAATATTTGTGGCTCAAATAATGCTAATTATTTAAGAAACCAGCAAAGTTTGTAAAGGTTTCATTAAAAATTATTTTAAAAATATAGCTTTGGCTTTTAAATAAACATTTCAATTGTTTGAAAAACAGGCTTTTGTAAAACCAGCTCATTTCATTGTAAGAAATTATAAGTAAAGCTTAAGTATTTTTTTAAAAAGCAGTGTGCTGTTATACTTAAGCTTCTGGTTAATTCCCTGTAAAGTAAATTTATGCCAGATAATTGAGTTTATTACATTTTCGTTTTACTTTATACTGATTTTTAATTTTTACTCTCAGCATTTTTAACACTCTCCCTCCAACTTTAGGCTTAGAAATCCTTTTTTAAAAAGGACATTTGCATATCATTGTAAATTGTTCAAACTTCTGACTTGTCTCTTCCCAGGTAATTTGCACTGTGGTCTTCAAGACTCCTAAGCCTTGATGTGTGCATTTCCACAGTCTGGCTCCCTGTTTTTCTTTCTGTTCTCACAGGGAGCGCAGGGTTTGACTGCACGCTCTCTCTGGGTGCTAACTAGCCTGTCCTGCCTGACCGGGACGTGCAGCCGCACACTGACTCCTCGGCCCACCTCGCTGCCCTTCTTGCGCATGTGGGCAGAATTGCATGTGGATGGTGCATCTCGTCCACATAGACAACTGTGCCCGTCAGTGCTCTGATGCCCTACTGGCCCTGGCTTCCTCTGCACTGCTAGCTGCCCCGCTGGGTCCCGGTCACCAGCTGTTGGGCTGAGGGTTTCTCTGGAATAAAGTTTTGTTGAGATGGCAGGGATGGGAGAATTAATGCTGAATTTCGTATGGTAAGCAAGTGAAATCAGTTAATATCATTCAGAGAAAAGAAAGCAAGGAAATTGCCTGGCCTCCGTAGAGAATGGTTTCCAGCCTTTTGGTGTGTGTACCTGTCCTTTTCCCTTTTATGGAGGGTTACTGTGCTGACAGAAAAGTGTCCATTCCTGAGCGTTCGCCCAGGGACCTCTCTGACGGAATCCCCGTCGACCACACTCGCTGCTCACTCCCTTCCAGCCACTCACTGCCCCTCTGACTCCAGTGGCATAGAGGAGTTTTGCCTGTTTGCGTACTTTATTTTTGTTTCTGGCTCTTTTATTCAACATCATGTATGTGAGATTTTTCCCCATATTGTTGAGTAGTATAGTAGGTCGTTCTCACTGATGTATAGCGTTTTCTTTTTGTGAATATATCACAGTGTGTCCATTCTAAAATCAGTAGGCATTTGAATGGGTTCTCCGCTTTCGGCTGTTCTGAGTAGAATAGTGCTACTATGAGCATTACAGTACGCGTCTTTTGGTGAACACGTGTCTTCATTTCTGCAAGGTGTGTACACCTAGGGGCAGTGTGGACAGCTGCGGGACAGCGCCGCAGCTCCTGAGGTGGCCGTGGGTGGCCCTCCCAGCGGTCTGTGGATTCCCAGGCCTCTGCACCCACCGCACACTTGGTACTTTCCTCGTCCTGGCGGGTGTGGAGTGAGTCTCTTATGCTGCATTTGAGATGATCTTTGCATTTGCCTTGTCCTCTGTGTCTATTGGCCATTCAAATATTCTCTTCTGTGAAATGTCCACATCTTTGGCTCATTTTTCTATTGAGTTGTCTGCCTTTTTCTTGTGTGTATACAGCAACTGTATATTTTTATCCAAGTCTTTTCAGAAATGTATGTGTTCTGGTGAAGGCAGATGCAGGCTTGAAACTGGGGGAAGATGTAATAGTTGAGAGAGAACTGGAAAAGATTTGACTCCTGTGTTTCCGTGTTCTCCAGGAAGCAAAGCTCTGATTGCTCTGTCCACATCACGTGAGGAGTTCCACTCCAGAGTGAGTTAGGAGATAACGGCTGACATGGTACTTTAGAGTGGGGCTTCGGCCCAGGCCCCGCCAGTGCCCTTCAGAGCTGGGAGCTGCTTGCCCGGCGGTCTCCCAGGCACTGGGGGAGCTGTCTGCTGTTTGAATCTCATGTTCTGCAGTTTTATAAGTAACTTGGACAAAGTATAAGCTTGCTTTCCACATTCGGAAGGGTGGCTGACAGGGTACAGAACGGGGTTCCGGAGCTGGAGGCCACGAGCCTGGGGCTGAAGAGGGCCGCGGCCTTGGTGCTCGCACCGCGGTGCAGTCGTGCTGAGGCTTTGCAGCCCATCTCGTGAAAAAGAATTGGAGGGCGTTTTTCTTGTCCTTCCAGCCACAAGCTTCATATGAACCAGCAGTTGGACCCGGTGGCGTTTAAGGAGATAAGTGTGGTCTTGGATTACACTTGGGCGAATGAAGTTCAGGTCACAGGATCACCTTGAAACTTGAGTGCTCCCTAACCTCAGGTCCTAACGGTGTCTTTAATGGGACCATTAACCCCTGATGTGTGACTTGGAGACAGTGACCCGGGTCACTCCTGGTGACTGTGCGGGTTGAGGAGTTAGACTTGTTTACAGATGGGAGTGAGGTCATGAGGGCCGACCCTAGGATGGCCTTCTAGAAGACCATCCTGTAGCAGCCCACCCTCCTTCTTCCCCAGCCTGGCCTGTCCACACCTGCTGCGATTGTCCTCCAGGACACATGGACCTCCTTGTTTGTTGTTGTTGTTGCTCCCTGACTTGGTACTTCACGCATGGTGCTCGAGTCGTGTGTTTGGAACGAGGAGGCAGGTGGCTAATGTCAGAGGCAGGTGTTGGTGGGAGTGCCCAGTGGCTCATGGAGGTAGATGATGAGCCCTTCTCACTGGACTTAAGTGTGTCAGGGCGCCCGTCCACAGGACGCCACAGAAGGGCCCTGCAGGGGAGGGTGCAGTGAGCGACTCCAGAGGTTCCCTTGCATGTAAAGCAACAAATGAAAAACGTCATGCTGGGATGTGCACACTGGTCAGTAGCAGTCCACACGGGCGTGGTGTGGCGTGTGCAGACCACGTCTGTGTGGCCCAAGCACCTGCAGTTCTCAGGAGAGGCCACTTGGTCTGGGCCCTGGCTTTGCCACTCCAGTCCTGGGGTCCTTGGCTGAGACCCCAATGAGGTAAGTAATGTGTATCTCTCTCACTTCAGGATGCTTTGCATGTGGGATGGAAAATGGATTCCGAGTCTATAACACCGATCCGCTAAAAGAAAAAGAGAAACAAGGTAAGGAACTGACGTCTCACGGTTTCTCTCCTTTGCCAACGCTCAGAGTCTAAGTTTCATCTTGCTGGCGGAGGGAGCGGGGCAGCTGGCTCTGAGAAGTAGCTGGGATCGTGGCCCTGTCGGCTGGGATCGTGGCCCTTGTCGGCTGGGATCGTGGCCCTGTCGGCTGGGATCGTGGCCCTGTCGGCTGGGATCGTGGCCCTTGTCGGCTGGGATCGTGGCCCTGTCGGCTGGGATCGTGGCCCTGTCGGCTGGGATCGTGGCCCTGTCGGCTGGGCTGGGGCTGTGCTCCTCCTGCTGCCGAGCTTCCGCGTGTGCCCGACTCGACTCGCCGTCCAGTGACTTAGCGACGTGCAGCGTCTGTGTCTTCTCCCGTGTCTTGAGTCCTTGCTGGCTCTACGGGAAGAACAAGGTATCGCGGAGGCGGGCCCCTCTCACGCTTCTGTTGAGTATAAGATTGTGGAGAGCTCAGGTGATGGTTCAGTTACAGCAGGTGGGAGGGACTCTTAACTCTTGGTAAGTGACCAACACTTAGAAATATTATTTGTAGCAAGAAGTGGAAGTTGCTTCTGTTTACTTATTTCAGTGTTAGTTATGTTTTCGTGGAGCACACGCTGGAATCAGGAATGCTGTTGGTGAAATAAAGTAATGGTGGTCCTTTCCCAGTGTGACAGGAGAAATGTGAAATTTACCGGTAGAATTTTTTCAATTTGTTGTTTTCTCCTTCGTGTTTTTCTTAAGCTTTTAAGTGTCTCCTGGTCCTCACTTGCTGGGCAAATCAAGTACTGTCAACGGATGAACAAATCTCAGATAAATCATAGAAAATGAGAAATATTCTTTTTCTTCCTGCAGTGGTTGAGTTTTTTTCCAGTTCACATGTTACATTTTCTGATGCAAGAAATTTCTCATCCCTAAGAGGAGGTTACTGCGTCCCGATGCTCCTCAAAACAGCCTCCTCCCATTTGAACAACTAATACCCTACGTCAAGGATTTTCAGAATTTTTTTTCATAGTGGACCCCCTTTATCAAATGAAATTTTCTGTACAACCCTGGTATGTAAGCCAGTAAGTGGTGCTTCATATGCTTTATATAGGAGTTTATTTTGTAAGCTGATGTCTGTAACTGTCCTTAGTTAGAGGAAGACAGTGTAGCCTGTCAGTTAAGGGCCCAGACTCTGGACCCTCATTGTTTAGACCCAGATCCTTGCTCTGCCCCCAACCAGGTTGCTGTGTGACCCGGGCAAGTTCCGCACCTTCTCTTGGCTCAATTTGTTTGTGTAAAATGAGGGTAACTGCCTGCCTCCTAAGAATGAATGAGGATGTGTGAAACACAGTAGTGGCTGGCACACGTGGAGTGCCGCGTCAGCTTGTGCTCTCACACTGTGTTCATGGCAACAGCAGTGTCTCGGGTGGAGTGTGTCCGTGGCAGCTGGGACTCTTGGGCGATGGTGGCAGTCTCCTAGCAGTCTGCCAGACTTCTGACTTCTGTTTACTCTTGGTTGCATGGTGAATTAAGACAGCTGAGTTATACAGATACAAGTCGTTACAAAATATTTTTAAATAGCTTGGTGTGGGGCTTTTAGGATACTTTTTGCTTAAATTGACCAGGAAACTTAGGAGTTAGAGATGTTTCAAAATTGAATCACTAGCAGCATAGTAACAGTTGCTTCCTAACTAATGAGATGTTTGCCTTATGTCCAGTATTTCTAGTAAAAGTAGGTTAGAGAAGCACAGAGCCCCCAAGTCCCAGGCTTTGCCGTCGTCGTGCTGTTGTGCACGTATGTATTTGCTGTGACTGCTCAGCCGCCCCTTCTGGCCGCTGTCCCTGAGCTTCGTGTGTAGTGAATTGGGGACTGTGCTTTTTGATGGTGCATTCTGTGTGGTGCAAAAACCGCTGTGCTCTCGCAGGTTAGTCTGCTGTCCCATTTCTGGCAACTTAAAATCTCGATAATAGAAAACAGGAGACCTGACCTTGTTCCTGTTTTATCTTCGAGGTTTGCTTTCCTAAGTGAGGAGGAAGGAAGGAAGTGTGCCTGCATTGCAGTGGTCGTCCCCAGACCTAGCTGTGGCCGTGGTCTCCAGTGTGACTGTGGCACTGAGTGAGGAGCCTGCGTGGCCGTGAGCAGGGCCTCCTGTGGGCGTGCCCCCCGCTGGCAGGGCCCAGGAGCCGGTGGAGGCAGCGTGGCGTCCCCTGCGAGCTGCATCTCACGCACACAGGCGTGGGTTCCCTCAGCTGTCAGAGCAGCCGTGGCCCTGGGAGACTGCGTGGACTAGCGTAGCGCAGCCTGTCCGGTGTGGGCTGTAGATTTGGATTCAGATGCATCACACACACACTCAGTGCGTGCTAGAAAGAAGGCTCAGCAATCAATTTGAACAGATTAAGATGTGGCAAGAGTGATGCATTGGATAAAATATTACATTCAGTGGTCATAGAAATATAAAGCGGACGGTACACATCACCCCCACACTCCCTTGGAAACACCTCTCCTGTGCTCTGAAGGTGACGAGAAAGAACATGTACAGCTCACGTGGTCTACAGGGCGGGCAGAGGGGTTCAGAAGTGTTTCCTTGTCTTCAGTGCAACCCACCTTTCACATGTGACGCTGGCAGCCACGTGTGGGGACCTAGAGGGGACAGAGACCTAGAGGGACCGCCATGTGCCCAGTGGAGCAGCAGATGGGCGGTGGACGGACCTGTCTGGCATCAGGGTGCACTAGGGGCTGGGGGGGCACTGACGAATAAGATGGGTAGGGTCCTTGGTGAGACACACCAGTGTTTGGAAATGAGAGCTGACCTCTTTGTGCACAATTCCTGACGTCACCCGGTCCCAGATCTGCCTGATCTGACATCTGCCGGGGGCCTCACTGGCCTGGAATCCTCCTCTTGTCTAATTTCACAGAGGGTCATGTCGGCTTCGTGCTCCATGTGGTTACCCCAGCATGTCAGGGCTGAAGACTCGAGAGAAGTGGGAAGCCCCCGAGATGGAGCGGGGCCCAGGGGAGCTGATTGCTGGGGAAGGGCTCGGGGGCCAAGTCCACGTAGCTTCAGCGAGGGTGCGGAGAGGCAGACAGTTTCATGTTCCGGTTCTCGCCTTTGATGTTGAAATTGGGAGAACCGTTTTGTGGAGTGATTTGGCAAAATGGATTCATTTTACACACATACACACACACACACACGCACACACGCACAACACAGTGTGACCCAGCAGTTAAAGGATTATATCTGAAGGGGAAAAATTAGAAAAAAGACACCAGATGCTTGTGTAAATATATTCTTTATATCAGTGCTTCTAATAATGGGAAGTGGAAGGGGACCTGAGTGACGGTCACTAGAACACCATGAACTTGGTGATATATGACGGTGCACGCCTGCAGTCAGGTACCGAGGTCAGCCTGAGTCCAGACGTGGGGAGGTGGTGTGACACGTGTTGTTAACGGGAGAAGTTAGAGAGCGCGGGAGGGCAGCGTTTATCGGAGGAGGAATGAGGGCCGTGTCTGCACAGTTATGAGTTACATCCATGACGTCAGAAAGCGTTTCTGCTTTGTGCTTTTTTGTTTTATCTTTGTAGTGCTCACGTATGCTTTTATGATGGAAAATAAGCTGTTTCCGTTCAAAGGAAACTGCACAGAAGCGGAAGGAGTCGGAGGGCAGGACAGGCAGTGGCCGGGGTGGTTACCCTCAAGTGCTGGGCTGCGGTCCAGTCTCACCTTTTGTATAAAGCAGTTAGGTTTTCCAGCCTCTCCGTGGGATGGGAGTTACACCAACACTGCCATGCCCCCCTCCCTCCGTTTCTTTTTTTTTTAATTTCTCATTTCTTGAGAGAGATTCTGTTGGAAGACCAAGGTCTGCGAGGTATTGATTTGTGCCTGAAGTTTTCATCTGGCGAAGCTTGCTGGGGCCTGTTTTGTGCCCTCTCCATCCATTTCTGCAAGTTCAGCATCTGTGCAGACAGTTGCCAGGCCCTGGGACTGACAGACGTGCTTGCTGATGAGCGAGCGTCCCTGCGCACGTTCCTGCCTTGTCTAAACGAGCCAGGCCCTGCCTCCTTCCATTTGCAGCCTGCACTGAGGAAGTAGCCCTGCCCCTCACAGACCTCCAGGACTCTCCATTCTGCACAACGGAAGCTGTCCCCAGGAGACACTCCCTCCCCACCCGCCTCCTCCCAGCCACTGGGCCCGTCCTACTTCCTGTCCCTATGAATTGGAGTCCTCCAGGTGCCTCGTACAAGTGGCCTCACGTGCCGTGTGTCCTCCTGTGACTGGCTGGCCTCACTGAGCATAATGTTCTCAGGGTCCATCCATGGTGTAGCACGGGCCGAATTTCCCTGTGAAGGCTGAAGAATATTCCATTGTGTGGACAGACCACGTTTTCCGTGCCTCTGTAGTTGTTTGGGTGGCTTCTACCTCTTGGCTGTTGTGAGTGACACTGGCTTCTCTGAACATGGGTGTGAAAAGACCTCTGCCAGACCCTGCTTTCCATTCTTTTGAATGTGTCCTAGACAGGAAGTGGCGATTGCTGGGTTATGTCGTGGTTCTGTTGTCGGTGTTCCAAGAGCTGCCATGTTGTTCTCAGAGCAGCTGTGCCGACAGTGCATAGGCGTCCCTGTTTCTCCACATCCTTGCCAACACTTGTCACTTTCTGCTGTGAACGTGGCCACCCTTGGGTGTGTGGGGACAGAGGCCTGCCTCCTGTGGTTTTGGTTTGTCTAATGTCTGGTGATGTTGAACATCTTTTCATGTGTGTGTTGGACGTACTGTCTTTGGAGAAATGTCCATTCAAGTCCTTTGCCCATTTTTTAATTGGGTTGTTTGTTTTTTGTTGTTATTGTTGTTGGGTTGTAGGAGTTCTTTATATGTTCTGGATCTGAGCCCCTTACCAGGCATATGACTTGCAAATATTTTCTCCCGTTGTGTAGGTTGGCTTTTCACTCTTGATTCTGCTCTTTGAGGCACAAAAGCCTTTAAGTTTAATGTAGTCCCATTTGTCCATTTTTGCTTTTGTTGCCTGTGCTTTCGATGTCATATTCAAGAAATCATTGCCACGGGTAATGGTGTTTGCCTGTGTTTTCTTCTGGGACTTCTGTAGTTTGGGATCTTACATTTAGGTCTTTAGCCCATTTTGAGTTAATTTTTATACATGGTGTAGTTAAGGGTCCAGCTTCGTTCTTTGCAGGTGGATTTCTAGTTTTCTAGGCAGCATTTTTGAAGAGACTGTCTTCCCCCTTGGTGGTCGGGGGGTCAGACCGCCTTTGTTTAATAGCAGGTTATTCGAAGTTTTGGTCAGCTTTGGTCCATTACAGTCCAGTGACCAAGGAGGTAAAGACCAAGACCAAATGTCAAGTGGCAGTTGGTGACTGAGTTCACACGAAGCAGGGTGGTGGCCTCAGTGGTTGGAGGTGGAGTCCTGCTCCAGGGTTTAAAGCAGCCTGGGCTTTTATAGATCTGAAGCCTCACACCTACCGTGTTTCCCCGAAAATCAGACCTCGCCAGAATCAGCTCTAATGTGTCTTTTGGAGGAAACATTAACATAAGACCCAATATTGTATTATATTAATATTATATTATATTTATTATATTAGATTTGGTATATTATATATTATATTATACCCGGTGTTATATTAATGTTTGCTTCAAAACACACATTAGAGCTGATGGTCCGGCGAGGTCTTATTTTCGGGAAAACATGGTAGCTGAGCGGAGAGGCACTGTAAGGAATGGGCCATCGTCATCGAGTGGATTTGGACTGTGGCCACATCCTGTTAGAACCAGAGTTGCTGTGAGGTAGCTTGTGTCAGAGGACTCTTAAATTGTGGAAAAGAAAAACTGTTTTCATTATGGATAATACTAAACATACAGTACTGGGGTTTCTACAGGCCTTGAACTTTAAATCTCTCATAGAGCATCCGGATGGAATTTGGAATCAACTGGTGCAGTGCGACTGCACAGGTAGATGTCGATTCTTAGGTTAACTTCTCATTTTTAGAGGTTTGGGTTCCTCACTTGCCCTTGGCCGTGCCCTCCCTATCCCAGGAGGCCACAGTCATTTCAGACTGGAGTGCGAGGCTGAGGAGGCCTGGGCGGGGCAGGCCTGCTCTGTGACAGACCCCACAGTGGGGTTCGCTTCTCTGAGCCCCAGGCGTCTCATCGTCTCATCGGGGCTCCCATTGCCTGCTCTGAGAGCACGGGTCTTCTTCTGTGATGAGGACATGTGAAAATCTGCTGCCATCTCCCTCTTAATAGAATTCACGAGCATTTGTGAGCATTTCAGGCTTTAGTGGAAGAGTGTTTAAATGATGGAAAGGAAACTTGTGTGTGTTACAGTGTTTAGCTTTCTCAGAGCTTACAGGTCCTGTCACGTCGGCTTCGTAGGTACTATGTGCTCAGCGATTGTGCGAACGCAGTGGCTGTGGCTGGGGGGCAGAGGCTGAGATCAGTCTGAAGCCCAGACCTGCTTCCCTTTCCTAGCCACTCACCAGTCGCATTTCCGACGATAGGTAGATACTGTGCATTGCTGACTGACACTCAAATGCCAATTGTTACGTTTTCACCTTTTTTTTTTCTTTTTCAAAAATTATAAAACTACATACTAATTTCTTTTTAATACTATTTCAGAATTTCTGGAAGGAGGAGTTGGCCATGTTGAGATGTTATTCCGCTGCAACTATTTAGCTTTGGTTGGTGGTGGGAAAAAGCCGAAATACCCTCCCAACAAAGGTAAAGTACGTGCATTTAATGGTCGTGCCTCATGTGCAGAAGCACCGTGCACTTTGTAGAACTGTTTGTCTGCGGCCACATTCGCTCTCCCCGTCCCGTGTCCTATGATGTGTGAAGGTCCAGCCCCTGGGAAACAAGCAGCCAGAAAAGGAGTGGCTGGTCTCCAATGTTCCCAGGAGAAGAAATGAGTGACAGGTCACTTGCTCCCGTGACACAGAGCATGTACTTTGCAGTTAATGCGGACCGAGTAGGGGGCACACTGCCCCTGGGCCCCGCTCTGTTCTGGGTCATCAGAGTCGTGCGTTTATCTTAAAGCAAAATGGAGGGAGGTTGTTTTTCCTACAGAGCCATTGATTCACAGAAACATAGACCAAAAACCCAACTAGGCTCTAGGTTGAAAGGTATTGTTCTTGGGGGGGTTTGTGTGTGTGCGTGTGTGTGTTTAGAGAGACTGCTGTGTAAAGGGTCTCGCCCTTGAGGGTGAGGTCAGGAAAGCCATCACCAGATCTTAGGGACACCGGGCCTGGAAGCAGTCAGTGTGTGAGACCAGAGGTGGAGGCAGAGATGGGAGCACAGGAGGTGGGTGGGGAGAGGGAAGCCAGTGGTCCTCAGGCTCAAGTGCTTGGGGGTGGGGGGTGGGGCCGAAGAAGGGCCCTGGGCCTGGTGAGCTGAGTGAAGCCTGCAGCCCTGGGGGGCTGCTGAGTTGGAGCCTCCTGGTCAGGTTGCAGAGTGGGTGGGAGGTGGAGGCCGCTCTCTTTCAGGTTTGGTGGGGGAGGGAAGAAGGACGGTCGTGAGGAAGGTTTTCCAGGATGTGCCCTGGGCTTGAGGGTGCGCTGAGGTCTGCGTGAGACCTTGTGCAGTGTGGAGTCACTCGGGCCTGTCGAGCAGAGGGAGTGTTGGATGGCCCTTGATCTTGACATACCATGGGCCCAGAGGGGCCAGAGTGTGGGCCTGTGACCCTGCACATGGAACCGCACTCCAGTGAGTGCTCTGATACCCTCCTGAGCGCCGGGCTCGTGTGCACAGACCTGCCAGCTCGTTGTCGCAGGCTGAAGGTCCGAAAAGCCTGGGTTGCTGTCTGGGTCATTGCAGCACAGCCGGTGCGCAGAGCCTGTGGCTGTGAGCCGTGGAAGAGGTCACCCAGAGGTGACACGGAAGAGCTGGGTGGGGGTGGGCTTTGCAGTGGAATAAGGATTGTTTCCTGGGCTGCTTGGGGACCGGCGGCAGTGCCAGTGCTGCACTGCTTCTTCGTCTTGTCCTGAAGAAATTTCTCAGCCGTTGATGAGGAAAGGGAGCAGGAGCCTGGCCCCACCTGGGGCAGCATGGGAGGAGGGGCGTCAGTGACACCTGTGCGTTCCTGCAGGGCAGTCGGATTGATAATCTCTAGGAGTGCTCCCCCTTCAACCTCCTATTCTCTAAAGAATTCCAAGAATGAGAGGGACTCAGAATTGAAGGATTTAGGAGAAAGCAGTTTTCTAACAGCAAATTTTGGGGAAAATTTAAATGTACTTTTTGTAGAGTGCTAAAGGCAATTTTTTAAAAAAATAACTTCGTCTGTTTAAGCTTTTGTAAGATTAAAATTTTTTTTCAATAATATTTGAATAATATTTTTTAAATGCTTATACATTTTAATTAACCTCTTTTATAGTTGGTAAATTGTACGTTATTTAATAATTGTTTGGTAGTTCTTTGCAGGCTGGTGTTAGCTCTTGATTTGATAGTTAGGTCCCTTAGTCCATCCGGGTAAAACTGAACCTGAATTTCGCCCCAGGACTCATGCTGGTCGTGGTGTCAGGACCTTCAGGGGAATCATTCGTTCCCTGCCAGCCTTGGTCACCTTGCCCATGAGGAGACCGTACTTTAGCTTACCTCACACCCTTCATAGATGGCTTTTCAAGTCGAGAAGATAAAAACAGCTGCATGCCTTACCCTGCCTGTCCCAGCACTGCTGGCCAGTGTTGCCATCCTCAAAGGTTCTCTGAGTTATCTCATCTCGTGGGAAGCAAGCCGCTAACCCCACAAAACTCAGAGAGCAAGAACAGTCAGGCGGGTCAAGAAAGCCCCTGGCCCTGGCATTTTGTGCCTCTAACTCCACAGGAAAACTGAACCCTTTCTTTTCTTGATCCAGGTTTATCTCTAACACTCGAGCCCGAAGTAACTGTGGTCAGGCTTGCTTTTTGGCTCAGTCAAGTGGAACCACAGAAAGAGGGGTGGGGAGAACTTTGCCTGAAAGCCAGGCAAGGGTTGGCAGAGAGGAGATTAAAGTGCGTGTGCTCGCGTGTGTGTAAGAGACAGACCAGCCGTGCTGCCCAGCCTGTGAGGGAGGCGAGAGGGTGGGTCCAAGGGTGAGACCCACAGGCGCAGGTGTTGGGTGGGTCTGAGGACCGACAGCTTCATGTTCCTGGTTAGGCGGTTGTGACAGGAGGACCCCTTCAGAAGTGACCTGCTCGTTACTGTGTTCACACGTTCTTCCTGCCATTTCAGTGATGATCTGGGACGACCTGAAAAAGAAGACTGTTATCGAAATAGAATTTTCCACAGAAGTCAAGGCAGTCAAATTGCGGCGAGATAGGTAGGTTTGGTATCTGATTTTTAGAAGTGGAAGAGTCACTTTCTCTGAAGGTGGCTGAAATGCTTTCACTCTAAAGGACAGTTGTGTATTAAAATGTGATGACTGTAGTTTCTGACCCCGACAACACAGGGCGTACTCCTATTGCTACAGGGAAGGCAGGGAACTGAACTGGTTCCCAGGGTCACTGGGGGAAGGGGGGGCGGAGACAGCCTGGCGCACACCAGGCCTCCGGCCCCACCCAGTAGGTGCAGACTGAGGACGCCAGTTTAGAACCGTGCATTGCCTCACCTTTCGTCCACGCTTTTCCAAACACTGCCTCAATAAATGTTTTCCATTTGGAGACTTCATGCGCAGGTGTCATTGACTCTCACCTGTTGAAAGTACCAGGCTTCTAGTGTTGAGAATATTGAAACTTTTCCTGGGAGGTTGAGAAGACGAGTAAGCTTCATTAATTTGGGTCTGGTTTATATGTTACACTCAGCTGTGGGAGGGCAGGGGCAGCGGACAAGGTGAGTGTCATCCCTGTGCCCTAAGGTCCGTCTGTGGCTCCAGTGGCGTCAGTGTTGAGGAACCCTCAGTGCAGACACCGGGGTCAGTCAAGGAGCTGCCGCTTCCTGGCGTTTATTCAGGACGCACCTGAGAGCACCGGACGTGTAATTTTGGACTGTGTGCTCTCCTTGGTTCCTTGTCCAGGCGGACGCTTGATGCTGGTGCCTCTAGCCCTCAGAAAGGGCCAGGAGGCAGCCTCTCCCCAGGTGAGGGTGCTGACCGCATCCCTGTTCCAGGTGACCTGTTCCAAAGAGCCCTCCTGACGGAAGAACAATCCTTTGTAGGCACTGTTAGGGTGTTTCTAAGGTTCCAAAGGATAACACAGATCATGAAATGTTTGAGTATCGCTTTTGGCAAGAGGAATTTGATTGTGCTTTCTTCTTTTCAGAATTGTGGTTGTTTTGGACTCCATGATTAAGGTGTTTACATTCACGCACAATCCCCATCAGTTGCACGTCTTTGAAACCTGCTATAACCCTAAAGGTGAGAGATTCCGGGGGTGACGGTGGTTCTGGCTTCCTCAGGTCTGTCCAGGCGGGATGATGACTTGTGCTGGATACCCCTCCCCGACATGGGCCTGGGAGAGGTGGTCCTGAGGCACAGGGGGTGGTCTGGGAGACGTGGCCCTTCCCTCGGTCCCTTCCGCCTCCTGGGTGACCTAGGCATTGGTTCTGAGACCTCACCTCTCAGCAGACTCGTGGGGGAGTGAGGCCTTCAAGGGACTTTTTCACGGTGATTGTCAGCCATTCAGGAGGCTCTGTGCTGGGATCTATGTTTTTATTCCTTTCTGAGGCACCTCCTTCCTTTTCTTCTGCAGGGGGCGTTGCTTGTGGTCGGCTTTGATACTCATTATATCAGCTTGCTTTTTAGGAGTTTGAGGTTTTATTCCTCCTAGCTAAAGGAGGTATAATTTACATAAGACTCACTCATTTTGAGTATGTCATTTGATAAATTTCAGTAATTGCAAACAGGTATGTAACTTCCACCACAGTCAAGACAAATCAGCCCCATCACCCAGGCACTTTCCCCCCACCTCACCTTCAAATTCTGCCTTTTCAGGTGTGTTTGGTATCTTTCTCTTAGCTTTATATTGCTGAGATTCCCCCATGTTTTTATGCGTATTATCATTTTGCTCCTTTGTATAGCTGTGGACAGACCACAGTCGTTTATCTATGCCAGTGTTTGTGGCTCTTGTGATTAGAAGCTGCTGTGACTTATCTCGTACAAGCCTTGGCGTGGGTCTGTTTTCGTGTCTCTTGAGTGAGTACTGAGGAGTGTATTGCTGGGTCATATTGTAAACATACGTCGAACTCTGACAGAATACTAACAGAAATGTTTTCCAAAGCGGCTGTCCATTTTCCATCCCCTCCAGTGATTTACGAGTGTTCCAGTTGTGACATGTCATCATCAGCACTTGGAGTTGTCGGTCTTTTGAACTTTTTTTAGACGTGTGGATGTGGTGACAGTATCTCCCTGAGGACAAGTGACGGGCCCCTTTGCATGTACCCACTGCCATTTGTACGTCGTCTTTTGTGAAGTGTCTTCAAATCTTTCGCCCATTTTAGAGTTATGTATCTTACTACAACTCAAGAATTCTGAGTTGTAGGAATTTTTTCTATAGTCTAGGTAAAGCCCTTTGTCTGGCACACTTTTGCAGATGTTTTCAGTTGGTCTGTGGCTTTTTGGCATAACAAAGATTTTCTTTTATGTTTTCTTATAGAAGTTTAGTAACTTTAGATCTCAAGTCTTTGATCCATTTCAAGTTGATTTCTGCACATGGCGTGAGGCAAAGGCCCAGGTTTTTCTTCTGTATGGATATCCAGTTTCTAGTACCATTTGTTAGAAAGATGATTTTTTTCCTACCTTGAATTACCTTTGTACTTTTATTTGATCAAATAAGTGTTAGATTTTTCTGGATTCTTCATTCTGTTGCAGTGATCTGTTTCTGTCTTTATCCTAATACCAAACTGCCTTGATTTCTGGAGCTTTAAAATAATTCTTGAAACAAGGTAATGTAAGTCCTGCACTCATGTTCTTACTGTGTTGGCTGGTCTGGGACTTTTGGGGTCCCTCAGAATGCACAGTGCCAGCTGGAGTTTAGAAATGCCTGTGGAGACCTGAGCTGCCATCGTACTGACTGGACGAATGTAGATTCAAACCCAGGATCGTAGTATAGCACTGTCTGTCGGGCCTTTTCTTTCCTTTGAAGTGTTAGTGTCTCGTACATTCATCCTTAAACTTTTAAGTATTTGGTTTTTTTACGCTGTTTCTAACGGATTGGCTCAGGCTTCACAATTTTGCGTTCTCAGTGGCTGGCATCACAGGAAACAGACGTTTGATAAAATTTATTCAGTAAGTTCAGCAAACGTCCCCAACCATGGACGGTCTCATGAGAGGGAGGTCGCTTTGCGTGTCCCTCTGGTACCCCTGACAGTGAAAAGAGTTTGTGATTCTGATGTAAATGGAACCCGCGAGGGCAGAGAGCAGGTTTTGGACGAGCCTCCGCTTACGGAAACACAGAGGCTTCGCAGGTGCTCGTGGGCCCTGACAGGTTCTCCACGTCTGTCTAGGTCTCTGTGTCCTGTGCCCCAACAGCAACAACTCCCTGCTGGCCTTTCCGGGCACACACACGGGGCACGTGCAGCTCGTGGACTTGGCCAGCACCGAAAAGCCACCCGTGGACATTCCTGCCCACGAGGGCGTCCTCAGCTGCATTGCTCTCAACCTGCAGGGAACAAGAATTGCAACCGCATCAGAAAAAGTAAGCGCGCGTCCCCACCCTCCCGAGGCCGTGCACCCCCAGATCCGCCCTTGCTCCCGAGACTTAACGTGTGGGCTCTGCAGACACTCGAGGTTCTTGGCCAGCTTCTCCCAAGAGATGTGCCGTGGCGGTCACTTTATTTGGTCTTGCCTCATCTCTCTGGCAGCCCAACTGTGGTGTCATTTTACCAGCTGGCTGTGGGAGTGACCCTGAAGGTGCCATTGCTCCAGACAGGGAGCTGACGCCCCTTGCGGGACAGCTCGGCCTGGGGGTCCGCCAGGGGAGCAGGGCTGAGCCCAGGGCCCTCACGAGCTCTGTCCTGCCTGTGCTGTGAGACGGAAGAGACACCGACCCACTCCTGGGAGCCATGGAGGGGCCAGCTGGGTGTTAGGTGATGTGGGTGGGTTTGGGGAGGAACATGTGGGCTTGTGAATGTAAGTCGTTTAAAAACTAACGAAAACGTTGTGAGTCTTCGATAATGAAACACTTCACTGTTTTTCAAAGGGGACCCTTATAAGAATATTTGATACTTCATCAGGGCATTTAATCCAGGAGCTGCGGAGAGGATCGCAGGCGGCGAACATTTACTGGTGAGGATGCACGTCAGGCCACCCTCTATGGAGAGGGCCCTGGCTTGGGTCATTGCTGACATGGGCTTGCATGGTTTGGAGGGACAGTCAAGGCCTCCGTGAGGCAGGCCGGAGAGTCTGTGCTTTTAGGGGGCCGTGCTCAGCTCATTCCGTTATCACTGACTCTAACTTCTTAGGTGCGTATACGCAGAAGAAAGAGTATTGTCATTGCCATGAACCCACCACCCCATTCAGCATCTATCAGTGCTGGCCGCTTTGATCTTCCCATGTCACTAGCCTCCTGCTTATTTTTGCAGGGTTTTAAGGCCCATCCTAGAGCCTGTGTTGGCTCATCTGTGGTAACTTCAGGTTCGAGAGACTGGTGGTTCCCACCCCGCCTAGTGGCCGCAGCCCTCAAGTGGCTGGACCCCTGCTGGGGCAGGACTTCATTCTGAATCTGAGGCTTTTGTGGGTATTGAGCAGCACTGGGTCTGCGAGTTAAAATCGTACTTATAAATGTAGTGGCCATGGCTCTGGGGCGCTGTGGTGTGCCCCAGGCACTCCTGTCCGTCTGTTCTGGGGTCCCTCCCACCCAGGGGATGCCTGCCTTTTCTCACCTGAGTGGCAGGCCCCCCGGGGGCTGCAGGAAGTCCCTCCCTGTCCTAGGCATCCAGCCTTGGGCATCAGTGCACCCTAGGAGGGCCCTACTGTTGCAGGCTGGGCCTTGCCCTGGCTTTGATTCTCTGGTGCTTGTTAATGGAGGGTCGGTTCTTAAAACTGCTGCCTGGAGTACAGGAGGCTGAGGTCTGAGGCGCCAGCCAGCCGGGGGGCTTCTTGCTGGGGCTGGGCTCCCCTTCCTCCCGTGGAACCCGATGCCACCTGGTCTCTCTGCAGCATTAACTTCAATCAGGACGCGTCCCTCATCTGCGTGTCCAGCGATCACGGCACAGTGCACATCTTTGCTGCGGAAGATCCAAAAAGGAATAAACAGTCCAGGTAGGTCCCCAGAGCTGAGGACTGGCCCCAGCACTTCCCCCCCAAGCTCTCTGGGGCTGTCTGCTGCGGACCCAGGCCCCTTCTGGTGACGAGCGCGGGGCCCTGAACGCCCATGGCTGTCGTAGTGTGTGCGTCTTCAGATAATTAATTTAGTGAGGGTGGAAGCCTGTGTCACTTCTGGTGTGGATGGTTTCTGGGTTTATTCTACAGCCGTTTGTAGGGACTTTGTGTTTTCATGTGGAAAATGAAAAACTAGAAGCAAAAGTAGAACTGGAATCATGAAGGCTAAGCCTGTGTTAAGAGCTGCGTCTAACTTTGCTGTGCGAACGTAACTCCCTTTCTTTTCTCCCTTGTCCTTGTAGTTTGGCGTCAGCCAGTTTCCTTCCAAAATACTTCAGTTCCAAGTGGAGTTTTTCCAAGTTTCAGGTCCCCTCAGGCTCTCCATGCATTTGTGCCTTTGGAACAGAGCCAAATGCTGTCATTGGTAAGTAAGTGGCCCTTCCAGGCGAGAGTGACACTCCGTCAGGTGTTGTCAGTGCTGGCCCTGCCCCACCGGCTGCCCCGTCCTCTCTCCTGTTTGGGGGTGGGGGGCACTGTGCACCCCACTCATGTCTGCACAGCCTTGCGTGTTACCAGGTCCCTCCCTTGGGGGTTTCCCAGGAAACCCTGGGGCAGATCAGTTGGTTTTTGAACTGATGACCAGAGAGGACTTTTTCCAATCCCTACCCCCACCAGAACAGTGGGGATTCCTGGCCGCGGGTGTGTTCAGGAAGGAGGGTAGGCCCTGGCCGACCCCAGGTTCACACGTCAGCTGCTCACTGCCCCGCACAGCTTTGTGCGGTTCAGCTCAGCGAGGGCCACCCGCTTTTAACTTTTCGGGAAGAAATATGTGAGTGACACGGCTTCCTTGTGTCGCAGCGATTTGTGCAGATGGCAGCTACTACAAATTCCTGTTCAACCCCAAAGGGGAGTGCATCCGCGACGTCTACGCCCAGTTTCTAGAGATGACCGACGACAAGCTGTGAGTCCCCAGCCGCAGTGCAGCCCACGCCCACGCCAAGTGCTGCGTGCCCCTTGGGCTCCTGGGACCTCGTGGGTGATGGGCTGGAGGGACAGCCCAGGACCTGGGTCTGGAAGCCACATGCAGCTGTCCCTTCTCCTGAGCAAGGCTTCTCGTTTCCAGACACTCATGCGGCTGAGCAGCTCGCACCCGGCTGCTGGCTGGTTACGCTCAGTCCCCCGGGGACGCTCGCTTTAGCGGTTCCTCTGCTTCTCGCACCTACAGCTGGGGCCCATACAAACCTGGGGACTGGGTTGAGAAAGGATGGACAAATCGAGATTTGTTTTTGGCACCAAATTCCATCATTTTTACTGCGTCTCGGGGCGGGGGAAATGAACAAGTGTGTAAACATTAGTTCTTACAGAGCATAACCAGATTTAAACAGAACAATACCAGCAGCTTGCCTTAGAAAAGGGACAGCACTTTTTCTCCCACCCGAACGTGGACACACAGCTGTCCCCTGAGCCCCGCGTTGTCCTTGCCACTGCCTGCTGTGAACCCGTGCTCTGGCGGTGTGTGCACGTGCTGGCATCCGTCTCTGCTGGAACCCAGGGCCCCCGTGTGCGTCACATGCGGTCCAGCTGGTCCCTGTTCTGTGCAGGGGACAGCAAAGCAGACTCCACAGATGGTCCTGGAAGGAAGCGCCATGTGCTAGAGGACGTGGAGGGGCCTTGTGACACCTCAGCGGGCAGAGCCTTTGCCCGCCAGCCCCCGGCCCCTGCCTACCATTTCCTCCCCCGACATTTATGAGAACAGCTGCACACTATGTTCTGGAGAGGGGCAGGCACAGAGCGTTTCCTTCACATCTGGGAACTAAACGGCTTCGCGGCTCTGTTGGTAGTCCTCCTCAAGGTGTGTTTCATGTCCTTAAATGCCCTTTAGGAAACCTGATTTTATGGTTTGATTTCAGGTTTAAAAACACTTAAAATCAGCAGCAAGTCCTCCATTTGCCAGTTCTTTTACTGTCGTGTAATCAACTAACTTTGTATGTGGGTTTCAATGTAAAGTATGCATGTTACTTTTATGTGTATTTAATCATGAAATTTAATTTTGCACACTTATTTTTAATGTTTCTTTTAAATAAAAGTGACTAATTTTATTGTACTCTGTACCCTTCACAAGGAAACAATTGTGTGTTACCGAGCCCAGCCCCTCGTTTTGAGAATCCGGCTGGGCTGTGGCTGCAGGAACAGCCCAGGCTCACCTGCTGTGTCAGGGCCAGGTGGGGGGTGGGCTGCAGGGCACCCTGCCACCCGCATAGGTGCCGGCCTGGCCTTTGGGTTCCGCTTGGGGGCAGAGGTGATGATGGTGATGTTCGTTAGCATTTGTTATTGTCTGTCAGGCAAGCTCTGCCTGGACCCCCTCTGCCTGCGTGGTGTCAGGGCGCCCAGACAGCGTCTGAACCCCCCTTTGGGTCAGGGATAAGAGGCTTCCTTCACGTTTATGTTGTTCCTAGTTTATATTTTCCCCTGGTACAGTCTCTCTGGTGTATCCTTATACGTTAAGCTAGGAAAACATGTCTAAGGAAGCGTGGGTGTCCTCGGCGCATGGGGACAGCTTTGGGACTGGCGAGGAAGCAGGCGGGCTCCGGGGACACTCCTGTCAGCCTGCAGTGAGCAGAGCCTTGCGTGCCTTTCGTGACAATGGGACAGGGATGTTGTGGGTGACGGGAGCCCCTGC
This sequence comes from Rhinolophus sinicus, assembly GCF_057876585.1. Lineage (NCBI taxonomy): Eukaryota > Metazoa > Chordata > Mammalia > Chiroptera > Rhinolophidae > Rhinolophus > Rhinolophus sinicus. The sequence goes on from NC_142512.1 coordinate 57,610,769, forward strand.
CGAGGGGCGCTGAGTCACAGTGGGTCAACCTCGGGCTCAGCTGCAGAGCCACCCGTTCAGTGAGAAGCTCTGGTTTGTGCCCTGGGGTTTTCCCTTGGGACTGTGAAGACCCCACGTCTTGAGGAGGTTCGTGGACGGCAGGTCAAGTGCCCAAAAGGCTGAGGCTGCCAGGCCTGTGCTGGTGGCCTCAATTTCCCACCTTGGACAGGTGTCGGGGCCACAGCGGTGTCCCTGGGTGTGTGGGCTGTCGGGTTCACCTGTAGGTTCCTTCAGAGCAGTGGACTGTCAGACGGACGACTGGTTCGAAGCCTTATGTAGACGAGGGCTCACACTGAGCTCGGGCCGCCGGCCCCTGAATGTGGGTGCAGACATGGGGCTTCCAGGAGCCCTGGCCTGGTGACTAGGTTTCCATAGCTCTAGTGGTTTGTTGTCCGAGTGTCGATATAAACGTCACTGCCTCCTGTGGCACTGCTATGGGCCTTCCTGTTGGTTCTCCCGGCTGTGGGCTGCTTCACTGCCATTCCTCTCCTCCCACAGGCTCCCAGTGTCCGGTGGGGAGTGGCCTCGGCGCTCTGCAGCCCCCCATCCTGTTAGTCCTCAGTGGCAGCCTTGTGTGGGGTGCACAAGGAGCCCCGGCCTGCAGGGTAACCTGAACTGCAAGGAGCCCACTCCCCGTCCCTCCTCCCACCAGATGGCTCGGCCCCCTGCCCCTTGTGGGACCAAAAGTGTCACGGGTACCTTTCTGCAATGAAACCAAGCATTAGATGCCACACACAATGTAACTTGACTTGGCCCCTCACCTCAGTTCTTTCTGTAAGAGCATCTGATCGATTACAGCACTTTCAGGATTTATGCTCAAAAACCAAAGTGTTCGTTGTGAAATGAAGAACATGTAGAAAGGTACATCTGGAAAACAGCCCCGAGTTGCCACCTCCAGAGACAACCACTCTTGGAAAGCTCCATGCCTTCTGGGATGAAGTTCATAATTTTCAGCAACATAGGGATGGTCCTTCACTTTTAAAAACTCATGAACATGGATCAAATATATGGTGATGGAAGGAGAACTGACTCTGGGTGGTGAACACACAATGGGATTTATAGATGATGTCATACAGAATTGTACACCTGAAATCTATGTAATTTTACTAACAATTGTCACCCCAATAAATTAAAAAAAACAAAACTCGTGAACATACCAAGATGTACTCTAATTGTCCGTAGATGCTTATTTGTAGTTTTGGTTGTAGATGTTTTAGACGTGGACGTCCTCGTGCATACGTGCTTACACACCTGTCCTGCTGTGGCTCTGGGATAGTCTGGAATTGCCAGGCACTGGGTCTGCAAGTGTAAGATGTGATACCTGTTTGTCACCTCTCCCTGCCGGGAATCTGTCCTTGACGCCAGGCACCAGGGTCCTCACGTTTTCCCTAAGACCAAGCTCTGAGCAGTCTTTCCAAACTCGGATGGAGGAAAACGATCTCCGACTGCAGGGAGCTTGTGTGAACGCTTAGGAACGCCATCTGTAATTATTTCAGAAACGCTTACTCATGTCTTCGCCTGTTTTTTGTTGGTGTATTTCGTTTGTAAGAACTTTATGTAATCACCCTTTGTCATCGTTTTTTACTTTGTGTGTATTCCAACGTGAGGACTTTTACTTAGCTGTATACTCACCTTGAATTTTCATGTGGTCTAATCTTTCATCCCCTTTCCTTTATGGTTTCTAGACTTGGTTCATTATTAAAACAGCATTTTTCACTGGGTGCTCTTTTACGGGTTTTGTTTTCATCGCTTCTGCTGTGCCTCTTACTGTCCTGACTTCTGCCACTGTCTCTCCTGGTGTCCCATCCTGTTCAGCACGCTGCCCTCTTACAAGTGTTCTGTTTTGGATTAAAAGTGTACTGTTGCCCTGTGATAGCAGCACTTACCACCTGACGATGGCGCAGCCGCAGTCGTGGGATACTGCTTCATGGAGACCGGCACTCGGGTGCGATGGCTCTGCTGATCCTAAGCATTGTTGTCTTCCCGGGGACTGTCAAGTGTCTGGACAAAGAGCTGAAGACAGTGCAGAAGTGATTGATTCTCATGTGCTGGGGGACAGAATGTCCCAGGATGTGGTAACCATTTTCTCCTGACCCACATGCCGTTAACATCTCAGAAGAAAATGTAAATGCCACTCACAGTTGCTTATTTTTACGTGACATTAAGCTGATATTCAACTCGTGTGGAAAGCAGCTTTGGATCTCTCGTCCTTCCTATGTTCTGTTTCGAATGATAGTAATTGTTTTACAAAATTACAATTTGGAAAACTATGATAAGCCTACATGTGGTTTTCTTTGTATGTACCAAGCAGGACCTTATTGAGCTTGAATCTGTAAATTTATGGCTCATCAAATTTGAAAAATTTCAGCCATTATTCCCTCAACTAAGTTTTTTGTTGTCTCCTTTTGGGATTCAAGTACACACGTGTAACCTTTCACAGCCTCACGCTCACTGGTCACTGAGGCTGGATTTTTTTAAAGTGTTTTTCCCTGTTGTTTAAAATAGGGTACCACTGTCTACAGAGCCCATGGCTTCCCACCCACACGTGCTCTGGCAGCCGAGCTCGGAGGCTCACAGCTCTTAGGTTTTTCATCCCGGCCACCGGCAGCCAGACTTCTGTCATCAAGTCAGGTCCCTATCATGGGAGCTTAAGTCTTCTGGGTGTGAGCTCGTGAGGACCACTTATCTCAGAGCCCGTCACAGGCAGGTGGAGACGATGACAGTCCAGGCTCCGGTGACCTTCAACGCAGACACGGGACTCCAGAAAATAATGGCATTTCCTACCTGTTTCAACACCTACAAGGGGCAGAACTTGACGTGTCCGTTCTATCCAGCTGTCAGCTTCTGTACTGACAGAGGCCTGTCCTGTCGGTACCCACTGGACATGACTGTCCAATGGCTGTTTCAGTGGCAGGCGCTTCCTACCCTTCAGAGCCCATGATGTCCAAGGCCATCTACCTGTCAGAAGTCATAGCCACCAATGAGACCAACTTGATGTGACTACAAGGATGCACAAATTTTCTCTTCTCAAAATTAAGACCAAAAACAAGTTATGTTTCTAATTCCGGGGAAGTATTGTCTACTGTGGCTCCATTTCCAAACGTGGCATTTTAGTTAAAAGGACTATTTTGTGTTAAACATTCTGCTGTTTCGAAGGTCAGTGCATGTGTCTCAGCACTTTCCAAAAATGGTCCCCTGGGGAGGAGTGCGTGTCATGCCCGTGGTGGGAGCCACCCCACAGCCTTTGCAGCCTCACGGAGACCACTTACCCTGGCCGCAGAGAACAGGTAAAACCATGATTCAAGACCTCGGTCTCTAATCTGCTCTGGCCTCACCATGGTGTTTTAGAGTTTGTTTTTTAATGGGGGTGGGGGTCCGGGGGCAGAGGGAGCTCCAAAGCAAACGTGCCTGTGCCAGGGTTGGCTCTGCCATGGTCCTTTAGGGCACCGGGCAGGCTGTTCATAGCAGTGCTGCTTCAGGCCTTCAGGCTGGAACCGTGAGAACCTGTAGTCAGGGACGTGAGGTCCTGCGTGGCCCGTGATGTCTGCAGTGTGCTGTGTCCCACGGAGGACACTGCACTGCCGCGGTGGCTGACCTCCCGACCAGAGGGGAGGACCTGTCGTCAGCATTGGGGGCACGGCTCCCAGCTTCTCAGTCCCCAGGGATCGTGAGGGGACGACCCCAACCTGTCCTCTCGTTTGCTTTTCTGGCCCTGTCAAGTCAGTGGAGGCATCAGCTCAGCCCTCCCACCTTCCTCCGGGCAAAACTGCTTATTGTGGTTAAACACACACAACTGACCACATTGACCATTTGAAAGAGCTCAGTCCCTCACACTTAGTGCACTTGCCACGTGTGGGGCCATCCCGTAGAGTTCCAGAACGTTCCAGTCACCCCAAACAGCAACCCTGGCCACTGGCAGTCACTGCTCAGCCTCCCCTCCCCCAGCCTCCCTTGCTGCCTGTAGATTTGCCTGTTTGGGACATGTCACGAGTGGGGTCATAGGAGGTGAGCTGCCGGGCTCCTTAGTGTAACATTTCCAAGTTCCATCCATGTCGTAAACACCACGTTGTTTTTAGCCAGAGGGTGTCCAAGGACAGAGGGGCTGCCTGGTACGGGGGAGGCAGCTTTCCATGTTTCCTGTTGCAGAACCATCCCAGCCCTCTGAACTACCTGTCCCACAGCAGGGCTGAGATTGGCTGCCACGACTGTTCACCAAGCAGTAACTCAGGTGGGGTAACTTTAGCATTTCATTCTTTTAAAATTCCCGTATACTTTCTTTTGGAGGGTGTACAGCTTTTTGGGGGGAGGGGTGGGAAGAGTATTGGGGAACAATATGTTTTTCCAGGGCTCATCAGCTCCAAGTTGTTGTCCTTCAGTCTAGTTGTGGAGGGCGAAGCTTAGCTCCAAATCCAGTTGCCCTTTTCAGTCTTTAGTTGCAGGGGGCACAGTCCAACATCCCATGCGGGAATTGAACCAGGACCTTGTTGTCGAGAGCTCGCGCTCTGACCAACTGAGCCATCCGGCCGTCCCTCCGGCAGCTCATTGTCTTCAGGCTAGTTGTGGAGGGCGCAACTCACTGGCCCATGTGGGAAACGAACCAGCAACCCTGATGTTCAGAGCTCACGCTCTAACCAACTGAGCCACCCGGCCGCCCCGGTGTACAGTTTTAATGGATGGCTAGAGTCATGTGGCCACAGTCCCCTAGTACTCTCCCTTTGTAGTCACCCCTGTCTCCTGCTGCCACCACTGACTTAAGTCTCTAGATTTTTGACTTTTTCAGAAAGTCATGAATGTAATGTCACAGTGTATCAGTTTCCTAGGGCTCTTGTAACAAATTAGCACAAATGGCTACTTAAAACATCTGAAAGTATTCTCTAGGCAGCTGGCACAAGTCCAATCGGGGATGGCAGGGCGGGTTACCCTTGGCACTCTTGGACAGCGTGTCCCAGGCCTCTGTTCTAGCTGCTGGGTTGCCAGCAGTTCCCGGCATGGAGATGGGTCATGCCAACCTCTGCCTCCATTGTCACACTCTCTCTCCTCCTCTCTCACAGGGACAGACACTTCCCTAGAGCTCACCCTGGTGACGTCATCTTGCCTGGATCACATCTGCCAAGACGCATGTCCCAGGTCCAGGGTTAGGACTGCACATATCTGGGGGACACATTTCGGCCATAACACAGAGTAAAAGCCTCCGGAGTGGCCTTTGATTCACCTGTGCTGCATGTGTGTCAGTCATCCATTCCTGCCACGGCCAGTGGTGCCGCTGTGTTCACCCCTTCAGTCGCCGAAGGACACGGAATATTCCCAGACGTGGGAGATGCTGAGTAACGCTGCTCTAAACATTCAGACAGAGGTTTGTGGGTGAACGTAGGTCTTCATGGTTCTGGACAAATTGTCAAGAGTGAGACTGCTCAGTCAAAGGAGTGACTTTGTACAAACTGCCCAAGGGCTCAGGTGCCTGCCGTTCCCTGAGGCCACAGGGCGGGTCCTCTGCAGCCGCACCTGCGCAACTTGCAACTCAGGAAGGTGTTTTCCTCCACGTAGGGTAGAATTTGCTAGTGATATCTAGGCCTGGAGTTTTCTTTGTTTTCATTGAGGTGGAACTCAACATGCAATTAACCATTGTAAAGTGTATCCTCAGTGGCATTTAGTATATTCACAATGTTGGGCAGCTGCCACCTGTCTCTAGTTTCACAACTTCCTCACCCCCCAGAATACCCAGGACCTGTTAAGAAATCATCCCCATTTCCCCCATCTCCCCGCTTTGTGACCACTCACCTGCTTTTGTTCTGGATTTCCTGTTCGAGATGTCGTATGGAACTAACCACACAGTGTGACCTGCTGCATCTGGCGTCTTCCACTTAGCACGGCGTTCCAGGGCTCCCCCAGGCTGCGGTGCGTCCGAACTCCCTGGCCCATGCTGGTATTATGAGCCTTGTGCTCCCCCCACCGCTGAGACAGTTGGTTGCCAGTCGCCAGTCATGGGTCGGCCGCTCACAGCAGCTCATGGCAGCTCTCGCCGGCTGCTGGCCACTCACAATGGCTTCCGGCCACTCACAGCGCCACATGGTGTTCCACGGCAGCACACAGCAGCTCATGCCAACTTCCGGCTGCTCAAGGCAGCCCAGCTCCATTGACAGCTGTTCACAATCTTAACTGTAGAGGGCGCAGCTCACTGGCCCATGTGGGAATCGAACTGGCGACAAGGGCGTTAGGAGCCCGGCACTCCAACCACCTGAACCGCAGGGCCGCACTGTTTTTAACTTCTAAAAGCTCTTTTTGGTTCTTTATAGAATCTGTTTAGTCACTTTTTATAGGTTTTTCTTCCTTGTAGATATTCTCAAGCTTGGCTTTTATTTCCTTAGACATAGTCGGCATAGTTACAGCCTATCACGTGTGTCTGAAAATGCCAGAACCTGAGTTTATCATGTCTGCTGTGTAGATACTCATGGTGCCTTGCATGCTGGGTGTCTTAGTCCACTAGGGATGCCAAAACAAAATTCCACTGACTGGGTGCTTCAACAACAGAACTTTATGTTCTCACAGTTCTGGGAGCTGGAGGCCCCAGACCAGGGTGCCAGCATGATTGGTTCCTGGTGAAGGCCTCTTCCTGGTGTGCAGGTGGCTGCCTTGCTGTGTCCTCACATGGCTTTTTTGCAGTGTGTGCACAGGGAGAGAGAGAGGGGTCGGCGGAGGGGGAGGGAGAGGGGAGAACACAGTCTCATGCCTCTTACAAGGACGCTAATCCTGTTGGATCATGGCCTCACCTCTATGACCTCATTTAACCTTAATTACTTCCTTAGAGGGCCCATCTCCAAACAGAGCCACATTGCGTGGCTGTGGCTTCACGATATGAATGGGGGTGGGGGGTGGGGAGACATTCAGTTTATGACATTTGGTTGCTTTTAATTGTATGATGGTCATTGTTCTTGGGAAACAGTTAACGGACTTCTGTTATATCCAGGAGGTAGGTGTGCTGGTCCGGAGAGGTTTTCTGTCTGCATCTCCCAGTGCTGGACGAGCTACGTTCCCTATTTGCTTTAACTAAAGTTATGACTCGAGTGTCTTAGATGATCAGGTGATGAGAATTTGGGCTGCATCTCCAGGCCAGTGCAGACTCGGGGTGGTTCAGGTTCTGATTTACTTGTAGTTCACCCTTTTGTTGAGACTCCATCCCCGTGGGCCCCAGAGATTTGTGGGGCAATGTTCTCCCATGACATGCTGCTGCCTTGGGACAGTCCGAAGCTCTTAGGTTCCATCCCTTCTCGAAATAAAAAGCTCTGTTTAGTGGGTTCAGCAAATGTCCACAAAGTAGCACTGCTCTGGGTTCCCATCACCTAGATTTGGGGCTAATGTTCCTTGCTCTTTTGTCAGCTTCAGTGCTTTTAGACACACTTCAACTATTTAAATCAGCATTTCTCCTTTTCCAGCAGGAAGGTTGGTCCTAACAATTTGCAAACAGAACTTTTTTCATCAGCTCTTAGTCCTTAAATCTTCAACCTTCCAGGTCTCAATTATTATTTATTTGTTCATTGTTTCAGGAAATTCAGTAAGAATTTGTTAAAATTCTGTGCATCATGCTAAGCATTGGGAAACAATGGTGAATGTGGGGCACGGTGCCCAGATATTTGGTCAAACGTTATTCTTGATGTTTCTGTGAAGGTTTGTTTCATGAGATTAACACTTAAATTGGCTGACTCTCAGTTAAGCCAATTACGCTGCATAATGTGGGTGGTCGTCATCCACACGCAGTGACCGCCTGACTAGAGCAGACTGTGACCTCCCCCAAAGGGGAGGGTGTGCTGTGGGCACAACTCTCCAGCCTGCTGGCCCACCTACCCTGTGGATTTTGGTCTTCCAGCTCCACAATTGTGTGAGCTGATTCCTTATAATAAATCTCTTTATATACACAAAATCTGTTGGTTTGATGTCTCTGGAAAACCCTGACTGATCGGGGGAGCAAAGCAGACTTTTTTCTGCCCTCAAACCACTAAAAACAGATGATAATTGCATAATCATGTGCAAAAAACCCCAAATCAAACCAAAACAAAAAACTAAAGTGCCACTCCTCAGGGTGTTGCAGGAGACTTCCAGGTGGGGGAAAGCCCTGGTGAGGTGTGACCGCCTGACCTTGAGATCTGGAGCTGAAGAGACCTGACAAACAAGGGGACAATGGCGGCCCGAGCAGAGGAAATAGAGAGCAGCGATTAGTGGGCGGGAGCAGGGTCTGTTCCCCAGACCAAGGGCAGGCCAGTGGGCAAGGGCAGGGCACAGTCAGGGTAAGACAAGAGTCAGGGTCAGGGTCAGGTCAAGACAAGGGTGGGAGCAAGGCAAAGGCCAGGGCAAGGGCCACACTAGGTCAAGGACAGGTCAAATGCAAGGTCGGGCAGGAGCTGGGCCAGGACTAGCGTAGGAAAAGCCGCCGGAGACCCTCCGGGACTCGGTGAAGCGGCAACACGCTCCCGCCCTCACCCCGACGTCGTCCCGCCCCTCACCCAATCCCCGCTCGTTTCCGCCGCTCGGTCCCGCCCTTCACCGAATCCGCGCGCGGCTCCGCGGCCCGGTCCCGCCCCTTATCCAATCCGCACGCGGTTCCGCGGCCCGGTCCCGCCCCTTATCCAATCCGCGCGCGTCTCCGCCGCTCGGTCCCGCCCCTCACCGAATCCGCACGCGGCTCCGCTGCCCCCGCGCGTCTCCGCGCCGACGCCGGCGTCTCGGTACTTGAGGTGGAGCCGCAGTTGCCGCGCAGGGAACATGGAGGATCTGCTGAGGCGGGAGCTGGGCTGCGGCTCCGTCAAGGCCACGGGTCACTCAGGGGGCGGGTGCATTAGCCAGGGCCAGAGCTACGACACGGATATAGGACGAGTGTTTGTGAAAGTGAACGCCAAGGCGGAGGTCAGGGCCGCTGCGGCGGGGGCCGCGATGTGGGGTCCGGGGTCCGGGCGGGGGCTCGAGGGCCGGCCGGGGGCCGCGATGTGGGGTCCGGGGTCCGGGCGGGGGCTCGAGGGCCGCTGCGGCGGGGGCCGCGATGTGGGGTCCGCGGTCCGGGCGGGGGCTTGTGACCCGGGCCCTTGTCTGAGGTCCAGGGCGGGGGCCGTCACAGCCGTGGCCGCAGTGCGGTGGCCCTTGGTGGCCTCGTCTGTACCGTCCGGCTGTGTTGGGCGTGTCTGGGGCCGGCGCCGCGGGCTCAGCCCTGCGTGGCCGCAGAAACCCCGGGGAGGTTTAGCGGCCCGGCCCGGCCCGGCCCCGCGCGACCAGCCTCCGGGCGCCGGAGTGGACGGCAGTGCCGCGGGCGGCTTTCCCGTGACTGACGTGCCGCTGCTGTGAGGAAACGCGTTCTGTTTGGCGAGTCGCGCGCGGACGGGCCGCGGAAGCCGCCCCTCCTGGGCTGTGTTCGGACTTGCGGGGGTCAGAACCCGTGCTGAGTTATCGCCGGGAACTGAGCCGCTGCCTCCGTCGTCTGGGCTGCTGGGCACCCGCCCGTGGGCAGCCTAAGCCGCGGACGGTCAGTTCTCGCGGGTCTGGAGCCGGGGCCCAAGCGCAAGTCCGGTGACAGCCCACGTCCACGGTGCCGAGGCGGCTTCAGCGCGGTGTCCGCAGCCCGGAAGCGCCGCGGCCGCTCGGGGCCTCTTCAAAAGGGCTCTAGTCCCATCACGAGGGTCCCACCCCTGAACCTCGTCGCCCGACACCCCACCTCCTAACGCCGTCACACTGTGGGCTGGGTTTCCACGGGGGGATTGGGGACGAGCAGTCAGTGCATTGCAGCCACCCACTCCCTTGTGTGTGTAACTTTTCTCCCAAGGGCTGTGTAGAAAATAGGTGAGTGGCACTTACTCCTGGTCCTGCTGTCCCTTTACGCAGTTTAGGGGGTCGCTGCTGGCAGCTGGGAGGCCCAGCCTGGCGCCCACAGGCCGTGATGCCTCGTCTCCAACAGGCTGACGTGCTTGAGGTGCTTACAGGGCCAAGTCCTGCGTGTCGCACACCATGGCGGTGCCTTCATCCTTAGAAACGGGGATCTCTCTGAAGTGCTCTTGTTCTCTCGACACCAACCGTCGAGCTTTGTTCTACAGAGGTCAGCTGCATGTCATCCTGTACACACGCCTTTCAGAGGGATCTGTCAACGATTCGTCCTTGAAGTTACTGGCACATGGATTTGCCCCGAGCACGTCTAGTGTCGTGGCAGCATTTCTTCCTTCCTTTCTGCTGCGGGGCTTCCCTGGGCGTCTTCCCTCTTGTGGGCGCCCTTCTTTGTCAGGCCTGTATCCCCACCTTCACTGCACTTGTAGTAATTCCAAGCTCTGTGTTGATTACAGGGGAAGCAAATATTTTTTGTTGATCAAAATGGAACCACTTGGTGATGCTTTTTACACATTGTTCTGCTATTTTGGGGGTTCTTTTTATTTTGTCATCCAAGTCCATTTTCTTGGTACTTTGCTAATTCTTAACTTTGCTGGTAAGTTCCTTCCAGTCCTTTGGTAGCTAGTTCCAAATCCGTCATTTTCCAGCTTGCTCTGGAATACAATGTGTGAGTTATGCACAGACATTGGCCATAGCATAAACATTTGCTGTTTGGGTGGAAAATAGGACTCTTTATGCTTCATCTTTTAGGAGGTGGAAATGTCTTTTTCCAGACTACTAAGAAAGACTGCTTGGGCGGCTCAGGCTTGGTTTGGGCTGTCTGCAGTGTCAGCATGAGGGCGGCTGAAGTGGCTGGCTGGGGTAAGATGAGGCTTTTGCTACTGCTCCTGGCGGCAGCGGTGGCGGTGGCCCTCAACCAACCTGGTGGCGTGCCTAGCAAGAGATTAAAGATGCAGTACGCCCCGGGGCCACTGCTCAAGTTCCCGATTTGTGTTTCCTGAGGTTATAGGTGGATGTCTGAGGGGTGCATGCGGGTTATTAGCCAGCGGTACCCAGACATCCACATTGAAGGAGAGAATGACCTCCCTCAACCAATATATAGACACATAGCACCTTTTCTGTGAGTCTTCAAACTAGTATTAATAGGCTTAATAATTGTTGGCAAGAATCCGTTTGCTTTCTTTGGCATGCAAGCTCCTAGCATCCGGCAGTGGGGCCAAGAATATAAGGTTTATGCATCTATGATCGTTCTTCTTGAGCAACATGATTGAAAACCAGTGTATGTCAACAGGTGCATTTGAGATAACTTTGAATGATGTACCTGCGTACCTGTGTGCTGGAATCTGGTCACCTTCCATCCACGCAACAGCTGGTTCAAATTCTTGACAATGAAATGAAGCTCAATGTGCGTACGGATTCAATCCCACATCGTGGGTCATAGCCCCACCTGTCAGCACTGAAAACTCTTTCACATTAAGGGATTTTTGCAAGAGCAGCGTGGCTGACACAATGAAGGCCTGTACTGAAGACAGCAAGCTGTTAGTACAGACCAGATGCTTTCTTGGCAGACACGTTGGACCTCTTGGGAAACCTCAATGCAAGACAGTTTTTCAGCGCTGGCAGACTTCGGAATTCGGCACATTCGTGGAGTGCAATAATACTGTATAGTGTTTTTTTTCTTCCCCAAATCCACTAAGTTAATAGTTTTTTAAAAATGTGGACATTACTACTTGTACCTTTTTTTCTTAGTCACATTTGAAAAAAGTAGAAAAATGAGTTACAGTTTGATTTTTTTCAAAGATGTCTGTTAAATCTGTTGTGACTTTATATGAATTTTCTTTTTTTAGAGTTTAAAATTGATCTTTTTGCGAATACAGCTGAAGTTCTCAAATACTTTATAAGAGTTTTTCAGGTATCCTTAATTTGGTCGTGTTCAATTTGTATAGTTTTCAGAATACTGTAGCTTGTGACACTTTTGTCAGTGCATTATACAGGATTATGAGGGGAAATCCTATATATGTAGAGTACTCTACCGATTTGTGTGTATGCGCATGTGTGCCTGTGTGATTACCACAGAACTAGTAAAAACCAACTGCTTTTAAATCCTGTTATAATTCGTGTCTTGCCTAGACCAATCTAATGAGTTGATTACCTGGTCCTTTATACTCAATAAAAAACTAAGCAGATATAAGTTAAAAACTCTGAATTTATTGCTCAGCATACCTGTTAACATTATATCGAATAGTTGTCTGCTTAAATTTTTGTTTCTGACTTACAGATAATTTTGTAAGGGACATACTTCAGATTCACATACAAATAATCAATCATTTACCATGTTTAGAATAATTCAAACTCTCCTCACTAAAGTTTAGTTTAACCTCTCAACATTAGTGTTAGGTGAATGGAGATCACTTATCTAATAATTTAACTTTAACTTGCCTAACATCGTATGTCAGAATTTTATTATATTTGAGCAACAAAATTGAAAATTTTTTTACTCAGTGAATTTAGTCTTTCCAGAGTTCTAAAAAGACTGTAAGTGTAATTTAGCAGAAGTGGGACCATAATGTAGGAAAATCGTCCTATAGCAACATCATAACGTACTTCAGCGTCCACGTAACGTAGGAGTAGAAGTGGTGGGTCTAAATTTGTTAGTAAAGAGACTTAGGGAAAAGTTATGAGATAATTCAACACTGGGTCCACCAAAACACTTAGTACGTCCATATACTTTACTTTGTCTCTGAATGTTTGTTGAATGCATGTCTGGTAAGGATCATGATTGTGACAGCCTCGGGTGGAACATACTGTCATCTGTAGCTGACAAGAAGTTGGTCTGCGGGAAATTGATTAAGTGGCTTATCCTTTCAGTTAAGACTGCAGAACTGTTAACCCCAGTTCATATAGTGGCAAGAGTCAATACAGTTTAAGCTGGGGAGTTACAGGTTACTTTCATTCATGAGTAAGAGAATTTGATCTTTGACTAGGGCTGAAAACCTTGTAAACTTGATTTGTACCAGCTCAAACTTCCTGTCTTCTGCAAGTTGAACACACTGCTGAGCGTGTCTCGAGTTTTTCTTCAGCTGATGGACATTCCACTAGTGACATAGTTCACCTTTTGGCATTTAGACCTTTCAAACCGGAGCCTGGGATGTTCCCATGTATCTGACAGGTTAACCATGAAGAACCTAAGATTTGATTCTAACTTTTTCCATGTTTGCCTTGGGTGAATAAATTGTCTTTTAGAGAATAGCTTTAGGTGGCTTAGACAATGGTAAAACTCAGCTATTCTGTTGACACCCATCTCAATATTTTTGTTTTGTCTTTGGCCATATTTAAATCTAGGATTTAATGGAATCTAGTGAAAAAAATAATGGGAAGTATGAGTATAAAAAGGTAATTTTAAGGAAAAAGGGAAAGTTAAAATGAAACTATTTAGAATGTAGTTTTATTATATTGCTAACATTTCAGAATTTATTAGTTCCTTACAAATTTGTCTGGCTGTGTAGTTTATAAATGTCTATGTAATATATTAATTAGAAGACCATAGAAAATGACAGCAGGTTGGCTGATGTTATTGCGGTTTTTACCACAGTTGCTATTGTGGAAGAAATTATTTGTTAGATTAAAAACAAATATGTTGGCAAAAAAGAAAAAAAAAGACGACTTGGTAGCGCTTCCATTTTCCTCCTCGCCTCCACTCGAAGGAGTTGCCCCTCTTGATTATTTTTATCTGTCCTTTGCAGACTTGTGTAGTTGGTTTTCTCTCATACTCCTGCCTTAAATACTAGGTCTTTTGTAGCCCTCCATCCCCACTGATGCCTGCTTTTGCCTTGGCTCCGTTCCAGAGCAGCAGTGTTCTTCCGTGTACTCAGACGCTTAGGACCGTGATGCAGTAGCTGTTTCTGTTGGGGGGACCTCTGGTGGGTTCATAGATCCTCCTCCTTCACCTCTCCCTGCATTTCTTCAAGATTCTGTCCCTTACTTTACTCTTCAAAACCAGTGCTCTCGTGCAAAGGATGGCCAGGGCCCAGCAGTTTTCCCTTTGTCTTCTAAAGAGAATGCTCTGAAAATTCTTCTTAACTTTCTCCTCGGCGACTTTAGATCTGAAAGGTGGTGTAATGATACTTATGACGTGTTTAGAATGGACGTGTGTTAGCTGGTAACTTAGTTAATCATGTCAGTAAGCCCATGGTGCTGATACTATCATTGAGCCCAGCTTACAGATGAGGAAACTGAGGCATGGAGAGCTTATGTAACTTACCCACGGTCACAGAATTTGTAAGTATGAGAACATGTAGAAGAATGGCCGTGCTGGCCCCAAACTGGAAGCCCAGCTGTCCCTCAACATCAGACTGGGTGACCACATTCTGGAATATTCCCACAGCAGAGCTCTGTACAGCAGTGAGGTTAGACTGTTGACGCACCACAGTAGCAAATGCAGCCTGGAATAAAGAAGGCAGACCACCGCCTCTGTGTGCAGATGACAAAGCAGAGAAAACAAAGCTGCAGGGTGGGGACAGCAAGGGCAGGAACAGGACGCGCCTCTGGACAGAATGTCGACTGTGCTGCAGTCACGCGGATGTGCCGCCTGAGAAGTCTGAGTTGCAGGCTCTATTGCCTATGCTTCTGTAGCATTTGTCCTTTACAAAGAAAGAGACTTTAAAGGGAAGGAGTTATTTAGTCTGGAAAAGTGGGGAAGACTTCTCAGAAATCAAGCTGATAGTAAGTTGAAATCTGAACCATGACTTGGAAGGAGGTAACTTGGCCAAAGCCAGGGATGGTGTTCCAAGCAGATGTGACAGGACATGTGGGGGCTTTGGGGCTGGAGGAAGCGGGGGTCTGAGAAAGGAGAAGAAGGCTGCCATCCAGGAGCACGGTGTGTGTGTGCACAGAAGCAGGGAGGGGCCCTAAATGAGGGTGGAAAGTGGGTCTCGCCCGGCCCTGTGGGGCTGTCCTGCAGGAAGCAGGCGGGGTTGTTAGCTGGGGGTGTGTCCCCCGGGGTGGGCTTTGCCTTCCTAAGTATGACTGCAGTGTGGTGAGCAGGGAACCTGGTGAAGGGCGGTTGCTGTCGTCCCCAGGGAACAAGGACTTTTGCACTGGGATGGAAATGGTGGTCAAGATGATACAGTTTCCAGTACTAGGTAGGAGACGCCACAGAACTTGGTCCATTTAGGTGAAGTGACCCAGCCTCCTGGCATATGCAGACAGGGCCACCTGCAGCTGCGGGGCCAGGTGGTGGTGCTGAGCCGGGGCCCGCTGCCCAGTGCACGTAGGAGCCAACGCTGTGACATCAGCTTTTGAGAAAAGAAAAGGCTTTATTGTGAAGTGAAACAGGAGACAGGGCTCGAATCTGTCTCCCCAGTTGAGGGTTTGTGTGGCATTGAAGGGTTAGGGAAGGGCCGGCTGGTCGGCGGAAGTGCTGGCGTGGCCGGCTTCAGCTGGAGGGTCTTCCTGGACAATGGACCAGGCCGGCCATCGAGTTCCAGTCAAGTCCCAGCTCTTTGGTCCTGGGTGTGGATGTGAAGCTCGGGTTCCAGGCGTTGTTGAAGTCAGAAGTCCCCTCTGTGCGTGCTTTGGCTGCATGACGGTTGGTCCTATTGTCCCTGACAGACAAGTGAGGATGTTTTTAGTAACAGGGTAAGGCCTGTTTGAGCGGGTTTTACGGTCATGGTGGACAGGGCTGTGGGGGAGACGCGTCTGAGGACGCCCCACATGCACAGACCCACCCTGAAGCAGCATTTCTGGTAGCCGCCCACCTCTTCCCCCTGCGGAGAGTGTGGGCTCAACGATACATAAGAATGCAGTCCCTCACTAGACAGGACAATCCGTACAGCCGTTCACCTTCAGAACATGTCACCTTCTGAACAGCCGAGAAAGCTGTCTGTGTCTTGAGTCTGCAGTCAGGAGAACCTTGATCTAAAATTGTAATTCTCCAGAAAACATGTCTACACAGACCCTTTCCAGAAGTAATCTCACTCCCTCCTCTTTCCCGTCCTCCATTATTTTTCTGACAGGCTAAAAGAATGTTTGAAGGTGAGATGGCAAGTTTAACCGCCATCCTGAAAACAGACACGGTGAAAGTGCCCAAACCCATCAGGGTTCTTGCTGGCCCGGGCGGCGGCGGCGCCGTGCTGGTGATGGAGCACGTGGACATGCGGTCTCTGAGCCGGTGGGTCTTGGCCCCGTCGCTTTTCCTCTGAGTGGGTCCTTCACACTGGAAGCTTATATTTGGGGGGTATCATTCTGAGGGTGTGATAGAAGGAACCTGCCCCCCCCACACATCGTGTTCTGCACGTTCTCTGCAAGCCCCAGGCAAACGGGAGGGAGGCATCTCGGTGCAGTGGTGACAGGCCGTGGCTGCAGGCTCATGCTGCTGGGAAAGACCGTCCAGTGATCAGGGCACTTCATCTCCCCCTGGCTTCCCCCACACAGACTTTGTAGCCTCACCATGTCTGACCTTCCATATGTGGCCTGAAACTTTCAGGTGGATGTACGTCCGCGTTGGTGTCATGCTTAATGGCTGCCTTTTGGTTTCACAGTCATGCTGCCAAGCTGGGAGCCCAGCTCGCGGCTCTGCACCTGGATAACAAGAAGCTGGGAGAGAGGCTGCAGAAGGAAGCTGGCACAGTGGGTATGGGATTCTGTGGGCCAAGAGGGGCCCTGTCCGGGGGAGGGCATTTGGGTGTGTGTCTCTGCTGCAGCCATGTGAGGGTCAGACCTGGGTCGATGCCAAAGCAAAGGAAAGCCAAGCCCAGGGTCGCGTGTTTGGGGTGCAGGGAACACAGTCGTCAGTACAATACTGTATCCCAGATGCATTGGAAAGACAGGAAACATTTCCTGGACTCAAAACCCCACCATATCTGGGTTCCTTTGACCTCTCACTCCCCAGAGGAGAGTCTTTCAAAGTTTCTCTGGCTTTCCATCCAGTGCCTTTCTCTAAGACAAATCATACATGAGGCTCAGAATGGCCGCCCTCACCGCCAGCACTTAGTGCAGTGTTAGCACTGAGAGTGCCTTCTATGTTTTCATCATTTCACTTTTGATAATCCACGTGCAGCATGTATAGTAACTCTGCTCAGCAGAGCAGCTGACACCGGGAACATAGCTGAGCATCTTCTGTGCTGGATACACAGATCCTATCCTGTGACAGTCTGCGTGCTGCACAGATAGATCCTGACAGACTCCTGTGAGAATCAGCTCTAGACAGACTTCTGTCACTCTCCTGTCCTGTGAGACTCCATGTGCGAGACAAACAGATATATTGCTCAACCTGTTCTGTGCCTTCGAAGCTACAGGTAGTTCAGTCCTTTAGGATTTGCAAGGTGGAGACATAAACAGCACAGCCATTTATGTTTCACAGATGGCGGGGGCTGAGCTGGTCACTGACCGCCGTCCTGTCCTGATGTGTCACGGTGGATTTTTTCCCTCAGTTTCTGGACATGGCATCACTCCTCTGAGCATTCTCGGCGTCTCTCCTGGAAAGTAGTGGGTGTCCTTGATCGCTCAGTTTGATGGAATAGGCTCTGTTCTTGGGTCCCTAGTTACAGTGGAGACCAGGACTCTGTGTGTCTCTGGATGGGGACACGAGGTGGAGCAGGGCATGCTGACGTCAGTCCCCAAGCTACTCTGAGCTCCAAGAGTGGGCCGGGGGGAGACGAGTCGCCCGTCTCGTTTCCTTTTGCTTTCCAGGGAGAGGAGGTGGGCAGGTGGAACGGCCCTTCGTGGACCAGTTTGGATTTGATGTGGTGACGTGCTGTGGCTACCTCCCCCAGGTGAGTGACACCAGCCTTTGGCCTCTGTTTCCGAATCAGCTCGGCTGTTCAGAACTAGGTGGGGAAGGCTGTGAAATTTAGTAAAAGTCTTGGCTCCAATTTTTTCTTTGCTAATTTTTAAGATGTTAACTTGAGGTTTACCTACCTCATATGTTAGGTAAGCTCAGAAGCAGAAGACCAGAAAATAGGGTGCTGGATTCAAGGGGGGTGAAAATTAGAAATTAGAAAAATAGTTTATTTTCATCCTTTTTTTTTTTTTTTAAGGAAGGCGCAGCTCACAGTGGCTCATGTGGGGATCGAACTGGCAATCTTGGTGTTATTAGCACTGCACTCTAACCAAATGAGCTAACCAGCTGCCCTGAAAAATGGTTTATTTTAAATAGTAAGCTCTCAAAGACAGCATAACGCAAAGGGATTGTAACTCAGTTTTACGGTTGCTTGGTTGGCTCCCGGGGAATTTCAGCCTGGGGCAGTCTATTTGGTGTCCAGCACGTGCACAGTGATTAGGGTGTGGCTGAGCTGTCATAGGAAAGGCAGGCAGCTTCTTGGAAGGGGGACTCGAGGAAACTTCAGGCAGAGCCTGGGGGGCCCGGGGCTCAGTGGACACAATGGAGCAGGTTGTCCATTCCCACCTGCGGTGGCAGATGGCTGACAGCTGGGCCTCCTGCTCTGCTGGCGCTCCGCTGGCTCCCCTTTCTCTCCTGACTCGTGGGCTGTATGTGAGTGTGTGCATCTGTGTGAGTACACGTGTGCATGCGTGACCAGTGCATGCGCGTGTGCGTGACGGCCCGTGGTTTGGCATCACGCACTGCTCCTCGTGACCAGTGCATGTGCGTGTGCGTGACGGCCCGTGGTTTGGCAGCACGCACTGCTCCTCGTGCTGCTCTTCTCGTGCGTCTGTCTTACTTCCCTCCTGGACGGCCAGTGCCTGTGGCCTGGGCAGCCTCTGAACGGGGCTCCACAGGACTTCTCGCCATCACACTCTGGAGAGCGCACCTCTAGCTGCCTGGCGGGGGCTGGGGGGGTCGTCCGTGGCCAGTGGTGGCCAGAAGTGAGCCACTGGGGTCAGGGCAGGCCAGCAGCTCTGGCCTCTGGTCCTGTGTGAGTATAGATGGAAGGACGACGGCCTGGAGCTCTTCAGAGGGGACCGTGTTGCTCTGCTCCGGGGACCGTCCCCTCGCTTCCCACAGCTCCTGGGACAGGGTCAAAGTCCCACTGCGTCCATGAGGTCCCAGGCTGCCTACTCAGCCCCACCCCTCCCACACTGTCCAGCTCTTTGTGCTTCGGGCTCCCTCCGTCAGTCCTGGCTTTGTCCTTCGCTGTCGCCTGTGCAGGTGAACGACTGGCAGAAGGACTGGGTCGCATTCTATGCCCAGCAGCGCATTCAGCCCCAGATGGCCATGGTGGAGCAGGGGTCTGGGGACAGGGAGGCCCTCGAGCTGTGGTCTGCTCTGCAGGTGAGCGGAGCCCCGCCATGCCCTGTGCCCACCGTGCCCTGCAGCCACCACAGGCCACGGTGGGTCTGGGTCCGGACGGGAGGCTGGCTAGTGGGGTGACTGTGGGTATCCCCGCACCTGCCTGAGCCGAGTGCGTGAAGCCCTGCCTGGAAGAGCGTGAGTGTCCCTCCCGTGCCCCTGCTGCTGCTTTGCTGAGGCGTTTCCTCCCTGCAGTTGAAGATCCCGGACCTGTTCCGTGACCTGGACATCGTCCCAGCCCTGCTCCACGGGGACCTCTGGGCAGGAAACGTAGCCGAGGACTCCGCTGGGCCGGTCATTTTTGACCCGGCTTCTTTCTACGGCCACTCGGAGTATGAGCTGGCAATCGCCGGCATGTTCGGGGGCTTCGGCCGTTCCTTCTACTCTGCCTACCACAGCGAGATCCCCCGAGCCCCCGGCTTCGAGAAGCGTCTGCAGCTGTACCAGCTCTTCCACTACCTGAACCACTGGAACCACTTCGGATCCGGGTACAGAGGGTCCTCCCTCAGCATCATGAGGAGCCTCACCAAATGAGCTGGCTGTCCTCGGGGGCCTCGGGCTCCCGGGCGCCTCCACGTTCCTGTCCACCTGGGCTCCCTCGTTTCTTCACACGCCGGGAGTCACTTCAGACCAGTTCCCGAGCCTTGGAAAGTGCGTAGTGTCCCAGAAGAAAGGTAGCATCCTAAAGATGGACGCTTTGTCCAACTTCATAGCTGGATAAAACGGCACTACACGCGTGATGTGAACACAGGGACCTGAGGTGGCGGGAAGTGGCCGGTGTGACAGGCTCCGCTGCTGAGGACACCTTTCCGCCAGCTCCTCCTGTCTCACTCTGGAATGACTGGTGTGCAGGGCGATGCTTCCTGAAGGGCTATGCTTGGGTCTAGACGTGAGACCGTCCTACCACGAGCATCCTGCAATGACCAGTCCCAAAGTCGGGCACATTCCATTGCTTTCTGTCCCCTCTGGGCCAGCTGCAGGCTGAGCAGGTTTGGAGATGCTTCTGGGAGTGACCAAACTGCCAGCCACAGGGTGTCCTCAGTACATCTGGGAGCCGTTGACTCACTCCTCGTAGCACCCCAGCTTGTCTGCCGCGCCTTGAAGCTTGCGGAGAGTCATTGCTTCGCATCAGAGAAAACGGCGCTAAGCAGTGTTTTCGCTCCTCCAGTTGTGCGGTGATGAGAAACATTCCAGAGGCACTGATGCCAGTAAATCCTTTTGCATAAACTTTCAGTAGTTTCAGTGATGCAAGAGATTGTTTCCCTCATTGAAACTGTAATTCACTGTTTTTCCCAGCTGTTTGCCAAGAAACCTTTGTAATGTCTTATGACAATAAATAGCTTCAACTGCTGTTTCTTAAAAGAGCAATTTTCCCGACTTTGTTTGGTGAGAGAATAGCTTCACAGTACGGACAGGGGTAGCCTGGGACTACCTAATATTAGACTGGGGCTCGGTTTAACTGCTGTCACCTGTGAGGTTCGGCGAACAGCGATCAGAGTGGTGCAGGAAGCGGCCGGATCACAGCCATCTCCGAATTCCGAGGAGGGGGCAGTGGCAGAATTCCCTTCCCGTGGGACCCCTTTGTTTACATTGCAGAGCGAACCCTATTTCTTGGCAAGCCTTGGGGAACTTGGTCTCATGGACTCGGGCATCTGGCTTCTGAAGAGCCTGAAGCTCGTGTGGACCCTTCTGTGTCTTTGTTACGAGTGCGGCATCCTTCCCCACCCACCAGGCATGCTGGGCGCCTCTCCTTCCCAGCCTCCGTTGGCCCCTTCCCCCCCCCCCCCCCCCAGTGTCAATTTTACTTCTTGGTTTTTATCAAATTTGCCACGACATTGCATCTTGGTGGTCTGAATATTAAAGCTCTTCATTTTGGGGTGAGGGGAGCCATCTGCCTGAGGGGCGAGCTCCCAGGGCAGTTCTGGTGGAGGCCGGGACGATGGATGAGCACTGACACTGGCACAGCCTCCATGGCCCCTGCCCACTCCAGGCTGCAGCCAGGGCCTCAGGACCCGCCCCTGCCCTGGCTGCCTGGTTCAGAACCGGCGGTTGCGATGGCCCTGGGGCTCGTGGTCCACCCTGCCATCCCGGTGCCCCTTTTCTGAGCAGTGTTACAAGTCTCCCCTGAGGCTCGCTCCACGCGGAGCAATGGGACATTGCCCGGCTATGGGCTGTGTTTTCCTTCTTGGTGCCACTGGACTCCGTCTTCACAGTTGGGGGTCTGAGGAAGCAGGAGGGTGACCCCACGGGTACCTTGGCCGGTCCTACCACCCAGAGCCAGCTCCCAGACACATTTCCCTTCCACAACGCCATCCTGAGAACTCGTCAGCCCCAAGTTCAGGTTCGACATAGGGCTGAGAGGTGCCTTCTGCACCTTGGCAGCTGTAATTCTGGCTCTCGGAGAACTGGAGGATCATGGGACTGGCTGTGGTGGGGAGGGGATTCACAGCTCACTGGGCTACTTGAATGTACCCAAGTCACTTGTCCCAGCTGAGCTGATCACATACCCAAACTCAAATGCAGGTTTGGGAGGAGGGCGGGGTGGTCGTGTGGTCCGAGGGCACACTTGGCATGTGTCATGCTGAGGATTCTGCGCTCGGACCCAGGGCTACTCAGCCGGGAGCCAGCAGGCCTGGGGAGCAGCCCTGTGTGCCTGAGTTTGGGACCAGTAAGATGTGCCACTGCCTGACTGTCACCTGCCACGTTCAGACCCTGCTTGGGCAAAGAGCCACAGACAGAACAGCTGTGGGGGAGGCCACAGGGGGCCCTTCCTACAGGGGGCCACGATCTCTCCCTTCCCCCCCCCCGCTCCTCGCAGTGACCTTGAGCACGTGTGCACACAGGCATTCATGCGTGCATGTGTGTGTGTGTGTATGTGCACATGTGTGTTCTGAATGTTCCTTCCCCAGGCAGTGGGTCTCTTATCAGGAGCCCCACTCCGGGTGGGTCAGCTGCCTGGTATCAGACACCCCAGAGCAGCTTCTATCTCTGATGGGCACCAGGCGCCCTGCTGAGCAAACCCAAGGCCAGCAGTGGGTGTCACTGGGCAGTGCCTGGGCCTGGCAGGACTCCGCCCAGACCCCCAGCCTCCAGTCCAGTTTCTCCTGGGCAGTGTCCTGTGTCACAGAGGTGGGAGGGGTCTGGGCCCAGGTCCTGTCAGAGTTCATGGAAGCTCTGCCCAGGGAGGTCAGGTCCTAGAGGCCCTTGAGCCACCCCAGTGGGTGGACCCCACCTGCAGCTGTCCAGGCACACTGACTGGACCCATGGGGAGGGCACCGCCCCCACTTCTGTGCCCCTCCTCCTCCTCCCCTCTTCCTCCCTCCTTCAGGCCTGGGTTCTTACCTCGCACGCCTGGCCTGACTGCGCCCCCTCCCAATAGAGAGCGCGCGGAGGGTGGCCCCAGCGGAGGCGGATCCGAGAGGCGGGACGCCGGAGAGCTCAGAATCCGTAGGCCGAGCGGACCAGGCGCCTCCCCCGCGGACAGCGGCCTGGGCAGCGACAAGCTTTCGTCCCTGGCCCGGTAGTCTGCGCCATCCCCGCGTCCCTCCCCGTGTTCCCTGGTCCCTGTGTCCCCCACCTTTATGGAGCAGCTGCTGCGGGCAGAGCTGCGCACCGCGACCCTTCGCCCCTTTGGGAGCCCGGGCGCTGGCTGCATCAGCGAGGGGCGCGCCTATGATACCGACGCGGGCCCTGTGTTTGTCAAGGTCAACCACAGGACGCAGGTGCGGGGGGCTGGAGCGTGGTAAGGGGTTGGGAGGAAAGAGGGTGGAGAGAGAGGTGGGAAGAGGGGCGGGGGTGGGCAGAGAGGGAGGGGGTGGGTAAGGGAGGATGGGGTGCTGGGCGCGAGGGCATCAGTTGAGGGGGCACCCGGCGAGGAGTCCCTTCCTAGGCCTGGCGTCGCTGCCTGGGGTCAGCCTGCAGCCTTGGAGCTGACAGCTGCAGGACCAGCAGGGCCCAGGCATATTCTGAGGGATCAGGGGTTTCATCAGCTGTAGGATATAGTCTAGCTGCCTTGCACCTGAGTTTTTGTTGTTTGGTTTAATTTCTGTACCCATCAAGCACCAGGGAGGTACAGCTTGGAGTGGCTTGGAGTCGTGGCTGCTTCTGCCAAATCCCTGGCCCCAGCTCTGGGCTTGGCTTTCCTGCAGCAGCTGCCTGTGTTCCTCAGCAGGTGGGGGCAGGCAGGAAGGGGCCAGGACCCCCCCCCCAAAGACCCCCAAAGACCAGGCTTGCGTCCCTGTGTTTGGACCTGGTTTCCATGGCCTGCTGACACTATTTCTGTTAAATATATGTGGAAACTACAGCACTTTACAAGTGGAGGACGTTAGCCATAGTGTGTGCAGCGGCCCTGACAGCAGGCCGCTCAGTGCCACTCCCCTTGGGCTGTGTGGGCCAGCCTCTGTGGGGGCGGCAGTGGTGGGGAGTGCCTGGCTGTGGGCTGGAGGGAACCCAGCGAGACCCCTCCTGGTCCCCTGCAGCACTGCCCACGTGTGTGGTGCCCAGGGGTGGGACTGGCCCAGCATCGCTGCTCTGTGGGCATCGGGACTGGCGAGGAGTCCGATTTCAGAACCAGAATCCCTTAGTGTGCTAGCCCCACCCTTGGAGAAGAAGTTTTAGGTTCTCCCTGGCCCCTGGAACCTTCCCAGCTGGACCCTGAAAGCCCCTCCAGGATGGGACCCTTCACCCTTGAGACCCTCAGCAGGGGCTCAAAGAACGCATGACAGCAGGTGACAACAGGGGACAAGTGTGGCCCTCCCTGCTTCTGGGACGCTCCCTGCTTCCTGGACACCTTGCCTCATTTCCCCCTCTGGCGCTTAGAATTAAAGGATGAATTTTTTGCTATGTGGACAGAGGAGCTTGGACTCCTTCCCAGGTTTGGGTCTCTAGCCCAAGGTGCTCACAAAACACATCAACAAGCACGTTTTTAACTGAGGCAGAGTGTCTCTAGGTGACAGTCCGCCTAATTTAAAGTTGGGGTATTTGTGGGAAATGATTTAGAAATGGGAAGCTCCTGGGGCCCAGTGGAGGCTGTTATCCTGCTTTGGGGCGGGTGCAGGGCTGCTTTGCAGCCCCCAGGCCCTGCTGGGTGTTTGCCTCAGGGGGCCCTGGAATGGAGGCCTGGCCCAGCCACCTGGGGCCTCCCAGTCCCAGTCCCTGGGGCAAGCCACCCCAGGCCACCCTAGGCCTCTCCTCCCTTTGCTGTGATTGCTTGAGGCAGTGAAGGGGGCAGGCAACCTGGAAGCGTCTCAGGCCCAGCCCAGCCCCTCCAGTGACCCAGGCTCCCACCACCCCTGGCATCTCGCAGCACCCCACAGTGCCCCAGCACCCCCGGAACCTCCCTCCCTCTCAGAGCAAGTGCTCCCTGCAGGGGCGTCAGCAGCCTGCCCACCCCCAGCCCCAGCTTAGCCTCAGCCTTGCAGCTCCACCCATCCTGGTCCTGTGTCCTATGTGCAGGGGCCACGTCACATCTAGTCTCTGAGGGGCCGCTGCCTTGCTCCCCAGCCCGTTTTCAGTAACTGACAGCCCTGGGTGC
This sequence comes from Rhinolophus sinicus, assembly GCF_057876585.1. NCBI lineage: Eukaryota > Metazoa > Chordata > Mammalia > Chiroptera > Rhinolophidae > Rhinolophus > Rhinolophus sinicus. The sequence goes on from NC_142512.1 coordinate 57,635,446, forward strand.
TTGTGTCCCCTCATGGTGGCTTCTGTCCAGCCTGGCTGTAGAGGCCCCTGCTGGAGCCAGAGCTCATGGTGTGTTCTGGTGCAGGCCCGGCAGATGTTTGAGGGGGAGCTGGCCAGCCTGGAGGCCCTCCGGAGCACGGGCCTGGTGAGGGCGCCGCGTCCCATCAAGGTGTTCGACCTGCCAGGAGGCGGGGCCGCCTTTGTGATGGAGTATCTGAAGATGAGGGGCTTGAGCAGGTGAGAATGTGTGCGTGCACGGGTGCGTGTGTGCGTGTGTGTGTGTACATGTAGGCACATGTGGGGTGTGCATGTGTGTGCATGTAGGCACATGTGGGGTGTGCGTGTGTGTGCGTGCATGTAGGCACATGTGGGGTGTGTGTGTGTGTGCATGTAGGCACATGTGGGGTGTGTGCATGTAGGCACATGTGGGGTGTGCGTGTGTGCATGTAGGCACATGTGGGGTGTGCGTGCGTGCATGTAGGCACATGTGGGGTGTACGTGTGAGTATGTGTGGCAGCGATCCCACCTGCCACTCTCAATGGTGACCAGCAGCCCTTACTTTCTGGTGTGCGACTGGTTTTAGGTAAGTTTGGCTCCAGTGAAGCCACAGCAAATAAGTGTGTTTGAACTGCCCGTTGCCTGTGGTGCAGAGTGCACCTGCCCCAGCTTGAGTTTGGCACAGTGGCCTCTGGTCTAGGAATCACCTGAGGTCCTTAAAGGTATGTGTATTCACTGTAAAAAAAATAGGTGGAAATACAAACTCATGTAAAGAAGACATAAAGCCACCCATAATTCCAGCAACAGGGACCAGCCACCACTGACGTTTTCATGTGTGATTATCATCCTTGTCTTTTGAAAAAAGTGTACCTCAATTTTTGGGGGTGACATTGGCTAATAACGTTCTGTAGGTTTCAGGTGTACAGCTTCGTCCCACACCGCCGCACGCCCCGTGTGCGCCCAGCCAGAGGCTGGCCGCGGTCTGTTGCCGTGTATTGACCCCCTTTGCCCTCTTTGTCCTTCCCCCACCCCCGCCCCTCTGGTCTGGTCTTTTTCTTATATGTGGTTTGCATCTGTTCTCCCCAAAACGGGGAGCTGGCTTTTTACCTAACACGACCTTCTGCGCATGTGTCCCCACGTCCCCGCAGCTGCAAGTTCTTTGCGCAGCCCCTCTGCTTTCCCTCGCGCGGTGACTGGAGGCTGCTCCATGTCTTGGAAAGCGTCGTTGCCTGCAGTTCATTTCTCAGTTTTTAGAGCATGGGCAGTCATTTTTAGGGTATTTCAGACGTTTCTAAAACTGGAGCATGCTAGCCGGTTGTTTCTGACTTGAAAGGGCTGCATTTCTCCTTTCCCCAGCCAGGCAGCGAAACTCGGGGACCAGGTCGCGGACTTGCACCTGTATAACCAGAAGCTCAGGGACAAGTGGAGGAAGGAGGAGCACACAGTAGGTGCGTTCAGGCGCTTTTGTGCGCCCCGGGAGGGGCTGGGGGGAGGCGTCTCAGGACCCTTGGGCTGTGCACCATCTCCCTCCGCACACGCAGTGAAAACAAGGTTGCTAGATGGGGATTTTGGTGGAGCCGACAGACACGTAGGATTGGCCCACGAGTCCTCTACCCCCGCCCTGCCATCCAGAGTGCTGAGGCGGGAGTGGCCGGCTCATCGCTAGCCCTAGCCCGGTGTGGTTCCTCTGCCCACCAGCATTCCAGCAGTGCAGCCCAGGCCTGTCCTGGCACCCACCTGCCCTCTGCTGGGTCTGGCATTTCCAAGAAAGATGACATCTCTTCCTGTTGACAGGCCGGAGGGCTGAGGGCGGTGAGCCCCAGTATGTGACCAAGTTTGGCTTCCACACGGTGACATGCTGTGGCTTCATCCCGCAGGTGAGTGCCTGGGTGAGGGTGCCCTGCTTAGCTGATGGCCATTCCCAAGGACCCTATGCTGGGCAGCCAGCCCTGTCTGTGCCAGCATGCCAGTCCCCTAGGCACCAGGAAGACTGACCGCCTGGTTTCTGAAAGTGGACAGTGAGTTGTGATACCTGGGGTGGGGGGCTCGGGGGTGCAGGCAGAAGAGCAGCAAAGCAGAGGGAAAAGCAGTTGCAAAGGCCACGTTTCCAGAGGGCATGTGATGAAGGGTGGCGGGTGGTGACTGAAGCAGTGTGCGAGGTCAGGGTTTAGGTCCTGGCTGCTGCATCCCTCTCCTGGAGCCTTTAAACAACGATCGGAACTATTGTGATGTAACTCAAACGACCAACTCGGCTACTTTAAAGTGGACAATTCTGGGTACACTCATGGTGTTGTGTGGCCACCATCACTGTCTAGTTTTAGGGCATTTTCATCGCCCCAGAAAGAAACCACGTGCCCACTAGTGGTTCTGCCACACTCCCCTGCTCTCACCCACTGGTAACCACTGATCTCTTCCTGTCTCCATGGATTTTGCTTATTCTGGGCATTTCATACCAGTGGAATCGCACAGTCGCCTTCTGTGTCTGTCCGTGGTGTGGGCAGAGGGCGGTGCTCCCAGTTTAATGTCACCGGGGCAAGTGTGAGGCAGATTCGGGTCCCAGCCAAGGGCAGCCCTCACGTGGGGGGCTTGTTAGCACCCCCCACTCTGCAGAAGCCGGCTCCCTCGCTGGGTACATCCCTGTCTGGGGCTGGTGATCAGCGCAGTCACAGTGGTCCCCACAAGTGTGGCTGAGCGAGGCTTGTCCTGCTGCAGATGTTGATTTTATGAGTGGTGGGGTCTCCAGACACTTGGTTGACCTCACACAGTGGCTTTTCCGACCGAGGAATGAAATCATTCGCAGAATCTCAGTGTGTGAAGCAGGTGAGAAGGGCTGGTTCGTGAGTACAGGGTGGTCCTTACGTGCCCCTTCAGACTCCAGGATCAATGAGCTGGCCAGGAAGGGGCAAGGCTCCAGGGAAGACACCGGCTCTGCCTCCTGGTGCTACGACATGATGGCCCTGGGGTAGTGCCTCGGATTAGCCCCAAATTCCAGGAGGCTCCCCGCTCCTTGGAGGGCGGCAGCCATTGGTGGCATGACCCCGAGGGTGGTGGCAGGCTTCTCAGACACCTAGTGCCCTGAGCCCCAGTGGGACCACCGGTGGGGTCGTGTGACATAGCTACGTGCTCGGCACCATTCTAAGTGCTGAACTCATCCAGTGGTCACAGCAACCTCTGAGGTGGTGGCATCACTGAGCCATTTTATAGGTGAGGACGCACACACAGAGAAGCCAAGGGATGCCCCTGAGGCCGTGCGGCTAGTGGATGGGAGGGCCAGGGTTTGGCCCACTGTCTGGCTTCAGAGCACCGGCCCTAACTGCCACACCACCCTGCCCCCGTCAAGGTGCACAAGAAATGCACTTCAGCTGTGCACCCAGGTGGCCCTGCCTGTGGCAGCTCGGGAAGGTCATGGCTTCCTGTGGGGGAGGGGATCATGGCCCCTCTGTCCTGGGGGAGGGACTGGGCTGGGTTTCCAGCTCCCAACACTCATTCTGTGTCTTTGTGACCTGGCCATCCAGAAGGAAGACAGAGCCTCAGACACAGGCCTGGTGGGGAACTAGGGCACGCCCCCCTGAGCACCTCAGGCTGTCTGGGGAGGGGCCTCCCACCTGCTCCAGGGATTCCTAGCACCAGGGGGGTGACCCGAGGGCTAAGCAACCACAGCACCCTGCACAGGGAGTGTCGCCATGCTAAGGACGCTGACCAAGGAGTGTGGCTCTGCTCTCTGGAACGTTCCTGCCCTCAGGAGTTGCACAATGTATAAAATAGTATAAGCTTTGCATCTTTAAAAACTAGCTCTACTAAGGTCTAAGGGACACAAAGCAAATCGCCTACTTAAAGTATACAGTTTGGTAAATTTTGACATGTACACACTGAACCACTCACCACAGTCAGGACAATGAGTATATATCACCCCCAGAAGTGTCCTCGTGCCTTCTGTCACCTCTCCCTCCCGCCGTCCACGCCTGATCTGCTTTCTGCTTTCTGTCACTATAGATAGGCTTGCATTTCGTGGGATTTCACATGAATGGAATCGTACAATATGTGCTCTTCTTGTTCTGGCTTCTCAGCACAATCATTTCGACATTCACCCGTTGCCGTGTGTGTCACAAGTATGTCCCACTGCATGGATAAACCAGCCTTTTTCTCTGTTCCCCTGTTGATGGACATCTGGGTGGTTTCCAGGTTTTGCTCACAAATAAAGCTGCTATGAACCTTTGTGTATAAGAGTTTGTGTAGAGAGTGCTTCCATTTATCGTGGGGAAATACCTGAGATGGAAATGACTAGGTCATATGATAGGTTCATATTTAACTTTTCAAGAAACCGCCCCACTCTTCCCCAGAGTGGCCGTACCTCTTAATCCCCACTGGCAGTGTGTGAGTTCCAGTTGTCCCACATCCTTGCTGCACTTGGTGTTTTCTGCTTTTAAAGGGCTAGCCATTGTGGAGAGTGAAATGTTTTCTCACTGAGGCTGCTTCCCCTGGTTAATGACGGAGCATCGAGTCACGAGCTCAGGGGCATAAGCATAAGCATGTAGGGTTACTGTGTCCTCGCCATCAGCTGACCCCATTCCCACTGTGAAACGACTTTCTGTTCCTTAACCTTGGTGGTACTTATCCTTGCTCTGAAAGCTGCTCTGTCTGATGTTAACACAGCTGCTTCAGCTTGCTTTTCACGAGCGGCAGCATGGTGTGTATCTTTCCTGTCCTTTTAACCTGTTTCTGTTTTTACGTAGGAAGTACATTTCTCCTCCATGCTTCTACTTGTGTCTTGCTTCCTTTTACCCACCTGTCATCTGCCATTTAAGTGGGGTATCTAGACCACTCACATCCAGTGTGCTTATTGATATGGTTCGGTTTGGATCTGTCATCTTGCTGTTCGTTTTTTATGCGTCCTAGCTGTTCTTTGTCCCCACTTTCCTCTTTATCTGCCCACTTTTGGATGAACTGGGTATTTGTAAGGCTCCCATCTTACCTGCTTTGTTGGCTTGCTGTAACATTTGCTGTGTTCCAGGGCGTGGGCACCTTTTCTGTGACACCAGCTGTGACACCAGCTTCCTTTTCCTTGTCTAGGTGAATGAGTGGCAGGACGACTGGTCCACCTTCTTCATCCGGCACCGGCTCCAAGCGCAGCTGGACCTCATTGAGAAGGACTATGGTGACCGGGAGGCATGCGAACTCTGGTCACAGCTCCAGGTGGGCACAGCAGTTACCCTCTGAGAGCGGGGCCTGCCACACTTGTGTGGGGCCAGAGTAGGGACCACAGAGCCCTGGAGTGGAGCTGGCCAAGTCGTGGACACATAGTGCCTGATGGCTGGCCTGACGGGGCAGTGGGAGGGGATGGGACGTGAGTGTGTCTGTCACCTGCTGGGTCACCAGGTACTTAACCTCAGACTTTGCTCATGTGAAACACGGGTGCCTGGCTTGTGAAGGTGGCACTCACTATTACTTTATTGCCCACTTCTACCCTCTTCTTCCTTTCTGCCGAAGCACGAGCGTCTCATCTCTTAGAGCAGATATGGCAGCAGATGCGACTAGTTTCAAAACACAACTCTCAGAATGTTAAAAACAGAACTGGCCTATCAATCTAGGGTGAGCATGCATCGGAAGAATGTTCTTTATCTCATTAGCAAAGTCACCGGTAGGATACGAAATTGGTACAGATACATATGTGCTGTGAAATAAGAGTAGTGGAGAAAGCTTGCTAAGTTGCATACAAAACACTCCCCTCAGGCGATATGGCTCCTGTTCCACAGGAGGATCAAAACATCCCCTCTGGGCTCCGTACTGTATGTAGGACACCACTGGGTAGTCCGTGGTCCGCGGTAAGACGAGGAAGGTTCCAGTCCTTGGAGGCAGAGGTTGTGTCTCTGGCCCTGGTGGATGGCGCCGTGCCTGAACCCACACAGACGCGAGGCCGGCTCTGCTTATTTCTCAGTATTGGCTCAGAGTCCCCTGATAACTGTGTCTAACAATTACTTCCTTAGGTGACGATTCCGGATCTGTTTTGTGGCCTAGAGATTGTCCCTGCCCTTCTTCACGGGGATCTCTGGTCAGGAAACGTGGCTGAGGACGATTCGGGGCCCATTATTTATGACCCGGCTTCCTTCTACGGCCATTCTGAGTTTGAACTGGCAATTGCCTTGATGTTCGGGGGGTTCCCCAGATCCTTCTTCACTGCCTACTACCAGAAGATGCCCAAGGCGCCCGGGTTCGACAAGCGGCTGCTGGTCTACCACCTCTTTAACTACCTAAACCACTGGAACCACTTCGGGAGGGAGTACAGGAGCCCAACGCTGAGCACCATGAGGAAACTCCTCAAGTAGCAGCCACCTGCCTGCCGGGAAGTAACGAGGGGCAGCACCGGTAGCCCCAGCTTCGGGACTAATAAACCAACGAGGCTTCCAGGATGGAGCGGCTGTGTGTCTGTTTCACCTGCGTCTCCATCCTCCAAGCAGTGGGGCTAATTTACAGGGTGCCCAGACCACCTGGAAGGCCTCCTACAGGCCCATTGCATTTCCTAAGCTGGGGGATTTGTTGTTTGGATATTTTCATGATAGTGGTACACAAGTTCACACAGACCTGGGGTTTGCCTGCGAGGAAACTGGTGTCACGCCCCCCTATGGACTCAGGGCTACTGTGTTTGGCTCAGGCAGAGTTGGGGACCAGATGGGCCCCACATCTTAAGCGGCGCCTCTGGGGCTGAGTGGGGCTCCAAGTCCGCCCTTGAGGTGGAACAGGTGGAAGGAAGGGCCCCCAATGTTGTGTGGACGGACCCGCTGCCCAGGCCGTCTCCTTCACTCCATTTTTCCGCTGGATAAAGAGCAGGGTGCAGGCAGGGAGAGAGCTTTGGCAGTGGGATGTCCAAGGTGGCCAGTTTGTTCTGGAAATCAGGGCTGTCACCGCCGAAGGCGTGGGCCTGGAGGCAGGCGGTGCCCGGGCAGGGTCTGCGGGGCAGGCGGCAGTCCACGTGTGTGACTCAAACGTCAGGAGATGAAGCCATCATCATTCCTCAGTAATTACTAATTATTTCGTGGCGGTACAGGCGCCCAAGTTTCTCTTCTCTGTAAAGCGTGGTTGTGTACCGAGCCTCGTGCCCCGCGCACACACGTGAGCCTGGTGAACCTCCCAGAGGGTCCACTCCAAATGCACCCTTCCAACATCCGACGGTCAGACACAGACGGCCATCGCGTGCAGAACTCACGTCTGCAGGATGCGATGGCCGTGATCGCATGCGCAGAGGAGGCCCGGGCGGCTGCGAACCCACGGCGGGGTGGCCACGGGTGGGCCCGGGCCTGGGGTGTTCTCCTGGGACCCCAGCGCGGGCCACCGCCCCCCGCCCCGCCCCGCTCGGCCCCGCCCCTGACCCCACAGCCCCGCCCCCGCCCCGCCCCCGGGTTCTGCTCCGCCCCCCGCGCACTCTTTTGACGGCCGGCGCGCTCCGTAGCGGGGCCGGCGCTCGAGGTCGGAGGTCGCGGGGCGGGGCCTGCGTCGGCTGCTGCGGCCGCTACCTCAGCCGTGGTCCCGCATCCCGCGTCCCGGTGCTCGGCGAGGCGCGGTCCGGGCGCGCAGCATGGCCCTGAGCGAGGAGCCCGCCGCGGGCGCGCCGGAGGACGGGCCGGAGGACGCCGCGCTGGCCCGCGGCAGTGCCCTCGAGTCGTTCGGCGACAGCGCGGAGACGCGGGCGCTGCTCGGCCGCCTACGGGCGCTGCTCGGGGACCGCGCGGCCCGGGAGGGCGCCCTGGAGCGGTTCCGAGGTGCGTTAGCGCGCGGGCCCGAGGCGGGACCTCCTCCTTCCCCGCGGCGGCGCCCGGGCAGCCCGCGCTGTGCAAGGGCGGCCTCTCCCGGAGGCCGCGGGCGGTGGCGCCTCCCGGGGTTTCGCGGCCAGGGCTCCCACGCCGTCCCCGCTGTGTGTATGGAGCGGGGCGTGGGGAGCCCCGCGTCCCGCGGGACCCAAAGCCCGAGCTTTACAGGAGCGTCACGGAGTCCCGAGCGGGCCCGGGCGCGGCCTCCCCCGCAGCGGCAGCGGCCGGGCCTGGCGCCGACAGGCCTCGTTCAGGCCTCGGCCGGGGAGGAAGGATGCGGCGGTTCGGAAAGATCGGGCCCGGGCTGCGGAGAGGGCGTGGGGGCGGGGCGGGGCGCGCGTGGGGGCGGGGCGCCTGCGGGACGGGCCTCGCCCGCCCTCGGGGCCGCCTGTGAAGGACTGTCCTGCACGGGCGAGGCGCGGTGGCACCCGGTGGTCGGCTCCGGCTGTGCTGGGTCAGAGCCACCTGCAGTGACCGCAGGCTGTCAGCGGACATTGGGGAACGTGGTCAGCGGCCGGCCGGCCGCGGCCGCTGCGCTTCCCTGGTGAGGACCGCGCCCTCCGGCCGCCGGGATTCAGTTGCGGGCACCTCGGAAGTGTCTCCTTGTCGCGGAAGCTGCAGACACAGGCCCCCGGAGCAGGGCAGGCCGCTGTGTCCTGGGGGCGTCACCTGGACTGTGTTGGCCGCAGGCACTTCCTCGCCAGGCGGTGTGGGGTCGTGGAGGGCGCCCCTGGTAGGTGACTTGCTGTCACGCCTCCGAGTTGGCACTTTTCCTTAACGGGTCATTAACGAGTCATTCCTTAGGGTCCTGCAGTTGGCACAGGGGTTTTCTAATTCAGTAAAACCGTCTTTGTGGGTCCTTTTAGCTGAATAATTTCTGCGTAACTCTCCTCCTGTGTTTGCGCTGATGACCCGCCGACCTCGGAGAAGGCTGTGTGGCCGGCTGAGTGCGTGGAACGTGGGCTGCTTCAGCCCGGGCCTGGGGGTGACGCCGGCCCTGCACTTGGGCGGGTGGCTTGACTGCGCTGAGTCTGTTACTGTGGCTGTTAGTCGGGGCCTCACCAACACACGTGTGCACAGCTGTCTGGAGGGTGCGGTGGGCGTGCAGCCCTGGGACGCGGGCAGATGGGGACCGCTGCGGGGCGCTCACGGGGTCCGAGGAGCAGGTTCAGCGCCGGGAGGCTCCCCGGGATCGAGGGCAGCCGTGAGGGGCCTGGCACGTTGCGTGGGTACGACAGGAGAAGTAAAGGAGTGGGAGGTATGTGTGTGTTTTAGTGAAGGGGAGAACGTGGCTGTGACAGGAGACGGGGAAGGGGGGGCGAGGCCGGGTTCAGAGGGATGGGAGATCAGGGGAAGGCGTGCTGAGCAGGCCACGCACGAGGCCAGGACGCAGCGCCCTGGGGACGAAGCGCCCTGGGGACGCAGCGCCCTGGGGAGCCGCCCCTGCGAGTCGGTGAGGGAAAATGCAGCGGTTCCCAGCTCCTGGGCATGTTTGCCTCAGTGGTGTTAATTGTCATGCTCTTTCTCTTTTCAGTAATAATGGACAAGTACCAGGAGCAGCCTCACCTGTTGGACCCCCACCTTGGTAAGAGCAACAGCAGATGATTTTGACTTTGGTCATTCAGTTACAGATGATCACAGAGGCCTTGGTGTACGGTGCTAGTGTGTGTGTATGTGTGTGGTGTGTGTGGGGACAGAGCCCCAGAGAGCAGTTTCCAGGCTCTCGGCCTCACATGGGGAGGTGCTGGCTCGGGTAGTAGATGGCCGTCAGCTGTGACTAGTTAGCCATTGGCCACTGATATAACTGCCATGGCTGAGCTAGCAAGTGCGGATTGCAGTTAGCAAGTGGGGGTTGGTTGGCAGAGAAGCGGACGGTGGATTGTGGATCGTGTTGATCCTGCTTCCTGTGTCCTGCCTGGCCACCAGCGAGATGGGGGTGCAGGAACACCCCTCGTTAGGGTGCTGGCGGATGTTTGCATTTGTGTCTCGACCAGCCGCCAGCGAGAATACAGTGGTATGACTCCCCTGGCTATGGCTCCGTTGGTGTTCCTTTTTGGCCTCACCGTATCCTGCGTTCTTGTGCAGGGGTGGGACCAGAGACCCTGCATTACAGTATTTGTATGGTGCGTGCATGTGTGTGCGTACGGATTGGCAGAGGGTGTCGGGATGAAGTGCCTGGGTCTTATTTGTTAGCAGGGCTGGCTCGTCAGTTTAGTGGACCTGTGATAGTGGCGTGAGTTCCATTGTCCCTGCAGCCTGTGGGCAGGTGTATTTGAGCTGCGTTTTTCCTTGCTGCAGTTAACACATGTTTTGCTCGTCATGTATATTTTAGTGTGAGCTCTGCAGTTGGGTCGATGGCGTGTGCTTGGCTGGTCCTGTGTGAGCTCTGGGTGGGTGAGCTCTTTGCCTCAGTGATTGATGGCGGTTCTCACCCAGGCTTGCAGACTACCCCTGTGCACGATTGGGCCAAAGACTTGGGGGGACCTCTGCAGACTTCTCGAGCTTGTCTGCCTAACCGCTCCCCCTTTGGCACTCTGCCCTGCACAGTTCAGCTGACTCAGTCTCCTTGAACCTCAGTCCCTGCTCTGCCTGAGTCCCATGTTCCTGCACTGACTTCTAAAAATTACTTTCTGGTGGCCAACCTGGGCCACTGCAGGTACCAGCTGGTTTGTTACCATGCACGGCCTGTGGTTCCACTGTCTGGAAATACATTTGTCATATATTTGTCCAGTTTTCTAGTGCTTGTGGGTAGGGCAGTTCATATCAGTTTTTCCTTTATACCTGGAAATCCTTTCTGTCTTTATATTGGTTAGTTCCAGGTCATTGCTAAATCATGGTAGGTGTATCTTCTGTAAAGCATGGTATTAGATATTGATTTGAGATAGAACATTTTTCAAAAATAAGAGATTTTCCCTGCATGTTAAAAGAGGAATGAATGTTGTGTTAATTCTAATGCCCTTTTAGAAACTTAAGATGAAAATGTTTTTTTTTTCTTTTGCTGTTGATATTTGGATTGCATAGGTTTACTAAAATTGAACCCTTCATACATTTCTAAATAAATGCTTGTTTCTTTGGCATTTTGTTGTACCATCATCTGTTCACCTTTATGGCACATGCTTTGTCCGTCTTTTTCCCTAGAATGGATGATGAACTTGTTGTTGGGCGTCGTGCAAGACCAGGCCTCCCCAGCTGACCTTGTGCATCTGGCTTTTAAGTTTCTTTACATCATCACCAAGGTAACAATTACCGAGCAGTTCATAGTTGACAGAACACTCAATATAGTTGGTCCAGAAGTTACCTTCCAAAATGTTGTTTCTTTTGAAGGATTGTTCACACACATATGTTGTGGCTTTTATTCTTTCTCTTTTTACCCTATTTTGTGGATTAGATATTAGTGATCCAGGTGGTCCTTAGGCTGCAACAATGTGCAAGATATTTAGCGTTTTGCATTTGAATAGATCGAGTACCACCTAGCTAGAAAGGAAGAGAGAGGCAGATACTTGACTAATTCGGAAAAGTTTTTTACAAGGAAATAGAAATGCTCCCCAAACTTACTCCCCAGGTGAATGTCCTGGGGACCATGTTATAATGAAGACTCTCAGTCAGTATGTGTGGGGTTGGGCCTGATACTCTGCATCCTTGCACGTGCCCCGCTGATGTCCACGTGTAGGCCTGCACTTACCGGAATTGGCGGCTTTGACCGTGGGAGTGTCCGAGCCTCTCCGGTGGGTTGTGGTTTTGAGGGCTACCTTGCTGTTGTGCCTGCTGTGTAGTGGGAGAGCCCCTCGGCTAATGGGAGTGTGCTGGGGTGGGCTGCCGTGGGCACACTTCTCTGCAGCTCGCTTGGTCCCGTTCTGAAGGTGTCGGCCACTGCATCTTGTGGAAGCCGTAATGAATTTGGGGACCTCGAGGTTCTCTAGGACGTACTCTTCATAAGTGTCAGAGGGCAATCATAGAAACAAGGTAGAAGCAAAACTTTTCAGTTTGTAACATACCTGTGTCTGATGAACCACGTGGAGGATTTATCAGTCAGATTGGGACAGAACATGCAATTACGAAATGACTTACGCAGAGAGAGTCTTCTTGTTCCGTCTTTCTAAATCGTGTCACTATAAGGGGATTCTCTGTGGTCAGTGGGTGGTGTACGTGCTGATTTTTCATGAGGAAGAAGATAATCTCGCAGCTTTCTCTGTTTCTAATTATATAATAATTCAGTGCCTTTTTTGTTTGCTAGGTTCGAGGATATAAAACATTTCTTCGTTTGTTTCCTCACGAAGTAGCTGATGTTCAGCCTGTCTTAGACATGTTCACACATCAGAACCCGAGAGACCATGAAGTGAGTGCTCCGTCTTCTTCATTCTCGGCCTTTCGCTCCTCTCCTTCCTCCCGTTGTTTCTCCTCTCCTGCACTGGCGACTTCACCTTTTGTTTCTTTCACTTTTAGCTTACTACGCTTTTTGTGTCACTCATTTCTTTAATTGTTTTGGTTTTTCTCTTGTTATATATGTTACTTTAGTTTCCTGTGAAATATGTCCCTTATAAAGGAAAGAGTATGCCTACCTACTGTGGTGATAATTACATCACCATCCAAGTTTCTTAAATTTGAAATATAACTGTTGGGGTTCACCAAGGCCACCCCCAAGTGTGACGATTTCCTAGGACCCTCCAGGAATTGGGACACAGTCGTCCCTGTGGCTGTGATTCATTGCCTCTGAGTCAGTGAAGGGACAGGCACGTGGGTGACGTCCAGAGAAAGCAGCAGCAAGCTTCCAGAGTCTTCTCCCCTGTGGATTCCATAGAACACTTGTAATTCCCAGCACTGAGCTGTGACGACACGTGTGGAGAGTCATCTGCCACGGAAGGCCCCAGGGACCAGCGCCCCGATTCCTCTGGGGCCACTTGTGGGTGCTCCCTGCTGAGCACATGCTGATGTTCAGGCTCCCAGAGGAAAGGAGACGCGCAGCTTGAGCTACAGGGTTTGTGTAGACAGTTGAGGCCAGAGTCCCCGGGTCAGTCAGGGAACGGTGGGAACGCTCCTGGAACCCGAGGCCCCCCATGGCGCCTGCAGGCGTGCCGGCTGTGGGCCTGCTCGTCCCCGCACTCTGCACACGGTGCATGACGACGGCTCGGAGGATGTGTCAGTACGCACGTGCCGCATTCCTGCTGAGGACGTGGGTGAGCCTCCCCTGCTCTGCCTCTTGTGCCCCGGTGCCTGGTTCCAGGGCCAGCGTGGAATCTCGTAGTAGTGACTGCTGAAGATAAGGGCACTCACCTTTGATGGGAAGTTGAGAATTGTTTTCTTAAGTCTTCCATTTTGTATCTTTTTCTCTGCTTTCCATTTTCTCAAAAGGCTAAGTGTATGCTGAAGGGCGCCAGTGAAGAAAGCTGTCACTGACGTATTAGGGTTCCCCTGTTCACTTTGTTGTTGCTTTGGTTGGTTGAGGCAGCCAAATCCATGACGGTGTGGGCACAGGAGACACTGGAGGAGCTAACGATCGTCCGCGTCCCAGGCTCTGAGGTCGCCGGCGTCTGAAGGGCCTATGATGGGCACCGAGTGGGTGGGTGGGTGGGGCAACAGGGCTGAGTGGGGCGTGCGGCTCCCCGCCGTTTTTCACACATTTCATTTCCCTTTGGTTTCACTCCGCAGACCTGGGAGACCCGCTACATGCTTCTCCTCTGGCTCTCCGTGGCCTGCCTGATCCCTTTTGATTTTTCACGCCTTGATGGGAACCTGGTCACTCAGCCTGGGCAGACGCGAGTGTCCATAATGGACCGTATCCTCCAGATAGCAGAGGTGAGTGCAGCCGCGGACGGTTCCTGCTGGTCATGGCTCTCTTTCGTGCTGGCGTGTAGAGTTTAATTAGGTACACTTGGACGTTTATGTGTCTCTTCAACTGCTGTTACTGTTTTTCGGTGACATAGAATTGCATTTCATAATCTGTTTTGAAATTGTGGTAATTCATACAGGGTCAGGATGAATTACTTTGGCAAATCTTGTTTCCTTGTAGATATTGCAAAGACTCTTAAGCATAATCATGACATAAGAGGTTTCAGAGGCCAGTGGTAAGAGAAAATAAAGGTCCGTTTTTAATTTAGTTTTTATTTTATTTTATTTTTTTAAAGATTTTATTGGGTAAGGGGAACAGGATTTTATTGGGGAACAGTGTGTACTTCCAGGACTTTTTTTTTTTCCTAGTCAAGTTGTTGTCGTTTTAATCTTAGTTGTGGAGGGTGCCGTTCAGCTTCAAGTTGTCCTTTCAGTCTTAGTTGTGGAGGGCGCAGCTGAGCTCCAGGTCCGGTTGCCATTGCTAGTTGCAGGGGGCGCAGCCCACCATCCCTTGCGGGAGTCGAACTGGCAACCTTGTGGTTGAGAGGATGCGCTCCAACCAATTGAGCCATTCGGGAGGCAGCTCAGCTCAAGGTGCCGTGTTCAACCTTAGTTGCATGGGGCAGAGCCCACCATCCCTTGCGGGACTCGAGGAGTCAGAACTGGCAACCTTGTGGCTGAGAGCCCACTGGCCCATGTGGGAATTGAACTGGCAGCCTTCGGAGTTAGGAGCATGGAGCTCTAACTGCCTGAGCCACCGGGCCGGCCCCTTAATTTAGTTTTAATTTAACTTTCAACATTATGTAAATTATACATGACCATTGTAGGAAAACTAGAACATAAAGAGAAGCAACAAAGATGTTAAAGTCTCTCCAATTCTGGTGCCCGAGATGCCAGTCGTACGTGTTATTCCAGCTTCTCCTGATGTGAATATTGTGGGTATAAACAGAGCATTGTACCAGGTATCCATTGCTGTGAACTTGAGCAGCTTAGCACACATTTGTCATCTCACAGTGTCAGTGGGTCAGGAGTCTGGCCTGGCTTTGCTCTGCCTCCTCCCAGGGTCTCCCCAGGCTGCCAGCAAGGTTCCCCGAGGCAGGGTCCACGTCCAAGTTCTCTTGGTTGTTGGCAGAAATCAGCGCCTCAGGGCAGTTCTTTGCTGGCCGTTTCTTGCCACGTGGGCCCCCCAACATGGCAGCTTATTCTGGCAAATAATAAGGGTCTGCTAACAGGTCACGGAAGTGACATCCCACGCCTGCCATGTCCTTTTGGTTAGTGCAGGTCACCGTGCAAGTCCCAAGAGAGGGACTACAGTCATTGAATCTGCCTGCCACACACACGGCAGGCTCTCAGTGCCGCTGTGTGCAAGACACTGTTCTAACCACTCTTCACATATCAGGCCTTTGAGGCTGCCAGTGAGGCAGCTCCCTGTTTGTCTCCTCTGTTTGCGGAAGAGACAGCAGGTGTAAAGACAAGTAACTTAGCGCGTTCGTTTTCTCACAAACGGTGGCTCCAGACTTGGGCCCTGGCAGTTTGGCTGCGGATGCTTGCCCCACGCGGGCACTACGTCCTGAATTCACGTGTTAGGAAGCGGAGGTCTCCCTCCTAATCTTTAAGGGAAAAGGTGCTCCACTGTGCCCTGAATTCTCTTATGGGTGACATTTTAGTGTGTTTCTAGCTGTGCCTGTTAGAAGGAGTGTGGTGACAATCACCTTTATATCCCCTGTGTGTGCTTGTCCCCAAGTGGGATTACTCCGAGAGAGGCAGCGTGTTTCTAAAGTTTTGGCCCTGTGTTTGTGCTTGTCCAGAAAGCTGGCCCAGAATTAAAGACCTTTTAAGTATCATTTGGGGAAAAGTTGGTTGAGAATGCGAAACCTCTTGAGGCGGGCCTCCTAAGGGATGCCAGCCTTTCGTACTAACACAGGTCCTCTACTGTGTGAGGGGGGCCCTCCTGATGGTTCTGACACTAGTTGCCGACGGGCCCCAAGAGTGCTCTGTGGACACTGGGTCTGTTACAGTTGGGCAACACATACACATTTCATTTTTCTGCTGTTTTAACTAATGTGTGTTTCAAGGGGCGTGACCACAGTGCAGTAGGCTTCGGACGTACCTGGGCAGCTGTGGCCGCTGGCTCAGGCTTAGGACTGGTGCGTGCGCTTTGGAGTGTGACCTCTGGCTGCAGGCTCCGTGAGCTGGGCTCTCGGGAAGCTGCTGAGTGTGGGTCTGGCCAGCCGAGCGGGTCCCTGAGATTTGTACTGCGTGTAACGGCGCCTGTCCTTTGTCCTTTCTTGCAGTCCTACTTGGTTGTCAGTGACAAGGCCCGGGATGCAGCTGCTATCCTCGTGTCCAAGTAAGTGCCCGGCTAGCGCACTGCAGCCCTGCAAGTGGTGTGCGACTGCATGTGCTGAGGCCTTTGACGTGTGAACCACGTGTCTGTGTTGTGCTCAGAAAAGGGTGCGGGTTCAGAGGCCTGAGGAAGTCGTGCCTACTCCCCTCAGTGCTCTGTCACTTTCTCTGTGGGAGCACCAGCTCTGGGGTGCAGGACACCCCGGAACCTAATGTGACCACAGATAGTGTTGGTTAGGAGATCACAGGTGACCTGACGCCGGGCTGGGGGCTCACAGGTGACCTGACGCCGGGCTGGGGGCTCACAGGTGACCTGACGCCGGGCTGGGGGCTCACAGGTGACCTGATGCCGGGCTGGGGGCTCACAGGTTACCTGATGCCGGGCTGGGGACTCACAGGTGACCTGACGCCGAGCTGGGGGCTCACAGGTGACCAGACTCCGGGCTGGGGGCTCACAGGGTGCCTGACGCCGGGCTGGGGCTCAAAGATCACTCTCTCTGGGTTGGGGCTCAGGGAGGTCACCTGACAGGCCCTCAACTGAGCAGAGTGTGGATTTAGGTTAGGTGTAGCAGTTCCCCCAGGGGCATGAGCTCAGCTTTGGGTGCTGGCTGTTAGAGGAGCCTTTAAAAGTCACTTAGAAAGCGGTTCACACTATGGGTTGTGGAGCGCGTGAGCTGTGATGGGGGGCATTGTGGTTTGGGATGAAAACCCCAGACTTTCTGGGTTAACTGCAAAACAGGGTGTGCCTCAGACAGGTGAGGATAGTGGGATGGCCCAGGCAGCAGCGGGCCTGGAGTCTCTGAGTAACGCCCGGGCCCGGGACAGCTGAGAAAACGTCCGGGGATGTGAGGGTGGAAGGAAGCAGTTTTTCTAAATTAACCTTTTGTACGACATGGTTTAAAATATGGATATAGAGTAAATGAATTAGAAAGTTTGGCTTTTATGGTTCCATCTCCATTCGTAAAAGTTGAAAGTTGGCTCTGAAAACCTTTGGAGTTTGGGGAACGGACACCACCTTCATGGGCTCTGGGTCGCCTCATGCTTGGGTGGCAGCTATGACCTTGCACAAAGGGGGAGGAGAAACACCTAGTTTCTAGGGGAGTTGAGGGCTTGGATGAGATGTTTGCGGGACCACAGGGCAGAGCCTGGACGTGAGAAGCTGCTACTCGCAGTGAGGATGGGCTGTGGGGACAGAGCCAGGAGTGCAGCTTCCAGGCTCTCAGCCTCACGTGGAAAGGTGTTGGCTCGGGTAGTAAATGGCCATCAACTGTGGGATGGCCGTCAGCTGTGGCTAGGTGGCTGTCAGCTGTAACCAGTGACCCATTGGCCACTAATATAACTGCTGTGGCTACGCTAGCAGCAAATGGGGGCTAGCAAGAGGAGGGTGGCTGACGTAGCAAGTGCGGATTGCAGTTAGCAAGTGAGGTTGGTTGGCAGAGAAGTGGACGGTGGTTTGCGGATCGTGTGGCTCCTGCTTCCTGTGTCTCCAACCCAGCCGCCAGCGAGAATATAGTGGTGTGACTCCCCTGTCTGTGGCTCCGTGGGTGTTCCTTTTTGGCCTCACCGTGTCCTGCGTTCTTATGTGGGAAGTGGGAGCTGAGACACCACATGACACCCTGCATGACAGGGACACACGGGAGCTGCCTCAGATGCGTCCCCTGGGGGGACCGACCTGACAGGCATGGTTTCTACAAGGATGAGAAGCATGGGGTTCTTTGTAATTGAGAAAGAAATGTGTGTTTTTGAAGAGGAGAGTATAAGGTACAATATAAAACTCAGTTTGTCATCCCCCGGTGGAGCTGCTGTTGACTCTGTGCTGCCCAGTGTGGGGCGTGTGGAGTCAGGTGTGTTTGCAGGGCCTTCCTTCACTCTTCTTCCCAGACATGATGGCGCTGTGGGCGTTTCTGCCCCCAGCCTCCTGCTGGACACGTGGACCACTGCCCTGCCCCCTGGTAGTGAATCAGGCGCATCACGAGCATTTTGCATAAATTGGACCATTCTGGTTGATGCTTAGGGACGACTTCCTAGAAGCAGAACAAGCATTTTAGGAGTTTTAAATGCAGTTACTGGAAAGATGGAATACGTTGGAAGCCCCATTTCCCCATATTTACCAACCGTGTGTTTGGTCTTACTAATGTTTTCCAGGTTTGTTAAATGAAAAACACCTGTCTTATTTATTGTTTCTCATTACCAGAAAGACCGATGGTTTGGCAGAGAGATGCTGAGTATGTGGGGGCCCAGGAGGTGAAACCCTAAGCCTTCATGCCCCCTCTTATGCCCTCTAGTCAAGGTGGCAGCCAGAGCCCTGCAGTGGCCAAGGGACAGGTGACCTGTGTGAGCTCAGCCACTGGCGGGGCTCTCCGTCGCCCTCTGGTGGTGGACGCGGGTAGCGTTCCTTGTGGTCGCTTCCCGTTTGCAGCGCGTTAAAAATGCTTCCGCGGCTCCCGCTGTTGCCAGGCAGCCCCTGCAGCCGGTTCTGTGCTGGGCAGAAGCGCTGAGTGGCAGACGTCTGAGCGCTTCTAGGTCAGCCCTCCTCCTAGCCCGTGTGTCTGCTCAGTGTGCTGGCGGCTCCGTCTAGGAAGGCCCTGGGTGTGGAGCTATCCGAGCGGTCCTGGTCCTCAGCTGCCTGCCCGTGTTGCGCGTGCACGCGGCCCCAGGCCGCCGTCGTCCTGCCTGCTGCGCCTGCACCCGCTCTGTTAGTAGCCGAACCTTCCCGAGGCTGCATTCTCTCTCCTCCGTCCTGACGTCATGCTGACGCCCAGACGCTTGCATTCAGGTGTTCCTCTATAGAACTCAGTGGAAACGAGGCCTTGACCCTAGTTTCACTTGACCTCAGTGATCACGTTCATTTTAAAAGCAGACGTTTTTGTCTCATCATAAAAGCAAGGTGTGTTTCATGTAGAGAAGGTGAAATTTTGGATCATAGAAAACTAGAAAAAACCCCACACATTTGTAGTGCACAAAACTCATGCTGTATCTTTTGTCTTTTTCTGTGTTCAGTGTGTACCTTAGAATCTCGCCGTGTTAGCGTCCTGCTTTGTCACTTTGTCACTTAGCTTCGCATTCCCACCGGCTGCCCCCCTGCGTCTGGGTCCTCTGAGAGCTGGGGCTTCAGCAGCCATCACACCCCTTCTTGCCCTGACTCGCGATGCCCTCCCTTCCTGGGTGCCTTTGCCGCTCCTGCAGCCTCAGCTTTCTCTGCGTACAGGACGCTGACCTGCACGTGGGTCTTCGTCCCCCAGGTGGTTGGTGGCCTTTTACTGTCTGTCTTCTTTGACCAAAAGTTTTAATTTTTATGTCGAAACAATTTTTTCCTTTTCTTTAGTTATTTTTACTTTTAAGCTTGACGTCTTACCCTGTTAGAGATTTTACAAATAGTGATTACATTTTTCTACCTTTTTATTGTTTAATATGCAGTTATTAACCCATTTGGAATTTCTTTTGCTGGAGGGCATACAGTAGATTCCCCCAACAGGAAACTAGTTCTAGCACCATTTGGTGACTATTTCCACTAATTTATGCTACAGTAAATGCTTACGTGGGGCAGGGCGTGTCCTCCACCTGTCCTGTTTCGCTCCTCGACTGCGTTGCTGAGTCAGGCGGCTGTGGTAACTACCAAGGAGTGTGGGGAGTGGCCATCAGTCCCCGAATGTTTAGCCGGGTGTCCTTTGTCCCTCTGACAGGTCTCGTTCTGTAGTTTAGGCTCTGCTGCTCTTTCTGAGCCGTGCTGTGCGACTTCCATCCCCAAGAGGACAGTGGCCCTCTAGAATCCCTGCCCATTTGCTGAGTCCATAGTGAAGAGATGATGCCTGGGATGGAATTTCTCCGAAAAGGGATGGAAGCAGAGGATTCAAGGACCGAAGTGTGTAGCCAGTCTAGTTTGTGTAACTGTGTCTTATCTACAGGGTAGATATTTTTTCCATTTTTGCTTATCTGTGCTTTTGGACCTCTGCAGTAAACATATATACTTCTTTATGAGAAAAATACAAAACAACCCACTGAACTCGTTCAAAGGAGCCTTAGGTTTTTACCTGAATCTGGAAACTCACGGTGCGGGACTGCTCAGGAAGGGATATCGGCTGACCTGTATGCTTGGCCCATGCCAGGATCCTCGGTGCAGAGGGGAGGGGCTTGACCGGAGGCGAAGGTTCCAGCGGCTTAGGCTTTGGCAGGATGCCACACGATGCTTGGAGTTCTCCCGAGGAGTGGGAGGTGGGAGGGCTGGGCTGTGTGGTCCGCCAGCTCTGTGGGCGCTCTGGGCCTGTGCCCTCACCTGTCGGGGGGCAGCCCCCGTGGGCACCAGGCCTGCACACAGTGTCCTGTGAGTGTTGCTGTCTCTGGCCAGTGGGCCGAGATCACAGATCAGGCCGAGGGTCAGGTCGCTGGCCCTCATCCTGCGGCCCCCAGAATCAAAGGGCTTTAAACGGGGTCCAGGACATTGCTATGGGGACTACAACCTGTTGTCCACGTAGGTAAGGCCCCGAGGTACAGGCTGGGTGCGATTCCCCCCACGCCTGGGGGAGGCACGTGACTGTGCCTTTGTCACGAGCATCCTGAAGTTAGATAAAAACGCTTGGTGACTGGCGATCTCAGGTGGGGGCAAGAGGACAGTCTTGGAGCCTGTGCTCGCCTCCTTTTTCCTGAGATGGAAGCCTCACTCTGGTTCCACAGCTGTCGCTGAGCTTCTGGAACTGGGCGGGGCTTCCAGGCGGAAGGGAGGGGCCGTGTCTCTCTCCCCCTCCCCCTCCCCCTCCCCCCTCCCCCCTCCCCTCTCCCCCCCTCCGCCCCTCTCCCCCCTTCCCCCTCTCCCCCTCTCCTCCCCTCTCCCCCTCTCCTCCCCTCTCCCCCTCTCCTCCCCTCTCCCCCTCTCCCCCCCTCTCCCCCTCTCCTCCCCTCTCCCCCTCTCCTCCCCTCTCCCCCTCTCCTCCCCTCTCCCCCTCTCCTCCCCTCTCCCCCTCTCCTCCCCTCTCCCCCTCTCCTCCCCTCTCCCCCTCTCCTCCCCTCTCCCCCTCTCCCCCGCAGGAGGCTCCTGGCCTGTGTGGGCAGAGGAGATAGTGGGGTTTTCTATGACAACAGGAAATTTGATTTCTGTTTTTAAATTACTCATCCGGTGCATCAACTACAAGTACTTCTAGTAAGGCCACAGGTACCTGCTGCCTTTGGTGCCCTTAGGGTAGTTCCATACAAGATAGTGATTCCAGAGCTGAAAGGTGTCCTCAGACTGTCCCCAGCGGAAGCAGAGCCTCTGCTGGTGGGTGGGTGACGGCCATGAGGGGCCCTGTCTTCTGCTTGTCCAGGAGTGTGGTAGAAACAGGGGATGGCTGATGCTGGTCAGGTCCCCTGTCCCCTGGGGTTGTGGTGATAGAGGGAGATTGGGACGTGAAAGCACAGGGAGCCCGCCCGCCACCCTGCTATGTGGACCCTCAGCTCTACAGGATACGCTGGTCATTGTCTGGAGTGCGTTCGTCATATGTCTAGAGTATACAATAGGCAGCCACAGGGTGAGCCATTCCCCTGAATGTCGAATGATGACGTTAGAGCTACATAATAGTCCACTGTGATGGTTACATAGTTTTAAGCCATTCCTTATAATGTTCAATTTCAAATTTATTTCAAAATTAAGTTGATTCAATTTGAACATAAATATTTGTTCTCCCCCCACACCCCCCAAAAAGAGATAGTGATTCAATCCCACTGGTGACAAAGAATGAACTAGATAAGGTCAGTAAGTTGACAAGATGAGCAAAAACTATCACAGTTGCCTGAGCTGCCTTAGTTACTTCAACAACAGGGATTTACATTTATCCTTGTGGCGCTCAGTCGTTTCGGAAGATCAGACTGCAGTGCTGAAGTCCCAGCTGTTCCCTGAACGTCGTCGTCTTTCTCCTCCCGAGTGTGCAGAGTGCATTCCGTGCGCTTCTTTATAGTGTGAGGGCTCCAACGGTGAGTCAGACGGTCCGTCCTCAGGAAGCTTGAAGTCGAGCAGAGGCAACGGGGAAGGATAGGTGTTCCCAGCACTGTGTGCCGAGCCCCACAGGAGCCACGCGGACAGTTGTGATGGTCACACAGAGGGCCCCCTAACCCTGAGTTCCAGAGCAGGAAACATTCCCGCAGGGAGGTTATCTCAGAAGTAGGGCCAGGACAATTCCAGGTTAGTGACAGGACACAACCTGGAAGGCTGGGGGAACGTGTGTGGTTCCGTATGAATTGGGGATAGCACGTCTGACACGGGCTTGCTCCCACTGGTCGGGCCGAGCCTTCCCAGGGTTCAGTCAGGTCCTTGCAGTTTGCGGCAGCTTTGTGGCCGTCCTCTGGTCCCACGTCCCGCTGGGGGCTCGTCTGTGTACCTCGCAGGCTGCACCCCTCCCACCTCCCCTTACTTAGCTGTTTCCTCCATGTTATTTGCTTGTTTCCTGTGTTTCTGCCCCAGGATGCAAGCTCCCCCGGGAGGGCAGGGGCTCAGCCTGAGCCACTGAGTCAGAGCTGGGGGTGGGCATGTGGGCTGGCTGGGGAGGGACAAAGCGCCCAGGCTGTGCTGTGGGAGCCAGAGGGTGGCTGCCAGCCCAGCCCAGCCACACAGGAGGGCCTGTGGAAGCCATACACCCCGTCTGAGCGGCCAGGGACGCCTGGGTTGTGGGGCCATGGATACCAGCCAGACCTCTGCACGGGGAGGGTGGCCCATGGAGGATGAGGGACCGACGCGGGCCTGTTGCCCGGCCAGGCCCTGCTTGTGGGGGCCTGGCATCCCCAGGAGGCGGGAGGGGCTGAGGAGTGGGCCTTGGGGGTTCCCGGGCAGGGGTGGGACAAGTCAATGTGGTCTTGTGGTGAATGGGGCCTGGAGAGAGAGCAGATGGGGCCGTGGGGCCTGCGTGTGACCTCAGAGAGGTCATGGTGGGGAAGCGCCACTCGAGGGCCACACTTGTGTTAGTGTCTTCATTTCTTATATCGGGGAGTGTTGTAGGACGTCTGCCCTGGAGGGAGGATGTCACGCGTAGTGCAGAGGACACGCGTCCCAGATTGGACGCTCATCTTGACAGGATGTGGTGGGCTGGGAAGCGTGAGTTCTCGCCAGTTGGCGCCTGGGTTGAGCTGTGACCTTCCTGTTTGTTCCCTTCTGGCAGGTTTGTCACGCGGCCTGATGTCAAAGAGAAGAAGATGGCGGGTTTCCTGGACTGGAGCCTGTGCACTTTGGCCCGCTCCTCCTTCCAGACCATCGAGGGGGTCATCGCCATGGACGGCACGCTGCAGGCCCTGGTAAACCCTGCGGGGGGAGCGGGCGGCTGTCCGCCGCTTGTGGCAGCAGATCGACTTGCGGTTACTCGGAGTCGGAAGTAGTAGGGTCGGCTTCAGCAGGACGTGAGCGCGTCTTTGCTGCTGCTCTGGAGTGGCCCTCGGGGAGCGTGGCCCTCGGGGAGCGTGGCCCTCAGGGGGCGTGGCCCTCAGGGGGCGTGGCCCTCAGGGGGCGTGGCCCCCAGGGGCGTGGCCCTCAGGGGCGTGGCCCTCAGGGGGAGTGGCCCTCAGGGGGCGTGGCCCTCAGGGGCGTGGCCCTCAGGGGGAGTGGCCCTCAGGGGGAGTGGCCCTCAGGGGGAGTGGCCCTCAGGGGGAGTGGCCCTCAGGGGGAGTGGCCCTCAGGGTGACCTGCCGGGCGCCTTGGCTTGTCACCGAGGGCCTCCTGCTTTAGTGAAGACGGGCTGATCTGGCCTTGCATGTGGCCACCAGGGGGCAGTGGTGCCCATGGAGCTGGGCCTGCCGGGCAGGCAGGCAGGGGCGTGTCCTCCTCTGGCTTCTGCTCACCTGTGTTCCAGAGTAATTATGGGGACCGGCTCTAATGAAACCAGGCAGGTGACTTGAGGTTTGATTTTGTGCAGATACTCAGGGTGTTTGTAACAACTGGGTTAAACACAGACCCGGCACCCATCCTTTCCCGGCCTCCTGCTCTGCTCGTCTGTGGCTCTGCCTTTTCTGGTGCCAACGAGGAGGAACGGTCTCCTTTATGCTCCGCAGAAGAGGGCGGGCGGCTGCCTACACCAGGCCTCCCCTGGGGGGCGACCACCCGCAGCCTCGCGCTTGTCATTGCAGTGGGCCAGTCCTCGTCCGGGAAGCTCAGAGGCCATCGGCCCACTTTTGGGCAAGCAGACCCTGTGGGCTGCGCTGAGAAGGGGCCTTTGGGCCCGTGACTCAGTGTGATGTCATCGTCTCGGGTGTTGTCCCATCAGCATTCGTTTCCTGTGCAGGTCTCGCTGACGTGTGGGAGGCTGTGAGGGCTGGAGCAGAGCGGCTGGCGGTGTGACCCCCAGGGCAGTGGGCAGGCCCCTCCAGGAAAGCCATTTGCCCCTCATCGCTCTGGGCACTGAGGGAGTGACAGCCTGGCATCTGTTTCTTTCCATTCATGTTGCGTTGTCTTCAGGAGGGATTACCGTTCAGTGATAAGAACGTTTCAAAATATTGTAAAAAGAAACCTGGAAAAATAGAACATTTTAGGATTCCCATAGTCCCTCGAGGTAACATGTTTTACATGCTTCCTCCTTCCATTCTGTGAGTGACTGTGCTGTTTTCTCTGTCTTAAAGAAACCATTGTGTAACCAGGTACCATGAATAATTCAGCCTCTTACAGTGTACAATTGAGTGGTCATTTTGTAAATGCATGAGGCTGTGCCACCGTCACTGTCTAACTCTAGATTCTTTCATGGCCCCTGAGGAAACCTCACACCCATCAGCACTCACTCCCAGCCCCTCCCTAGCCCCTGGCAGCTGCTATCCTGCTTCCTGTCTCTGGATTTGCCCCTTCTGGACGGTTCCTATACATGGGGTCATGCGCATGTGGCCTTGTGTGTCTGGCTCCTCACTCAGGATCGTGTCCCCGAGGCTCACCCACATCATAGTGTCAGTAAGGCATTCCTCTCGTGGCCGAGTAGTCCTCCATTCCTGGGCGCTCTTCCTACCACAGATAATGCCAGTCTGAATTTGGGTGTGTAAGCTGTAGTTTTGAGCATCGACTTTCAGTTCCTTTGGGTATATAACAATAGTTTTTTTGAAAAAAATTGACAATAATTTAAATATTTTTTTGCTCCTGAGGTCTTGTCGCGTTGCTGGAACCTGGGGTAGCAACCTGTGCAGGCATACAGCGTGCCCTCGGGGGCCTGGTTCCAGCTGGCTGTGGGGTGGTGCTTACACGGGGTGTCACTGGACTCTTGGGTGTCATTGCTGTGACGGAAGCAAGGCAGTCAGGGCAAGGCTTCCCCGTGTGGATTGCAGGGAGGGTATGCAGGTGGGCCCACGGCTATCGTTGCGTGGCCCCTGGGGGGCTGGATTTATGTGTCAGTGACTCTGATGAAGGATGGTGGATGGCATTGACGTGGTTTATTGGAAGGTTTGGTTTGAGTGGATTCTTAAGTTTTGAGAAGTCTTAGGTCCTGGAGAACCGGTGAGAGGGCTGGCAAAACGTAGCGGGAGCCTGTCAGTCATGGTGGTGGCCGGGGCCGAGAGTGGGCGCTGCCTCACGGGGGCAGGCACACTTGCCCTTGCTCACCAGTCAGGAGTCTGCATTCTAGACAGGCTCCTGGGGTCTCTGCAGCTCCCCACCTGGCCCAGAAGCCACTCTCTAGGGGCCACTGCTGGTTCCTGTCAGGGCAGCTGGGCCCCAGGCACCTGCCGGCGGGATGCACAGCGGTGGGCCCTTGCTCAGGCCACCAGCAAGAGGCCCTGATGGCTGCCCGTTCTGCTGCCCGTGGAGGGAGCAGCCAGGAGTGGGGCAGTGCCCCCTCTGTGGGTGTCTCCGTGTTCCCCACCAGGAGGGGCGGGCTCCTGTTCCCTCTTCCTCCCGAGGAATGACAAGATTTTAACAAGATTTTGCAGAGGCTTAAAGAAGCCCAGCCTTTGCCTCACCACTTGTTGGCAGAGGTGTGAGGAGCACCCTCCGCGCGGGTGCTGGGCGGTGTGTGGGCCGCACCCGAGGGCCATCCGAGAGGTCAGCCCTCAGCAGCCACCATCCCGGGCGTGAATGAAAAACTGCTGCAAAGCAGTGCTGGCCGGTTTGCATCCTTTCCAGGGCCCTCGGAAGCCAGTGTTTGCTCAGAAAGCCTGGGGCCTGTCTGGTTTCCTTTCCTTCACTGGGGGAGCAATTTGGTCTGATTGCTGCTGCCACCTGGGCAGGGGAAGCCAAGCTGGGCGCTGTCCCCCGCCCCGGGCGGGAGGGCGAGTGGGGAGAGTGGGGAGCGGTTTCACCAGGAGCCCGTCAGACCTGCACCGCAGGGCGGGGCGTTCGCGGGGCGTCCGTGGGGCGTGACGGGACTCGCAGGCAGCCTGTGCTGGAGGGTTTCCTCTGTTTCTTTTGATGCACTTGGCTTCCCTTCATCCACCTGTTCATTAGTGTGGGCTGGGCGAAACAGGTGAACTCGTGACAAGTTCCATCGAAACTGGGAGCTGGTTTTCCCTTCCCTGGAAGTGTGCTCCTCTTGCAGCGACAGTTGTTAACTCTGGGAGGGAAGCAAGTGTTGGGCAGGGTCAGCACTGGCCCCTCGGTCCAGTTTCAACACCCTTTGGGTTAGTCCTGTAAGCGTTAGGATTAATGCAGACTGAGGCATTCAGGAGGGGAAACAAGTACTGAACGTGAGGACGTGGGCCTGGCGTCTGCAGCTCAGGGGGTCGATGGCGGGGGTGGGGGTGGCGGGAGTGTCACCAGTGGCAGCAAAATGCTCTTGTTTACCAGCTGTTAGAATCACAGTGGACTTTGTTTCATCAGTGACTAAAGGGTTGTGTTGTTAGAGGAGAAATAGTGGCCAACAACCCCACTGAGACCAGGTGAGCGACAGGCCATCCAGCGCCCGTGTGAGGAGCAAGGCCCCTGGCCTCTGGGGAGCTTAGGTCGCGGATAGTCTGGTGCCCAGGCCGGGACCCCTGCTTCCCAAGGATGGGATCTAAGTGGGCCAGTCCCCAGCCTAGGGACGCTGTAGCAACACCTGTGACCCCAGGCAGAGGTGCGCCCTTCTCTGCCTCTGTGGAAGGGAAATAACACACCTCTTACCTCAGAGGGTGGCATGAAGGCTAATTAGTGAATGTCCGCTCTTTGAAGATGAAAAGCCACTTGATTATCCGAAACCTTTCACACAGGCTCTGCTTCTCTTCTGTTCGGGTTCTTTGGAGGCCAGCACCCTGCGTTTCACCTGAGGGCCAGGGCGGCCAGAGCACACGTTGTCCCACTTGGGCCTGTAGTCCCAGCTCTGCCTGGGGCAGGGCTCTGGGAGAAGTGTCAGCACTTGAGTGTTGACTTCCTCAGACTGCCTGTGTGGTTCTGTGCTCTTGTCACATTCAGGTGAAAGAGGCCCCATCAGCCCCCGAGGGTTTGAATAAAGACGCCTAGCAGCCAACTCTGACACTAGTTTAATTTCTCGTAACTCAGCATGTTACGTGGGGCAGGCCGCCCGGGGGTGGCGTGAGTCTTGTTGCAACCTGTGTGCTGATGGCACACCTTTAATTCCACCAGCAGCCGGTTTGTGCACCTGCTGTGTGACGAGGCACCGCGTCCTGCTGGACAGGTGCTCGCAGGCGGCCTCGCCGGGCCCACGCTTGGAGGGCAGGGGCCTTGTGGGGCACAGGCTGCCCTAGCCTCTCAGATGCCAGAGCACTGCTGCTGGGCTGGGCAAGAGCTGCAGGCGCCTGGCCGTGGCCCCCTCTGCAGGCCGTGGGGGTGGCGTCTTGCAGCTTCCACCCACCCTGCGGCTGCATTCTGCGGGGCATGGTACCTGGCTGCCCTCACCCTTCTCTTCCCTTTAATGCAGTGTCCCTCAGGCTCTGTCCCGGGCAGTGGGCGTCTCTCCCGATTCCCCCTTGACCTTTGATTCCAGGTCTCTCTCCGTGGACATGGCATATGTCCAGAGTGCATGTTGTCATGTCGCTTCTCCCTCCTCCCCTGCCCATGCAGCAGACGAGGATGCTAGGCACTGCGTGCTGGCACGGGCTGGGCTGCGTGGCGGAGGCTCTGAGGTGTGTCCCAGACCTGGCCCTCCACTCCAGGTTTGGGGCTCACCTGGTGTCCTCCATCTGCCTGCCCCAGGGTCTGGGAGGCGGACCCAGCCCCTCGGCTGTCACCTGCAGCCATGCCCTGTGTCCTTCAGTGGTGTCACTCGGGAGAGCCGGGTGACAAAGGGACCAGGACAGACACAGTAGGCAGCCTCCAGAGGTGTCCCCGGGAGAGGGTGAGCGGCAAGGTGTGAGCCCAGCCTCCTGGCTTCCCTCGCGGGCTCCTGCCCAGGCCGTGGCTGTGGAGCCCATCAGTGGGCTCAGCTCTGCGTCCGCGCTGCCTCCCCTTCCTTTGAGCTCCGCCTGTCTCACGGCACACAGAGAAGCCCAGGGTTTGGGGTGCCCACTCAGAGGGGTGGAAGTGGCCCCTGGGTATGTGCAGTCGTCAGGCACACGTCTGAGAGGAGACGAGCGGTCTTGCTTCTGGGGCTGGAGGTGCCTGGGTCTGGCTGGTTGCCCCCTTGGAGGTGCCTGGTTGGGGGCACAGCCCGGGCAATACTTCCCAGGGCTCCTTGTCCAGTGTCTGCTCACTGTTTCTTCCTGGAGGGTGAGGGGTGGCAGGCCCTTCGAGAGGCCCCTCACTTATTTTTGCAAGTCGACAGACGGGTGGTGGGAAGGCTCTTTCCCTCTGAACAGTGGGAATGCCCTGGGGCAGCTTGGGAGTTCCCGGTGAAGTGCCACACGAGGACCAGAGCATGTCCCCTTTGCTGCCTTGCATGGGAGGTGTGGCCCTGGCTAGGCTCACACACAGGCGAGGCTGCGGGCCAACCCCTACGCAGCGTCCAGCCTGGAGCTGTTGTTGGTGCTGATGGTCCTTTCTGTTCATCTTTTGTCCCTTTGTGTGTGGCCTGACTGTCATGATGGGGCCTGGTGCTGCTTCTCAGCCCTGGGATAAGACTTGAGGTGGGGTGCAGAATGGGGCGGCTCCCTGTGCCCCAGCTCTGTCCTGTCTGCTCGTTGGTGTGTCCTCCTGAGGTGCCGGCGCACGCACCTCTCCGGAGTTCTCGGGCACCCTGAGGGGCGCCCAGGGCTGGTGTGGTGCGGGGCCTGGGTGGGGCTTCCGTTCTTGGCCTTGACTTGCTGGTACTTCAGGGAGCTCAGACCAGCCTCTCCTGCACCTAGCAGCTGACAGCTGTGACTCACTGGCTGGGGGACATGCCCTGGGGAGGGGAAGCTGCTCTGCCTGTGGAGAGGTTAGCAATCAAAAGGGGCGGCTGTCCAGAATGAGTGCCCAGAAGGTCGTTTTGTTTGCACCCTGTGCTGTGCTGGTTTCTAATGACAGACAGTGCCGTCACCTCCTGGGCTGTGGCGGGTGTCTTGTGACCCCTACACAGTGCAGCTGCTTCTGTGAAGTGTGTGCTTTCAACAGTGGCTGTCAGTGGCTCGTGTCATCTGCTTCCATGAGAAGTGTGGTGGCTGGGCTGGTGAGCACGTGATACCAGGAGTCTGGGGCGCTCTGGCCGGCCCTTCCCTCTGCTTCCCAGTCACTTAGGCTCATGCCAGGACGCCTGTGGGTGTTGGTCTCCTGGGCCCAGGTGACCCCACAGGAGGAGGCGAATGTGCGAGAAGCCGGAGGGCCTCTCCTTTGCCACTGGGGATGGGTGAGACTCAAGCGACCAGTCCCGGAGCTCCTCACCTTTGTGTGGGACACATTGTCTGTCACACGCTGGTCCTTTGATGTCTTTATTTATGCACAGGTTATCCAGAAGTCCCGCGACAGCACTGCCTCTCCTGAGAGGCTGGTGCCCTTAGCTCCCATGGGGGCACATGGCCACTGTGACGCCTCCGTCAGCGAGCGGCACCCGTTCATGGTGCCCTGCTGGAGGGTTGCCTTTCTAGGCTCTGTAATTTCCTCCTGGGTCATGGATGCGAACTGTTCTCGATATTTGGTGGAGAGTGTTGAGGAGAAAAGTTTTGGAAGAAGCAATAATTTGCTTTAAATTTGTAATTGAATTTGCAACAATGTAATAGAGGGTTTTTTTTTGTTTGTTTTTTTAGGCACAAATATTCAAGCATGGAAAGCGTGAAGACTGTTTACCATACGGTAAGGTTCACGATGGGCGTGGGTGGGTGTGACGTGAGTGTGTCCTTGAGAGGTTGTGTTTGGACACTCACCGTTCTCTGGTTTCTTCGTTACTTTCGTATGTGTGCGTGTGTTTCAATAATCTGATTTTAGGCCCGTGTGGGGGTCTGGTCCTTGATGCTCAGTCTGGATTCTGCGCACTTGGTGATGTGGATGCAGCCTGGAGTCTCCGCCTTGCTTCCTGGGTGCTCCTCCTGTAGCGAGGCTGCATTTTTTGCCCTTTTACCTCATTCTCTTAATTTTAGATCAAAGCTCAATTTGTAAAAACAAGTACAGTGATTCTTGCCACAGACAGGTTTACTGCCTGGAACGAGAGGAACTTCTGTGTTCTAGAAGATGTAGGAATCGGATTTGAACAGTAGAGCTTTTTTTTTTAAAATAATTGTTTTTTAATTGGGGGATATTGGGGAACAGTGTGTTATCCCAGGACCCATCAGCTCCAAGTCGAGTCGTTGTTCTCAATCTAGTTGTGGGGGGCGCAGCTCACTGGCCCATGTGGGAATCAAACCGGCGATGCTGGTGTTATGAGCACTGCGCTCTAACCAGCTGAGCAAACGGCTGTCCCAGAGTTTGATTTTTAAAAATAGTTTTCATCCTGGAAAACTTCAGACATGTATAATGGAAGAGAAGGGTACGGCGAGCCCCTGTTTCTGTCACAGGCCTCAGGTTTTTGGCTCATGGCATTGTCCCGCGGCTGTCCTCACCCCACCAGACACCCGTGTCCCACTGCTCCTGTGCCGTTGTGGTTCTGAGACATGTCCTGGGTGTCAGTCCCACACCTGAGAGAATGAGCAGCGCTGCCCTCTCTGCACACCTGCCCTAGGACTCGTTAGCGCATGCTGCAGGCGTCTTTCAGGAAATGATTTCAGTGCTGATACAACTGGTGTTGAAACCCACCCTCCTTGTCTGTCACATGAAATGCTGCCCTGTGTGCTGTGCTGGCTCGGGCCCTCCCAACGCCCCTCACTCCTCCAAATACTCCAGCAGCATTTCCTGCCTGTGGAGAACCCCCCACCCAACCTCATACACCTATGTTTCCACGATGCCGCGTGACTCAAAGACACAACGCAGCACAAACCCCAGCTCCGCTGGCGTAGCCTTTGATAATCATTAGCATCTTTTACCCGCCACGTGGGTGCTAGAACCCCGTCCGTCCCTTCTGAGGACCCCCTTCCCTCTCTCCTGAGAACCACCGTCCGTCTCTCCTGAGAACCACCGTCCCTCCTGAGAACCCCCGTCCCTCTCTCCTGAGAACCCCTGTCCCTCTCTCTCGACCCCTGTGTTCTGCCAGCCGCTGTGTCCCTTTGCAGGGAGGAAGGTGACCCGCTCAACCCCAGCACACTTGGTACCTGACACGGTTGAAGGGCTTCATGGACCGGGTTGGGGTGCTGTGTAGGGGCCTGGGGAATTGGCTGTGGTTGTGCTGTAGACGTCACAGACAGTGCACTGCAAAGGTGTGTGAAATCTCTCCTGCAAACTGAGCTGAGTGTGCTGTTGTTTCAGCTGCCACTGTCCTCCAGCGCCTGGACGCCTGTAGGCTCCCCAACAGCAGCCAGACCCTGCTCCGGAAACTCGGGGTGAAGCTTGCACAGCGGCTGGGCCTGACCTTCCTGAAACCCCGACTGGCCCAGTGGAGGTTGGTAGACTGGGCGTGACCTGGGCTCCCTAGTGGTGCTGGTGTTGGGCTGCTATGCCCGTGCCACGGGCATGGCGGCCTGACGGACAGGTACAGTGTCCTCTGCTGTCGTTTTCCTTAGTCTCAAGCATGTTTCTGATATCAAAAGGAACAGTTTTGGTTTTCTCTGACCCTGCATCTTCCAGTTAGAGTAACTGGAGCTGGGGTGACGACAAGAAAAGCTTGTTGTGCATTTTGTGTGATGTTCATAAAATGTTACGTAAAATAAAGTACGACTTCACTGGTTTGGGCTCGCGTTGGGAAACTCCATTGGATCAAGGGTACATCTGAATCCCAGGTTCTTTCAGAGAGAAGAGCTCGTCTTCAGGTTTATTCCGAAAGTGAAGCTGCATCTGCCCGCTGATGGGAACCGTGGTCTGGGGGGTCTGCTGTCGTTAACAGCTGGCTGCTGAGCGCGTGGTGCCCACAGAAGCAGACTCCTCTGCATTGCTGGGCCTGTGTTTTTAACAGTCTTCAGCTTTAGTTCAAGTATTAATCTGTGGTTTTGGAAGAGTTCTTTGTCCAAAGTTCAGCTCAGCCTTTGTCTCCACTTGTAGCCAATTCTAGAGAAGTGTGCTATGTTTTAGTGAAATACCTTCTGGGAGTTCTGCAAGAATGTCAGTGGTTAGTTTCTAAAATGCCATAGAAATTTAATGTTTGGTACTGAATTAGGGTTCTCTAGAGAAACAGAATGAATGGGGGTGGGGGATGGGGTGAGTGTGTGTAGAGGCTTCTTGTAAGAAGTGGCTCACGTGACTGTAGGCTGGCGGGTGCCAACGTCTGGCAAGTGAGTCTGAGCTGGAGGCCCAGGAGAGCTGATGGTGTGCTTCCTGTCAGAAGGCTGCAGGTTCGACTGGGGGAACCCATGCTTCAGTTTGAGTCTGAAGGCAGGAAGCACCCCCTGTCCTGATGGGCAAGAGTCAGACTTTGTGCTCTCCAGGCCTTCAACTGATTGGACGAGGCCCACCCCCGCTGGGGAGGGCAGGCGGTTTCACTCCATCTACTGATTTAAATGTGACTCTCATCCAAAAACACCCTCACAGACACAGCCAGAGTACCGTTTGACCAACTGTCTGGGCACTCTGTGATGCAGGCAAGCTGACACATAAAGTAACCATCACAAGTGCTATAAACATTTACTTGGGAAGGAAAATATTGAGCCTCACAATCTTGTTCAGTGTGTTTCTGCGTCCATTCAATGTAATTATTAATGTGGTTGGGGGTGAGTCTGTCTTCTTGCCGTTTGTTTTCTCTCTTCCATCTTTTCTTGCTTTTGTGTTTTTTCTCGTTTTGTCTTCCCTGTTATATTCTTGTTACATATTGAGCATTGTTTTCTTCTAGGTTGTCTTCCCCGTAAGAGTATCAGCCTCTCTGGCAGGCCGGTCACTCGCTGGCAGTGCCTGCCCTGCCTCGTGAGGCGGGTCCTCCTGACATGCAGCCTTCCTCTGCATGTCACTCCTGTCACTCCATGTCATGAACGTGTGCCTCACTCCTGCCGCGTGGCCGCCAGCCCCTCTTGCTGGGCCCACATCTCAGTGACTCCGCAACATTACATGACCCTTGAACTCTGCTCAGCTCCCAGTTGCTCTCTGGGCCTTGTCCTGCTCACACATCTTAGGGACACCCAAGGATCCAGCAAGATTTTCATGCAGGATATCGGGATTCCTTATCTGTCCCCAAATGCTGACCATCTCAGTAGTCACGGACGCTGTCTCCTCCCCCCCGGCGCAGCTGCCGCTCTCTGCTGGGGCTCTATTTTAGAAAGTACCTTTTGGGAGTGAGCAGAGGTGAAGGTGGGTTGCACCTGGGGTCTCCCTGCTCTGAGGGGTTGCAGCCCTGTCTTGTTTGTCATCTTGTGCCTGCCAGCGGTCGGCTTATAGTTTTCGTCCATGTTTTGTGGTTGTTTGTGGCTGAAGGTAAGTCTGATGGCAGCCTGAAGTCTGTCGTCCTTACAGTCTCGGCTGGTGTCTGGTCACTGACCATACAGTGAGTCCTTCCTGTGACGTAGTGGATGTGTGTGCCTGTTACTCGTGAGGGGCTGTGCTGGCTGCTGTGTGACCTGACGGCTTCTGTGATGGCCGGTGGTGTTCACCCTGTTCGCTGCTCCGTCTGTTGCTCCCACTCTGAGACCACCTCCGATGTGTCCCCCCCCCCAAGCAATTCTGTGACACCAGCAGGTGTTCTACAGCTCAGCCCTGACACTCTACCTGGAGACAGCGTCAGACCCCACGGTTAAGGGTCATCCCACAGGACCACCTGCCCCTTTGGTGCCAGTCTCAAGTCCACGTCATTGTCACCTGTGCTTGACCCACTGGCTCTAGGTCGGAGGTTCCCACGACCCCTCCTTGGGTTCGATTAATTTGTTTGAGTGGCTCCCAGAACTCGGAGACGTGTCATTCACTAGGTCCCCAGCTCATTTGAAAAGGACCGAACTCGGGGACAGCAGATGGAAGAGAGGCGCAGGGCGCGGTGTGGGGAGGCCACGGAGCTCCGTGACCTCTGCGGGCGCCACCCACCCAGCCCGTGATGTGCCGCCAGCCTGGACGCTGTCCAGACCAATCCTTGTGTGCTTCTGGAAGCCTCGTGACAGACACGCCGCTGGCGATCCTTCAGCCTCCAGCCCCTTTCCCTTTCCCGGAAGTTGGAGGTCAGAGGTTGGAGGTCACAGGGTGGGACTGAAGGTTTCAACACAGATCACAGGGTTGGTTCCCCTGGCAAGCAGCCCTGTCCTTAGGGGCTTTCCAAAAGTCACCTCCTTGACGTAGCAGAAGACAGCTTACTCCAGGAATGGAGAAAGACACAACGTATGTGTCTTATTACGAATCACAGCATCACAGCCATGTAACAGCACTTAGGGGGTTAGCGGTTTAAAACAGTCGTTTTCAGTGACGCCTGGCCGTCTCTGTGCGTGAGGAATGTGGGTGTGGCCAGCAGGGTCCTCTGGCCTGGTGCTCCACGCCTGTCACTGTTGCCAGGCCCGTTTCTCGCTGGCTGTTTGCTGAGGCCTCCAGAGTTGCTTGCCTGGGGCCTCTCCATAGGGCAGCCATCAGAGGATGGGCAGCGGGATAGAAGCCACATCTTCTGGCTCATCTCAGGGCTCCATCCCCACAGGAGGGAGTCACAGGGCCTGGCTGTACCTGGAGGAAGGAGTTACATACGCCAGGGGGTGGGGGCCTCAGGGGACTGCCTGCCACTGTCCTTGTTTTACGGGGTTGGAAACAGGCGTAGAGAGAGAATGGGTCGTTCTGGGCCACAGGTGTGTCCGAGCTGGTATTCGAGTCCTGGGGTCTGGAGTGGACCTCCGGCTGCAGCCCGCAGCATCCACTCTATAGCTGGGCGTGGGCACCTGTTGTGCTCCTTGCCTGTCCCGGCCATGCTCAGCCAGGCCCATGTGTGCTTGACCTGCAGCGCGGCTCACGCAACTTCCAGAAGGAAAGGCCCTGCTCTAAGTGCTGTGTGCACATGCCTCAGCCGTCCGTCGTAGCCCTCTGGGTAGGACATCGTTCTACAGGTGGGGAAACTGAGGCAGAGAGCGATTCAGGAGCCGAGCCAGCCTGTGCTGGGGGGCGATGCTGATGGCCTCTGCTTGGAGTGGTTCAGAGGCCTGGATCTGGGGGGGCCGGCAGAGGACGAGCTGGGAGGTGGCTCTGTGCTCCCTGGGGCCAGGAGGCAGAGCGCAAGGAAGATGCCACCCACTGAGAATAAGGACAAGGCCTGTGCCCGCCCCACAGCTTGTGCCAGATACACTGACTGCCCTGCTTTGTCACCTACCTTCCCACTGTGCAGACATGACAGCATGGGAAGATTTCTGAGTGGCCTGGAGTTCCTGTCTGTGTCCTTTGGCTAATTACCGTAGGTCGTTGTCTTGTCTTGGCAGTTTCTGCTGACGACCGTGAATCCTGTTTTCTACCTTTCCATCGTGTCTCTAAACACATGGCATTTCCGCATGCATCCTTTACGATTTCAGGCGACACTGTTGTTGATTTCAGTGGTCAAGATTGCTTGTCTGCTTGTTTCCGAGCTGTGGCTGCAGGCTGAGGTCACATGTGCCCCGTGCAGGTACCAGCGTGGATGCCGCTCCCTGGCTGCTAACCTGCAGCTCTGCACCCGGACTCCGAGGGAGCCCAGGACACAGGCCGAGACTCCCGACAGCGAGGAGGGCTACGACGTCCCCGAGGAGGTGGAGAGTGTGATAGGTGCGTGGCCTGTGCACCGGGCCTCTCGCATGGCGGGAAAGGCTCTGGTTCCATGCAGGTGCTTTGGGCGGGGGCTCTGAGGTGCGTTTTGTTGGCTGCACCACGACCTTCCCACATCACGTGACCGTCCTTGCTGTTCAGTGAGCACGTGGCCCTGGCCTACCATGGACATCCACGCCCACGGCTGTTGGGGTGCATGACTCGGACCTTCTCCGCTCTGTTGGCCCGCCATGTCAATCCCCTTCCCAGTGCCTTCCCCCCTGCCTCGCCTGGTGCATTCTTCCCTCGGCTTCCCCACGGGCCGCCCACCCCCTGCTGGGTCCTCCCAGCCTCCAGCCTGCAGAGCTCTGCACTCACAGAGGCGCAGAGCTGGCAGTGAGCTTGGCTGCCATGGGCCCTACATTCCTTGCCTGCTCTCCGACCCTGCCGTGGACCAGGCCCCAGCACATGGCACACCTCTGGCCCCTCCTAGTTGGGTCCTCTGCTCCCTACTCCCGTGGGCTCACCCTCTGGCATTGAACTGTGGTGAAGGACGGCGTCTGGCCTCCCGTGCTCCCTTGCTCTCCCCTTACAGTAGGTTTTCTGACACCTGCTGCCACTGCCCTGTCACAGCGCGCATACCTGGAGCCTCTGTCGAGGTTCCCCACCCACTGGGCTTGCAAGGCCCTTGACGTGCGGCCTCTGCCACCTCCCCAACTTCCTTCTGGTCTTTGCGTGGCTTTTCCTGAAGTCTGTCCGTGTTCAAGACCCCGTGCATGCATAGAGCCTCTGTGTTTCTTGGGGAGCCTTCCTCAGCTGGTTGAGGTCACTGGTGACTCCAGCCCTCCTTCCCGGTGCTTCCCGCATGGCCGCTCTGCCGGTGGTCTGTTGCTTAGGAACAACGGCCCAGATTGTCTTAAATGATGATTTACAACCAGGGGAAACGCTCTCTGCTCGTGATCAGAGTTGCAGTTCCCTTCGTGGCACTGTGAGAGAAGTGCAGGGCGGGCTCCCGGGCAGCTGAGTGGGGAAGTGGCAGCGGGGCTCACAGCCCCGCCTCCCTGTGTTCCTCCAGAGCAGCTGCTGGTCGGGCTGAAGGACAAGGACACGATCGTGCGCTGGTCTGCGGCCAAAGGGTAGGTGCCCGCCTCTTGCTGAGTGGGGGCGGGCGTGGGGGTGGGCTGAGCCTCACTCACTCAGTGCCTCGTGGCCTCTGAGCGCTGCCCGTGGCCTAGAGAGCTTTAAAAGGTTTGTGACTTGCTAATGTACATTTATTACTTGGCGTCCTAATTTTCAGAGTAATCACTGAGGTTGATATGAGGCCCCCTCATCCACCTGTCTGTCTAGAGCAGGCAGGATTGTGGGCACTACGACCCCACCTGCCCCACCGATGCAGCAGGTGGCGTCCACAGCCTCATTTGTGGCTGGAGCCCCGGGGCTGGGGGGGGCTAGTGCCCATCCTGTTACCCTGACAGGCGGCCTGCAGAGGGCCCCCCAGAGAAGGCAGCCCACCCAGCGAGGCCAGGTCTCCAGCACAGCAGGCAGAGCTGGCCGTGGGTGTGGGTACTGGGGGGACAAAGTAAAGAATAGAGTGGAAGGCGTCAGCGAGTCCTCTGTTGTGGAGAAAAGAAAAACGAGGTGAAGGTGCTGGGGCGGGGGGCTCCTTTCCAGCCAGGCGTCCTAGGCTTCCATGCAGACACATGAGCGCCCACCGACTTCTGAGCCCAAAGTCCGGGCCGGTGCAGTGGGCTGGGCTGGGAGCGAGGGCTCCTCCTGGGGGCCTTGGCCAGGACCTTCCCGGTTGGGTCTCCATCAGCAAGCGGGTCCCAGGTCAAGGCCTGATGGGAGGGCCTGGAGGGCGCTCATGACATCAGTGACGGGCTACCTGCCGCTTTGTGTCAGTCCTTCTCAGAGCTACCCATATGTGTGTTGTGTCGGCCTCCTGGGCTCTGTGTGGCCCAGAAGGCCTGTGGAGCCGAGCGTGTGCCAGGCTAGCTCTGGCTCAGCCTGTGCTTTCCTGTGCTCTGGAGGGAAGGAAATCGCTTGGGATGGTGGCTCTTCGAGCGCGACCCTCGTGACAGCTGGCGGTGCTGATGAAGTGCTGCTTCCCTTTCAGAATTGGCCGGGTGGCTGGAAGGCTCCCCCGCGAGCTGGCGGATGATGTGCTCGGGTCAGTGCTGGACTGTTTCAGGTACGTGCGGAGATGGGGGCCGCCCTGTGGCTGAGAGCAGTCTCTCACAGTTCCTTTCAGTCGAGCTATTTGCCAGAACCTCAGAGTTTTGTTTTTTTCTTTGTAGTAAATCTGAGAACTCTGGTCATTTCTGGTATGTGGATTTTATCAGCCTAGACTCCATTATATTTAAAAACCTTAAGGAAAAGAAAATCTATACGCACACATAGCTACCCTTAGAGATAAGCTGTGGTTACTGGAGTGAATCCTAGGTGCACACTTCCCAGAGACAGGACATTCTGTGATGACAGAATGTTCTGGATCTGTCTCTGACAGCCATGAACCACGTATGGCTACTGAGATCTGAATTCCAAATGTTACTTAGTTTTCTAGGACTTAAACAGCTGCATGTGTAGGGGTTTAGGGAAGTCTGGTGGCAGACGCCTGCCTGTGACACGCTTGGGCCGCGAGGTGTCGGGGTTTGGGTTGAGCTGAGCCTGCAGGAGGGGGACGACAGAGCCCAGCAGCACCGGTGCCCCCAGGCGTGAGAGCTGTCCTGCTGTGGGTGGCAGGCACCGTGGGCAGCCGCCCCCAAGGGTTCCCGGCTGCGTGGGAACGTTTTTCCTGGTCTCACGCTCCTGAGCCCTGGTTCACGGCCGCCCTCGTCAGCTGCTGCTGTTCTCCCAGGGCTGTCATGTGCATGGACAGTGCTGTCAGCGCCTCTGGGTGCTCAGGAGTGCGTCAGTGACGGAGGCCGCCCCACAAGCACCTGCGAGTGAAGTGAGCAGGTGTTCTCCAGCCTGCTGCTGGCACTGTTGGGCGCAGGAAATAGCACGTCAGACGTGCAGTGCTGGCCAGTGTCTTCCAGTGGAAATGCACACACGCGGCTCTGGGGCCTGGGCGAGGGAGGACAGCTTCCCGTGCTTTCTGACTCCCGACCCTCCTGCTGGCTTGTTGGAGGGTGTCTTCCTGGAGGTCCTGCCTGCTGGTGTAGTGGTGGACATGCCCATGACGCCGGGACCCCACTGGGCACAGAGGTGGCCACTGAGGGGCCAGCCGTTGGCATAGCCGCCGTGGAGCATCCGGGTCTTGGGAGAGGGCAGAGCTTAGAGATGGGGCTTGGTGAGGTGGGAAGGGCCTGGAGCCCAGCGTCCTCTGGCCTGTTCTCTGGCCTTGTCACCCAGGGCTGGGCTGTCTGTCTCACGTACTTTCTTCTGTTCTCTTTTCCGCTCATACCCCCTGGTTGTGGGGAGCTCTCTTTTCACCAAACTCCCTCTCTCCCTCCTTGGTACCTGCACTGTGGTGACCCTCCTGCGTCACCCTCGTCTGTGAGGTGGGCTCCAGGCCCGGCCGTTGCCCGAGCCCCTCCCCCCACACATGTTGGCGGAGTGCACTGAACTTGTGTGCCCAGCTGTGTGGTCCTTCCTCCAGCCTGGCAGTTTCCGTCCAGCTTCTGTCCTCAGTCTCCAGACGCATCCTTGCCTTTGCCGTTTCAGTGGACTCGGATTTTCGTAGTGGGTTGTGGAGGGTGGAAAACAGCCTTCCCGCCCTCAACTCCCAGGGCCAGCCAGTCAGAGCAATGACGGCATCGAAGGAAGAGGCCTGGCCCTGGGCGCCCCCTGCACAGCACGGGCTCGAAGCCCCTGATTGTGCAGCGTGGCACGGGAGGGGTTAACTGCAGTCGGGAACAGGAGATGGCTGGGCACAGGGCACAGCTTCTGCTCCGACTCGTCCCTCCTTTGTGTCCCCCTGGGACACGTGAAATGGGTTGGAAACAGGACATCAGTTCCATCAGCTGTAAGCACACCTGCTCCCGGGACTGATTTCACTCCCTGCTCTGTTTCCCGTTTGTGTGGCGTGCAGCGCGGGGACTTCACCGTGAGAAAAAGGCACCCTCTCTACAGACTTAGCCCCACTCACCACCTCCAAGGCCCAACCTGCACGAGCAGACGTGGACAAGACACACAGGACACCAACTCCAGCATCCCAGGCAGAGCCAGCACTCCGCCAGGGGCTCAGGGCGGCTTCCTGCCCAGCCCCAGGGCAGTCCTGGGAGGGCTGGGGGCTCAGAGTGGGGACATGGGCAGCTCCGACAGAGAGGCTGGGACCGGCTCAGGGACAGAGTACAGCTGTGGGCCAGTTGTAGTGCCCGCGTTCAGTCCGGAGAAAAGCACTGGTATAGCTGGCGATTGTTCCAGGAAACAGGAAACAGGCAACTTGATGAAGTGCTTACAGCATCTCTGTCTGGTTGAAACCCTATAGTATACAACGTGCCACTGTTGGATTGTGGAAATGGTCGTCCAGCCTTTGGGACTGACATTTAATAAAACAGCTGTCACTTACTTAAATGATAGTCGGAATCGTGTCACCAGGCGAGGTCCGAGGGGCAGCTTTTGTCCGTGTCAGTCAGTCCATGTCCGAGGGCCCAGAGCGGGCCAGGCACATGGGAGGCTCCCGCCCCGGCTGCTGAGTGGACGCAGGGCTGGGGCCCCCTCCCGTCTGAATGTTCTCGTACGTGTTGCCAGCTCCTAGTGCAGTTGAGCTGGTTTTCCTAAACATGTTTTCGCCATCGAATTAGTTTATTTAGACTAGGAAAGAGCTTTACACTTGGTCTTGTTGAAGCATACTTCCATGTTTACATTGGCGGCCAATTGTGGGAAGTCTCAGAACAACCCTCATCCATCTAAGAAACAGTTACTGTCACTAATTAAATGCCAGAGTTGCACCTTTAAATAACAGAGCTTCCAAACCACACCAGGAAAGTCATTGTCAAATATAAAATTTTATTCATGACTTGGTTAACTGGCATTACCATTGTTTATTGGGAGTCTGTATTTCAAATAGTGCAGACAAAATTCTCTCAGTGCCATTCATTCTGTTCTTTTCCTGTCAACTCCACCCCTTGTCCCAGAGACTCTAACGGTACTTGATAGAACCAGGGTGTCCCCAGAGCTTCAATTTCTTGGGCAGGCGCTGGGTGTGTAGCCACCGAGCATGCATCTGTGGTGGGAATGTGTGTCGGGCCTGGGGTCCAGCCGACGCATGCGGACGGCCGTCGGGGCAGTGCGTGGGCCCAGCACAGGACCCGCTTCACGATGGGAGGTCTGGAGAAGACTGAGCAGGGCTGTTGTCTTCAGGGAAACCTCAGCCAGCTGGTGTCTTCAAACTGGCTGACAGGTTTAGTGAGGCACCTGGGCCGGCCCACCGGGCACTGGAGGAAAGCACTGTGGTCTCAGGCGTCCTGTGTGCTCTCAGTTTTCAGGAGACGGACAACGCCTGGCATGGAGGGTGTCTGGCGCTGGCAGAACTGGGCAGAAGAGGCCTGCTGCTCCCTTCTCGACTCGCGGATGGTGAGTACTGCATGTTCGCTCAGCAGTCAGGCTGTTTGCAGCACGTGGGGTGTCTCCCAGCATGGCCTGCCGTGAGCACACGACACGCCTCTGCCCTCACTGATAGCGTGAGTGTGTGCAGGAGAGAACACACTCCTGTCGGTCCTTCTGATTTCCTACATGCTACTTCTCCCTGCTGTGCAATCCGATGCCACAGATACACTATATATTCGGATTGGGGGCATGAGCCACTGTGACGTCTGTGGTTTCCTTGTCATCCAGAACCAGTTTTCACCCTGGTGGGGTGCTGTGGCCTGTTCAGAACATGTGCACTGCTGCCGTGGTTCTCACCTGGAGTGATGTCATGGTCCCCTGGGAACAAGGCTCCCCCCGGCGAGGGGTGGGTGGGGGCCTGAGGAAGTGTGGCCGTGGGCCTTCCCTGGATGTGGCCACCAGTGCCTCTGGGCAGGAGGAGAGGATATTGCAAAGGATGGCGTGTGTCACCACAGATGTGTCACCACAGATGTGTCACCACAGATGTGTCACCAGGGAGGTGACTGCTGTGCAGGACGGAGACGCTTGTGCAGACACGTGCGTCTTGCCCACCAGCACCGCTGTGGGTGCGCTGGGCGCCGTGACCAGAGGACAGCTGCAGGCCCCATGATTTGACTCTGCCTATTTTCCTAGCTTGGTTGAGACACAGTTTATATACCAGGATGTTTGCCCATTTAATGTGCAACTTGGTGATTTGTTGTATGTTGACAGCGGTGTGCCACCACCATGGTGACCTGATTTCGGAATATTCTCCTTGTCCCACAAGGAAACCCTGTGCTTGGGAGCGGTCACTCCCGTGTATTCTCAGCACGCCCAGCCCCAGCTGCTGAAATGCTGCCTCAGTGGGCCTTTTCTGGACGTTTCCTAAAACTGGAATGTACAACGGTGTCTTTCATGCCTGGCTTCTCTGACGCGTGTGATGTTTCAGTGCTCGTCATGCTGTGGCGTATGGCGGCAGTGCTTACCCCTCTGACGGCTGCGCTTGCCTCGCTGCAGGGGCACCTGTTTATGTAGCCACTTGCTAGCTGATGGGCATGTGGCCAGTCATGCCGCTGGAGACCTTTGTGTAGTTTCTGTGTGCACATACAACTCAGTCCTCGTGGGTACACACCTGGCAGTCTGACCTTTTGAGGAATTGCAAAACTGTTTTCTAAAATGGTTGTGTCACTTTACATCCCACCAGCAGTGTCTCACGGCTCCAGTGTCCCCACCTTCGCTCCTCTTTCTCCGTCTTTTGATCCCAGCCGTCCCAGGGAGTGTGAGGTGGCATCTCTCTCACTGTGGTTTGGTTTGCGTTTCCTGATGACTGATGACGTTGAGCATGTTTTCTTGTGCTGTTGTCCATTTGGATTTCTTCCTTGGAGAAATGTCTATTCAAGTCCTTTGGTTTTTTAAAAAATCAGGTTGCCTTTTTATTCTTATAAGAGTTCTTTATTCTGGACAGAAGTCTCTTACCAAGTACATGACGTGCAGGTATTTTCTTCCATCTTGTAGTTGTCTTTTCACCTTCTCGGTGGCACCATTTTATGCACCAGGTTGAAATTGTGATTCGGTCCAGCTGGACCTCTGTCGCCTGTGCTTCTGGTGTCCCATCGAAGAAATCGTTGCCAAGGTTACGGAGGGTCGCTCCTGTGGTTTTAGCTAATCTTTATTCCATCCTAAGAAAGTGACGTACACATTTACTTGTGAAAATAGGGGTCTGTGAGTGAGAGCCTGTGAGAGGCTGGGTGTGCGAGTATGTCCTGGGCTGAGACCAAGCCCTGGCAGGCGGCGCCCACTGCAGTGTGACTTCAGGGGGCTGAGCCTTCTTTCTGCTTGTCCTGCCGGGGACTGGCTGGTGTGTGAGGCCCGGCGTCGCTTTCTGTTTTTTTTTTTCTTTCAATTTTTAAATTGTATTAGGTTCAGGTGTATTTTTAATTTTTTTATTAGGTCCATCATATCTTATGGTGTTGGCAGTGTCCACTGATCACAGGCAGAGTTGGAGTATATGGGTGTTGGTGTAAGAAATGAAAAGTGTCCAGCTCTTGCTTAAAAAGTAGGGTCATAATGTGGGATAAGTGGGCCCACGATCCTTGCTGGACTGTCCGGCCACCTCCTGCCTGGTGGTGCCCTTCCTGTGCCTGGTGGGGGTGGGAAGCTCTGCTGTCTCCTGCCTGGGAAGCATACAGCACCAGGCTGGGTGGCAGCGATTTCATCTTAGAGCAGGCTCCGGGGGTGACAGGCTAACATTCATAGCTTGTCTTCATCCGTTTTTTTCCCCGTCTCCTCTGACTGGAGCATTTCAATTGCTCTGTCTTCAAGGTCACTGATTCTTCTGCCTGCTCAAGTCTGCTGTTACATCCTCCACTGAATGTTTCATTTCAGTTATTGTACTTTTGAGTTCCAGGATTTCTATATGGTCTCTTTTTATAGTTCCTATCTCTTTGTTGACATTCTGTTCCAACATCATTCGCTTGGTTTCCTTTAGCTCTTTGAGCATTTTTGCCTCTCCTGACCACGTTACTCCCCACAGGCCCAGCCCGTGTGCCTTCGTTCCCACGGGAACAGCTGCGCCTGGGAGGGGCCCCACTCTCTAGTATTCCTGACGCGGTCCTGGCACTTCTCGTTCTGATAACCGTGTGCTTTACTGATTTTTAACATTTGTGTAGTTTTGAGCTGTTGAAGATTCCAGTCTGAAAGAAAAGTAAAGACCGTAACACAACATCTCGAACCTTGTGTGTGGAGTCCTTTTTCTGTTTTTTCTGTGTTAAAATGTTTTTCTCCGTGAGTGAATATGTGCTAGTGTCATTTCATATCCGCCCTGCTCTCCCTCTCTGTGGGGTGTGGTGTTTTGGTTGAAGGTTAAAACCTGTGATGGGGTGTAGTTTGCCATGGGCCATTGGGAAGACTATTTAGAAAGGTCCTTGTCAGCAGTTTGAAAAATTTCAATGTTAATTCAAGGGACCTTTAAAACATATTTTAACTTTTTGATATAATTCGCTTGATATACAG
Organism: Rhinolophus sinicus; assembly: GCF_057876585.1. Lineage (NCBI taxonomy): Eukaryota > Metazoa > Chordata > Mammalia > Chiroptera > Rhinolophidae > Rhinolophus > Rhinolophus sinicus. Next base: position 57,679,911 of record NC_142512.1, read on the forward strand.
TTCACCTATTTACAGTGTACAGTTCAATGGTTTTGGCATACCTCATTATTCATTGTAGAATACATAACAAAATTTTTCCATGTTAGCTATGTCTATACAATTCGGTGGCATTAACTACATTTGCGGTGTTGTACAACTATTATCACTATTTCCAACTTTTTACAATCCCATAGAAACCCTGTCCCCATTAGACCTCCCCATTCTTCTCCCCCCGCCCTGGGGCCCACTGCTCTGTGTGCCTGTAGGGACTCTCGTAAGAGGAGCTGGACAGTATCTGTCCTTCTGTGTCTGACTTCTTTCACTCGGCACATTGCCTTGAAGGTTAACAAGCTGCAGCAGGCGTCGGAGCTTCAGTCCTTCTTGTGGCCAAATGCCCCTTTGGTCGCGCAGACCACTGTCTGTGTCTGTCCGTCTGTCAGTGTCTGTGCGTCTGTCTGTGTCTGTCCGTCTGTCAGTGTCTGTCCGTCTGTCTGTGTCCGTCTGTCAGTGTCTGTCCGTCTGTCTGTGTCTGTCCGACTGTCTGTGTCTGTCCGTCTGTCTGTGTCTGTCTGTCTGTCAGTGTCTGTCCGTCTGTCTGTGTCTGTCCGTCTGTCAGTGTCTGTCCGTCTGTCTGTGTCCGTCTGTCAGTGTCTGTCCGTCTGTCTGTGTCCGTCTGTCAGTGTCTGTCCGTCTGTCTGTGTCTGTCCGACTGTCTGTGTCTGTCCGTCTGTCAGTGTCTGTCCGTCTGTCTGTGTCTGTCCGTCTGTCAGTGTCTGTCCGTCTGTCAGTGTCTGTCCGTCTGTCTGTGTCCGTCTGTCAGTGTCTGTCCGTCTGTCTGTGTCTGTCTGACTGTCTGTGTCTGTCTGACTGTCTGTGTCTGTCCGTCTGTCAGTGTCCGTCCGTCTGTCAGTGTCTGTCCGTCTGTCTGTGTCTGTCCGTCTGTCAGTGGACACTTGGTCCCTTCCCTCTTTTGACTCTTGTGAGCAGTGCTGCTGTGCACAGTGGTGCACACGTCTCTGAGTCCTTGTTCTCGTTTCTCTTAGGTCTGTTTCTCGGAGGGGTTGCTGGGTCATACGGTGATTTTAAATGTAACGTTTTGAGGGTTTATCACTTTTTGTGTGTATAGGTTAGAAGCTTACAGCTCTTACATTGCGTCCTACGTGAGTGCAGAGCGCTCGGACGGTTGACAGAGCAGCACGACTGGTTTTGGTCACCAAGCGCCCAGCCTTTTAGAGGGACACAGAGGCCCGCCCTGGTTTCTGTGGCTGTGGGTGTTGGGTGTCACCTTTGGAGGACATGCACTCGGAGGGGTGGGGTTCAGTCTTCAGCTGCAGGCGCACACAGGGCTTTGGCGGGAGTCTGTGGGCAGTGCTGGCCTCGGCCCCCGAGAGCCCCCTCCTCAGTGAGCATCTCCCAGGCTGCACTGCGGCAGGAGGGCTGGGCAGTCAGGAGCTGTCCGTGGTTCTCTGCCTGTTGTGAGATGACCCCTGGCACTTGGGCGAGCTGTGAAGCACATGCCGTCACAGTCTTGGGGCCCTGGACATAGGAGGTCTGCGTTGTCGCGTGTGTAAAATGTGAGGCGAGAGCATGTCTATAGGTGACAGGCGGTGGGTCCTGGAACTCAGCCTCTGAGGTGTGGGTCTGCATCCTGCCAGAAGGCAGGGCTTTCCTGTGTTTGTTCTTTGCCAGAATCTACTGGTACACGGGAAGGGGCGCCCCGGCGTGCTAGTGACGGCCGATCATGGACTCATGGTTTTGGATCGTGGCAGCTGCATTTTGGGTCAGTGCTGTGTGGTTATTTGAAGGTGCCCCTCGGGCGGGGTCTGCAGGGGCTCGAGTGGCAGCCTGACGTTATAGGGCCATCTGTAACGGTGGCCTTGTGTGTGCCTTAAAAGAATTGTGAGTAGCTCTGCATCCCTTTATGAGTCAGGAATGGTGGTTTTATGTAAACTAAACGTGTTGCAAAGCAGTTGTTTGCTGTCTTGGGTACTGTCATTTTAATATGAAACCATTGCATCTAAATATAACCCTGGGCATCCTGATAACTTCATACCCACCACCCTCCATTCAGAAATGCACGGACGGTCCTCCTTACGGGAGGGAAGTCCTCCTTCTCTTGTCTGCGTGACCCCATGTTTCCATGTACTTGTCCCGGAGGATCTTCCCAACGGCACATGCTTCTATGCTTCCCTCTCATGGACCTGCAATGAGGACGTCTGTGAACGGAAACTGTGACTGTCATTTCCTATGCCGTGAGGTGCTAAGTATGTAAAATGTTTCCTATAGTGACTTTTTAAAGAAGTAGTCATTAGTACAAAGCTGTTCAAAACAACAGCACAGGACACTGTACTGGACTGCAGTGCTTGAACCGGGAACGAGGTGGGGTTCTGCATCGACACGTTATTTTTATTTAAGTGTTTACGTTTCAGCTGTGAGTGCTGAGAAGCCTTGTTCGACACACAGGCCGCTGGGCCTGGCTCTTTGTTTCGTTCTTTGATCCCACCCGATGGCTCTGCGAGGAACGCTGGCCTGCTGGTGACAGTGGCTGATTCCCACCGTCAGCACCACATGTCCTTTCCAGGGGCCCTCAGCTGACACCCCAGGTGGTGCTGGGTGAGAGGTGCCCCTGAAAAGTGGTAGGAGGGGCCACTGGGAAGGGGAGCTGGGGTTGCCTGGCGGGCTTTTCTCAGGCAGCAGTTTTAGGAAGCGGAGGAAATTCGTCCTAAGACACTGGGAGGCGAGGACCCCATGGAGTCGCGGGGGCCAGGTGCCCGGACATGATGGCCACTGGCCCTGGCGCTCACACACGCCATCACACGTGCTGTCACATGGGCTGTCACACATGCCATCATGCACGCTGTCACACGGGCTGTCACATGGGCTGTCACACACGCCATCACACAGGATGTCACACTGTCACATGGTCTGTCACACGTTGTCAGGCACGCCGTCACATAGGCTGTCACACTGTCACACACACTGTCACGGGCTGTCATGCCGTCACACATGCCGTCACACAGGATGTCACACTGTCACATGCTGTCACATAGGCCGTCACGCACACCATCACACAGGCTGTCACACACTGTCACCCGGGCTGTCATGTCATCACACGCTGTCACAAGACTGTCACACACTGTCACATGGGCTGTCATGCTGTCACGCATGCCATCACACAGGCTGTCACTGTCACACGCTGTCACATGGACTGTCACACGCCATCACGCACGTCATCACACAGGCTGTCACGCTGTCACACACGCTGTCACACGGCTGTCACTCATGCTCACATACATACTCTTTTTCTCTGTTTTAATTGCCCCAGTTGTATTCTTTTTTTCCCACCGAGTTTTTTATGGCAAAATAAAGTATAACACAGAATTCATATTTGTTTTCATTTTGTGTATCCTTAAAGTTCACCTATGAGTTTATTGGAAAATCAACAATATATACATCATTTTCGGAAGTGGAAAATGAGACTAAATGAGTCAGAAAATTCACTGTAAGTTTATAAGGAAATAGAATACGTTGATAATAGCTTCCCAGTAACACATTTTTCTCTAATGGAAATAAATTATTTGTATAAATAGTCTTTTGATGTTTATTACTCAGTCATGACAAATCACTTAATGCTAGTACTGAAAATGTTTTTTCTTGGCATTTCTAGTAATGGTTATTCACTTCATTAACTACAGTAGATTTAATAACAGTTAAAACAGTTTGTTGCAGGGCTAAGATATTTATAGGAAAAGTATTTTTAAAAGATTTCCTATGAGATGGCTTACACCTAAAAGTTACCTTTTAGTTTTATGCATTTCATTTGACATTTTACAAAAATAAAAGCCAGTGTTTAACTCATCAATCTTAGACTATGAGTCATTCAAATATTTTTACAGCCCAAAGTAGAAGCACCTGTTAATATTCATGCTTAATATTTACAAAAAAGTGAATCGAATTGCAACATTTTTGGGGGGGGGAAGAAAAAAGAAACTACACTGTAAAAATCGAAGGTGCCATTGCAGATTTGGGGTGCTGTGACGTGCCCTAAAAGGCGCCGTGGCTCTGGGCCTGGCGGGCGGCTCTAAGACACCCGTGTTCGTTTCCGGAGCGTGAACACTCTGGCCGTGTCGCTCGGCTTCGACTTCTTAGCTCCCTGCTGGGACTTGCCTGTTTCCCGCGGGCTTGTCCTCTTCTGCCCTTTGGGCCTGAGGTCACTCTGAGCCTCCTGGCTTTCCGTGGCTCTGGGAGCGGCTGTGTCTTGTTGGCAGGCGGGCTCCTGGGCCGAGGGCTCCGCGTCACCCACGCGCGCGGCCCCGGGGCTGTAGGCCGCCAGTTGGCACAGGGCCACGGCCGCTGTCTGCTTCTGCTCGTCGCCGCTGTCCGCAGCCCGTATGTCCTGGGCCTTCCTGGTGGGGGTCGTCACCGGGGCCTCGTCAGAGCCAGGGCCGTTCTGCTTTGTGTCAGTGTGGGCTGGCCCTTCTCCAGAACCTTCTGGCTCAGTCTTCTGAGCAGCAGCGGCAGAGGGCTCCACCTCCCCCGGCGGGCGGTGGGAGGCAGGCCTAGGAGTCAGGGCGTTGCAGGGGTCCCTGACCGACAGGTTGAGAGGCACGTCCTGCAGCTCTGCGAAGTCCCTGTACACGGGGCCGCAGGCGGCTGCCGGCTTGGTCTCCGACTTCCTGGAGAGGTTCAGCGGCGCCATCCTGGAGCCGTCCTCTGGGCTGGAAGGCATGGCCTCCGTGTCGCGAGAGGCGCTTCTTATCTGGGCCGGAGCGCCTGCATCCACAGCATCAAGGCTGAGGAGGAAAAGGGAAAGCTTAGTGGGAACCTTGCCTGGGAACCTGCCGTGTGCAGCGCTTTGGGCGGTGTGAGATTGATAACAGCACAGCGGGGGCATTCGTCTGGAGGTTTGGGGAAGGAGCCATTCTTACCTTTTCGGAGACTCGTCTCTGTTTTCCGGAGCCTGGGGGGGTGTGTGCTCTGGGCTTTTCTTGACTGGCTTGAAGGCCGCGAGGCCCTGTTCAGGTTGCGGGAGCCTTCCCAGGACGCTTGAGGTGGGCTTGTCTGAGCGGCTGCACAGCGCCACACATGGCTGGCTTGTCTGCGTGAAGTTGGTGGGACTCGGCCTTCCGGGAGAGCCCGTGGCTGCACTGCCTGCACGCGGGCTCATTTTGGTCCCGTCTGGGTCCCTCTGCCCGTCTTTGGAAGGGTCTTCAGCCTCAGGAGTCAGACGCTCCTTCTCAAACTCTGTGTGTTTTTTGTGGGAGCTGGAAGGGTTTAACTTGGACAGACTCGAGGCTGGGTAGACTAGGGCGGCTTCGTCCAGTAGGTGAGAGCTCTGATCGTGTGAAAGGCCAGCGATGGGTGGGAGCCTGAGGCCGTAGGAGGAGAAAGCAGACTCTGGCCTGTAAAATCCGTAAGGAAGTGACAGGTTGGAGTGATACTGCTGGAGCAGCCTGTAATGGTCGTAGGCTGAGGGCGGTGGGTTCACGTGCTTGGGCACTGGCCCGGGGTGAGGCAGGAAGTGTCTTTGGTCTTGGGCCCCATAGACGGAAAGCAGGGCAGCGTCACACTCAGGTGGGTTCCCGGCCAGAAGGTAGGGTGAGTAAATGGTGGCCAGTCCGTGCTCCGTGTAAAAGTGAGGCGGGTATTCTGGGATGGCAGGGTGCATGTAAGGGGAAAGGGCCCCGAACCCCTTGGTAGGTGGGATTTTGTGTGGAAACTCGGGCTGGAGGAAAGGAGAGCCAGCTTTCCAGGGGTGGCCAGGGGTGTGGAAGGCGGTGGCCTTGGAGGTGGGGCTGGGCAGGGCCAGCGTTTCCGGCGCCTCTGCGAGCTCTGACCCTTTGAGTCTGCGCTCTCCCACAGGAACGAATGCCGAGGGCCGCCCGATGCCTTCCGGAGTGGCGGACGGGGCGCCGGTGGTGGCCTCAGGGACCAGGCTGGGGTGCACTGCTTCCCGCTGCAGAGCAGGCTTCTGTCCAGGGCCCTTGTGTGTCCCGCGTGCACGCAGGTCCACGTTCTCCTTGACGTCGTCCTTGGCGAGGCCGAGTGGAAGCTTGGCGTCCGGGTGGGGCAGCCCGTTTGTGACAGACTTGGAGGAGGTGGGCTTCATGGCTGTGTCGGACTGATGGCTTTGCTTAGGGTCTAGAGAGTTAGATTTCGGGCACTTGGGAACACGATCTTGCTCTGATACCAAAGTGATGGAGTTCTTACAGAGACCATACTTCATGTGGTTAAAAAGGTGCGACTTCTCATTGCAGGTGAAGGGACACTGGAAGCACTTGTACTTGAAAGGCTTCCCTGGAGGCCTTGGGATGTAGTGCGGCTTCTTTGGTTTCCGCTCTTTGAGGAGGCTCATTTTTCTCCCGGGGGCAGCCTCCCTCTTCTCAGCGGAGGCTCACAGCAGCTCCTGTTCTGCTCACACTCAGTGGCTCAGAGACGTGTACGTCCGCCTGACTCTGCTCTCCTTCCACACTCCCCTATTTGAAGCCAGCTCAACGTGCCGTGGGTCCAACCAGGACGGTGTCACTCATGTGGGGCCCGAAACTGCAATGGAAGAGCAGAGCCTTAGTGTCGGGATGCTGGCGGAAGGACTCACAGGAACCTGACCTCACATGGGTCCCCGAGGGTCGGAGGCCAGGCCCTGGGAGCTGGAGGAGCCATGTGCACCGCGTGGGGCTGTGAGCGTCAGCTGCCCCTCTCGATGGCCAGCGCCCCCGCCACAGAGAATTACCTTGGGGCCAGGAGCACTGCTGGCGGCTTGTTTAGTGTCAGTCCTGAGAATACCCGTAATTCTCTGAGTTTGGGGACCTGGGGCCTCAGATGTGAGAAGGCTGAGTGCCTGTGGGGACACTGCCCCATCCAAGCACGGAGTTTCTGGCCTGGGTCACGTCACAGTGAGCGGGTCTGACCACTCAGCGTGCCTGTGGGAAGCCTCTCCGCACGCCTGGTCACCGTACACGTGTGACGGCCACTCAGTGCTGCCCATTTTGCCACGTGTGGTGTCCTGCCTCACGTGTTAGCCGGGAGGAGGCCTCCTGCTTCTGAAGCCGCACGCGAAACCCAGTATTGGGGAGCAGCACTCGTGTTCTCGGATACAAATGCTAGGGTGGGTCTGTGTGCATGCACATGGTTTCGATGTGCTGCCCAAGTGAATCTGAGGGACCCCTGCTCGGGTCGCTGCCACTGGTGAGCCCGGGAGTGAGGTGCCCACGCCGGGCCGGCACATAGTGGGCAGCCGAGAGCGGGGCTGGCCAGGCGTCTGCTGCCTTTCCAGCCTCACCTCCTGTGGCAGAAGCAGAGCTCTGCGGCCCTCAGCAGTCAGGAGGTTGGGAGGGACCAGAGGAGCCGTCAGTAATGCCTGTGTGAAGAGTTTGGATCAGTGTAGGAGGGAGGAAGCCTTTGGGAAGTGGCCGCCCAGGCCTCGGGCCACAGCCACCCGGGTCCTGACAGGCAGCAGGCTGGGCCTCGGGGGCGTGGGGGCTGTCCCCTCCTCCAGGCCCTGGGTCCCAGTGGAGGCTGCCAGGGTGTCTGGCCTTCAGGTTACCTTCCTGGAGTGTCCTCCTCCCCCCGCCCACCACCTCCCGGCAGGCAGCAGCTCTCACTTCCTCCTCTCCCAGCAGACCCCTGAGTGTCTGTGTGGGAGAGAAAGGTGGGGGCTGCAGGAACGGAGGCCCAGCACTGTCATTTGCGTACAGGTGTGAAAAGGAAAAGGTCTTCAGCTTCTACATAATTTCACACGGCTTAAAAATAAAGTTCAAAGGAAATCATTTCACAGAACTTTCCAGCCGCAGTTTTGCTTTAAGGAATGGGCAGATGGGGTTGGATTTCATATATAAAGAGTCCCCTTCTCCATTTGGGCCGCCGTGAGGCACTTACCAGGAAAGCAGCCTTTTAAAAACAGAACTGCGTCTGGGGCTCCAAGTCAGCCTGGTGGCTCTGGCTGTGCCTCCTTGCGACCCACCTGTGAGATGAGGTCACAGGGGCTTTTCTGGGAGGAGGGCTGCCAGTGGGAGGAGTGGAGCTTTAATTCTCACTCAGATACCTTAAATTCTCAGCAAGCTATCAGATTTGATTCTCAGCAAACTGGTTTCTCTACTCATTTATTCATATTTCTTAAAAGTCCAAATTAGCACGCTCCCACTGACAGCCGATCTCTTTTAGGCTGTTTTCTCATCCAGATCCTTCAGAGACCTGTTGGTTTCCAGACAGGTGGTCTGGTGGATGGAAGGCTGGGCTTCCTGGATGCCTGCAGCCTCCGAGAGTTTCTACCTGAGGCACGTATTTGCATGAGGAAGGGTATCTGTGGCTGCCCCGTCTGTGGGCAGGGTATGTGGCAGGCAGAGCCTCCCCCCCCGCCTGTGCTATGCACCCAGGTCTCCCTGCCCAGTCTCCCAGTGTGTCTGGCTGCAGGAGCTGCAAGGCTGACTGTAGCTTTGTGCCTTTCTAATTTCCCCTCTTATTGTAGCAAAAACGTGAAATAACTCTTTATGAGTTCAGCCCATTCCTTGGGGGCCAGATACGCTGTGGGTGATAAAAGCACAATTTCCTCGCCTCCCGTAAGGAAGCGATTGCAGCCAGCACCCAGCCAGCCCGGTAAGTCAGCGGGCCTGTGCTGGCACGTCTCCGTATGCTCCCTGATTCTGAAGGCGTGAGAACCTCTGCAAGTCAAGTTCCCATGGTTGCTCAGGGTGTGTTACGGCAGAGGCCTGAAAACTGATGAGTTCATCGCTAGCTGCGAGCACCTCGGTCAAAATGATGACAGTTGCAAAACGTTTATCGGGTGGGGGCCCAGAGTTCCAGCGAGACTGAGAGTGGACGCAGACATGCCCTGCACAGAAGTTCCCTCAGGATTTAAGGAATGGTGACGTCAGTTCTAGGAGCAGTGTTATTTAGTATCGCTGATACCTTTCAGCAACAATCTAAATAAGCCACACTGGTTAGTTTTCTCAAAGGCTCGTTTATAGGAGGTGAGCTATGTATAAATTATCATAGCATTACCCCAAATAATAATTTGGAACTAATTGCTTTTCTGTTAATATGGACCTTTTTCACTCAGATGATGTTGTGTGTGGACTTTCGGTCTGAACTTTCTGAGCTTTGGTGGATTGGCTCACAGGAGGGAAAACAGGTTTCGGGGGTTTGTCCTTGGTGCCAGGGTTCTGGGAGCTGAGCGGACCCCAGAGTTTCATTGTTGGGAGCTCAGCTGCCCAGCAGCCGCAGGTGCAGCCGGGTCTGTGCCTCGGGGTAAACTGACTTCGCAGGGTTGCCCAATTCGCTAATTCAGACAAGGGACACAGGTGCCTCAGGTGCCAGCGGGGACGGGCGGAGCTCACTCAGCCATAGTGCAGTCACATCAGAGAAAGAAGTCGGGGACCGAGGCTCTTAGAAGCTTTCCAGGGCACAACCTGTCAGGCCTGCCCTTCCCTGGGAGGCTCACGGGTTAAATGTCGCCTAACGTCCAGCCCAGAGCTCTACTTGTTTGTCTTAGGTGGGTTTGCATTTGGACGAAGTGCTTTCTGGTGGTGATGACACAGGCTTTGCTGTGCGCTTCCCCAGGACGCAGGCTTCTGCGTAGTCAGTACTGACCCCAGGGCTGTCTAGCGAGGTGTGAGTGCAGCAGGACCCTGCAGCGTTAGCCTGTTTTCAGGGTCAGATGTTAGCTTATTCCTGAAAGGCGTTTATGTGGCACAGTGCTTTCACCCCTCCTTCACTCCCACTCCATTGTCTCCTGAAATGCGTGGGGTCCGGGTCTTTGCCTGCCTCCAAGAGGAGCTGGGTAACGTGTGCCCTGCTGTCAGAGCACCTCCTCTGTGAGGGGGCAGCATGCCCGGCGACCTCCCTCCGAATTGGCTCAGATTCAGCAGCTGGTGGACACAGGGTCCACACTGGGGGCCGCAGGCAGTGGGGCCCAGTGACTGGAGGTCCCCACCGGGCCCCATGGGAGCTTCCACGGAGCTTCTCCTGCTCCATTCAGTGTCCCCTTGTGACTTCCCAAGCCTTCTAAGCACCTGCTGTGTCCTGCTGACCTGCTTTCCTGCCGAGGGCGGCCCTGGTGCTGCATCTCTGCCCTGCTCCCGGCCCACACCCATCAGATGGGCACAGCTGCCCACACACACGCTGCTCGGAGCGCCCTGCGGTTTCGATCGGCCCCAGGGTTTTGTTTGCTTCTGTTTGAAGTGCTAAGGTGCCAGTGTGCTGTCTTCCCATAGGTTCCCAAGTGTGGACGATTAATGTAGCTGCCAGTTAGCCTGATAGTGAGTGGCTGGCAAGTGTGCAAAGTTTCTGAGGAGTTTGAACCCTGGAAAATAGACGCGAGTAGGAAATTTGTTTGAACTCTGATAGGACACAATAGAGGTAATTACAGCTTAACTTTACAGGCCATTGCTGTGCCGGGCTGGGAGGCTGTGCCCTGAAATCACGCTGAGAGTCCCTTCGGTGTGGCGGCCGGCTGGCAGAGGGCCTCGTCAGGTGGAGCGCTCTGAAGGGCATGCTATAATTACAATATTGTGAGGTGGCGTTGTTGCATAACTCAGGGACACGCCATTGTCGCCTACCCACTGGGGTGTTGCAACAACCAGATCTGTGAGTTTTACTCCAATTGAGCTTTTCCAGTGATTAACCGCCACTCCCTCCCAGACTTTTGGTTCTTTAAACTAAAGGGTAAATTTCAGGACAGCCATGACCTGGGACAAAGATAGCTTCCTGGAGTGGGAGCTGGCAGCCTGGGCCCAGAGAGGAAGCGGGGGCTCCTGGTCTCAGCAGGGGTCCCCAGGGACACACCTGAGCGCCCAGCTGCTGGACTGCACAGCTGTCAGCCTGGCCGCGAGCTCAGCTGCCTCGTTCCTCCTCACAAAACCCAGTCCCGCGCGGTTAAAGCACTGGGAGGGCTTGGCTGATGCAGAGCGATGAGGACGACAGATGGAGACAGATTTCACCTAAAGAAGCCCGCCTGGCTCGCCCGTAGCTGATGACTTAGTCAGCGGTTGTTCTTATACAGATTTATGAGAAACTTTATGAAGGAAAACAAATCTCTCCTTTTCTATATATAGGGATCCTCTTTCATTAAGATTTTTTTGTAACCTTATGTCAAAACAGTACTTATTTTAAACTTTAGAAAGTTTTAAAATTAAAGAAACTATAAATTAAAATCAGCAATTTTCTAATCACACATCTATCTGTCTATATATAATCCTTTTATGTTGAAATTTATCATAGTTTATTTTTAAGGTGAGGAAAAGAAAAGCAATAATATAAATTTGAGTTTTGCCTGAAATCTCAGCACTTTATGGTGGAAACGAGGACTTCATGCCCACGTCCACTTGTTCGCAGGCTTAGAGTGGCGTGGAAGCCTCGTTAAAGCTTCGTAATAATGGCCCCACTGCTGTGCACCTGCCGGGACCCCGGTGGCCCTCAGAGCACAGAGCAGGGCAGCAGGCATTCCCGAGCCATCCAAGAGGAGTTCTGAACACAAACGTGAATTTGAGAAGAAACGGCAGGTACTTACCAGAGGCAGGCAGTGCCGGAGCCGCCGAGCTGCAGCCGCGGTGCCCAGGGACAGGGCTGTTCTCAGGCTGGCTGCTCTCCGGAACTGGAGCGCCGTCCCAGTGGGAGGGGTTTAAGTGTAGGAGTTGAGCCCTCGGGGCGTAGAGATGCACCTGATATTCTCCTGCCCGCAGCTACGATTCATGTGTTTGCTCCCACGTGTTTGCACCCACCGAGCAATTCCCCCCTGGCAGCGTCACCGTGGGCCCAGCCCAGTGCCACTTCTGTGCCGCACAGAGGCTCCCTGATCGGCTTCCCGAGTGCCGAGGTCCGGAGGCAGCCACTCACAGACCTCGAGGGTTCCTGGTTAGCATAGAGACTAATGGACAGTGGTGGGGCTGCAGTGCATACCTGCCGTTGTAGTAAAGACGCCGTGGGTGCCCTTCCACACGGGCTCCAGCATGTGAGGGAGCAGCTTCACCTCCCCTGACAGACTGACCACACAGGTCTGCCCTTTTCCCCACGCTGGCCGTCTTTGTCCCTGTCCTCGAGAGAGCGCCCGGGGGAGGGAGGGAGGGCAGGAGGGAGGGGGAGGAGGCAACCCCAGCCGCAGGGACCTGCCACTGCACGCCAGGGCCAGCACCCAGCACGCTGCAGGGCGGGCTGCCGGTGGGACTCGGGCTCTTGCACACCCCTCTGCCCTTTTTCTTTCTTTCTTTCTTTTTTTTTTAAATAACCGAGACACTTGATTTTTGATCCCATTTATCCCCCTCTTCAGTAAACTGCTTGCTATTTAATCGGTGGCTGACTCCCCACTGTTATGTGGTGTCAGTTTGGGGAGGGAGTGGGGGGCCAGTGGTGTGGGCTGGGCTTCTGGCTCAGCACTGGGCAGGGGGTGGGGGGGTCAGGCCAGATACTGTTGTTTATGTGTGTATGTTTGTTTCTTCAAAATTTTAAGACAAGATTTTTTTTCTTGGCTTTACCTTTATGTTGAACTCCTAAAAAAAAAGTTTCTAATTACTTTTGTCTGTATTAGACATCTGTATAATTTAGAGTGAAAAATAGTTTTGTCACAAAGAGCAGCAGTTCCCTGCTGTTCCCCTTACCTACTGCTGGGGAACAAGTCACCCCAAAACTCAGAGACATAACCATCGTCTCATCATGTCTTACGGCGCGTGGGTCTAGAGTTTGGACAGGCCTCTGCTGGGCCTCACTCTGTGGGCTTTGCTGGTGTTGAGCTGCCGGTGCCTGGTCTGGGGGGACCAAGGTGGCTTCCCTCACCTGCCTGTGCCCCGGAGGGGACAGCTAGGCCCCTCCCTCTCCAGTTAGTGCCACTTCAGAGGCCTCTCCGGGAGGGTGGTCAGCCTTGCTTGGCTCAGGACTCGGAGAGAGCACAGTCTAAGCTTCTAGTCCTGGAAAGGCAGGCGGAGCGCGTCACAGCGTCCCTGCTGTCCCCTTCCCTTGCCCTACCTCTCTGTGAGGGGCTACCAGATGGCCACTCCATTCCCAGTCTCTGCCAGGGGCCCACTTGGGCTTCTCTTAGCTGAGTGCCTGGCGTTTGGCTCCTTGATTCCAAATAACCGCCCTCTGCTCATCCTTTCCCTCCACTCTGCACTGCTCCCGGTCTGGGTGTTGTCTATGGCCTTCCCTTGACGGAAAACGGGAGTTCCGCTGGAGCTTCTCTGCCCCTTGCCTGCCTGCCTATCTAGGCAGGGGTCTTCTCCCCCTTCCCCGGATGCGGTAGGGTGGCCCTGTGTCCCAGACCCCGCATCTCGTCTGGACTGGTCCTTCCTTCTGTTGCAGCTCATGCCTTTGTGGGCGCCGAGAAAGAGTGTCACGGAGGTGCCTGTTTGAAAGTGACCTGGCTGACACTGGCTAGTAGGGCACCTGGGCCAGAAGTCATTCCCCTGCAGGGTTTGACATCTGGCGTTCGGTGATACGGGTCAAAAGCTTGATGCCGTTCCGATTCCCAGTTCTTTGCCCAACACTTTCACACAGATCATCTCAAAGACACACACGTAGCTGCAGCACACGTGGTGGTACGTGGCCCTCCTGCTCGGCCCTCTCTCTGCAGGGCTCTCTTGTTTCACTGGACACCCTTTCTGCCCGGGTCCGGTGCTGAGTGTGAGCTGCCGGGCATTTGACTCTGTGTCCCGCTGTGAGGCGTCCCGCTGTGAGGCGTCCCGCTGTGAGGCGTCCCGCTGTGAGGCGTCCCGCTGTGAGGCGTCCCGCTGTGAGGCGTCCCGCTGTGAGGCGTCCCGCTGTGAGGCGTCCCGCTGTGAGGCGTCCCGCTGTGAGGCGTCCCGCTGTGAGGCGTCCCGCTGTGAGGCGTCCCGCTGTGAGGCGTCCCGCTGTAAGGTGTGCTGTCCCAAGGATGGGGGCGGGGGGGGGGGGGGGGCGGGGACAGGGAAGTCCTCCTCCTGGAGGAGCAATGCTCTCCTGGGCCCTCTGGGGGCTTCGCAAGCTTGTCAGCCTGGGGTGGGACTCCAGGCCCTGCCCTCCTGTGCTCGAGGCCACCTACTAGGCCTGGAGCCCGTCTCCTTGGACCAGGTCACCACTTTCTTTAGGTGTCCCAGGCTGTCACCCTGGCCCAGCCGTGTGTGCTGGGAGGTTGCTGCCATGAGCCCAGCAAGGGGTTGGCGCCTGGCGCCTTCCGTGAATGGGCGAAGTGCGTGCACGAGGCGCTCTGGGTCCTCCTTGCCTGTCCCACGTGTGTGGGGGACATGCGCAGGGCGGCCGACTTTCTCAGGCGTGCACTTGATTTCTCATTTTAGGAAATTCCTGAGCTTACCAAATGGTTGACTAATGGAGAGAAGTGAAGGCAGAGGTGGCCACCTGAGATCGGCCAGACTACGCGAGCGAGTTTGGGCACGTGCCCTTGGTGGGCCCTCGTTTTCCTCTGACGAGGGAGTACAGGCTTCCTCTGTACCTCGAGGTCTGAGCACTTGAATTTTAATTTGTTTATTATTTGTTTATTATCCGGTAATGCCACTAGGAGAATTTTTGTGGAACTGGAGCTGCTTTATTTGGGATGCTGGGAGGGGAACACACCGGCCCTTCCTGGCCCCCCCACAGTGTCTGCTGGGTGGTGCCCTTTGCTTGGGAGCAGGAGCCACCCCTGCAGCCCTACACCCAGCGCGAGGTGGCAGGTTCTGGGCAGGTGGCCTGTGGCCCAGAGAGCGTGCAGAGCGGATCAGAGGGTGATGGGGGGCCCTGGTTCCCTAGGTCCCCACGGCCTTCCCCTCCCAGTGCCTTGAGGTCTGAGTGGGAACTGACTCCGGCCCCCGAGGATCCCCAGCCCCCTCCCTCCTGCTGGTCCCGGGCTCCCTGCTCCTCTGTTTCCAGGAGCAGGTCAGCGGCTCTGTTCACCGCTTTGCAGAACCTCTACTAAGAGGTGCTTCCCACACCGAGATCTCGGGTACGTTCACGACCGCGTACAGAAGTCATTAAGTTCAGTTGAATAAGGAAAACTGAAAAAATTAACCCAGAGGTTTCTTTTTCTGTTCTGCTTTTTTCCTTCATGCTGCAAATGACATCGGTGAAAAGCATAACAGTAAAAGATAGACATGAGCAGACAAAAGACGGCGAGGGCCAGTTCCTGGGACTTGTCTGGCTCCATGTCAGGCCCTCCCTCCCGGGCTTCCGCCGTGGCTCCTGGCTGCCTTTCCACCTGTGGCGGCCCATCCTCGGTGTGCTGGCTCCAGATCGTTCCTGAGCCCGGTCCCCAAGGCCACAGTTTCTCTCTGGCTGAGTGCAGAGACCACTGAGTTCCCTCCACAGCAGTGAATCTTTTTTATCCCCCCAGACATTTGTTTTGGTTCTTTTTCAATCTTCCCTGTCCTTCTCTTAATTCCATTCCTCCTCCTGTGTCTTTATAATCCTAGGCCTGGTTGTGATAACGTCTGTCACCTCAAGTTCCTGGGCTTCTGACGCTCTTGTTGCATCTGTGAACTCTCCCTCCTGTGCTTTTCTCGTGAAATTTAAGGGATTCCTGGGGCTCTTCAGGCAGGTGGGAGGGTCACTCACACCTGTGATGTGTCCTGCAGCGTGGCTTTGTGACGCCTCTCAGGACACTCGGGGGACAGCCCACTGCAGGGGTGTGCACGGCCACGCTGGGGGCTCTGAGTTCTCATGGGACCCCCTTTCCTTCACAGCCACAGGAGGAATGATCCCCCTTTGTGGCAGCGACACCAATCCTTTCTTTTACCAGGAGACCCTGATAAAAGATGGGTGGCCCCGGAGTTGTACGGGGTCTCAGCAGGCCACAACCACGTGTCCCGAGTCAGCCCGAGGGCTGCTGGTTCCCAGCTACTCTGCAGGCGGTGATCGAAATCATGGCCGTAGACTCTCCATGGAGCACCAGACACTGTTCTGAGCACTTAGGTCAATTTCGGGTCCTCACGCTCGCCCTGGGTGCCTGAGCTTCCAGAGAAGGGAAGGGGAGAGTCCCGCCGGGCCCACAGCCCATCGCCTCTTCGTCTCTGCCCCATGACGCTCAGGCGGCTTCCGGGATGCCATGCGGCTTGCTGAGCTGAGCTGGGCCTGGAGCTGGCGCCCGTCCTGCCAGCTCCGTGAGGGAACAGATGCACGTGGACTGGTCACTCGGCCCCCGGGCCACGGCTGCTCTCATCCCTGCACAGCTCTGTGTGTGGCTTGGCGGACAGGTGCCCAAATTACACTCAGGGCTGTAAAGCAGAAATCAGTAGGGATGCAGAGAGAAATGGACAGTCGGTATCCTCCTGAGAGCACAAAACACCTCAGTTACTGACAGGTCACTTAGGAGACGGGGGTACATGGTTTGGGCAACAGAAAGAACAGCCTTCATTTCATGGGTTTATTCAGAACCCTACAGCCAGCGTGCGGGAAGGACCCATTCCCGTGCACGGGGGTCCATATGCTGGGCCTTTGAACAAGCCTCCGGACATTTCAGAGAATCACCAGTGTCCAGACAGCATTCTCTGACCGGAGAGCAGTGACATGAAAAGTCAGATATGTAATGGTACAAGTAAGACATAAGGTTTCAGTTTGAAAATGTGGATTTCTAAATAACACGAATCAAAGAAGAGATCCTAATAGAAATTTTACAATAAAAATTTTAAGATGGAAATGATAGTGACAAAATTGTGACACATCTGAACTTCTGACACGGAGCTAGCAGTGAGCTCGAAGGGAGATTTAAAACCTTCAGCAGGAGCCGTGAAACTGGGGCCCTTGGGCCCAGTCTGGCTTCGGCCTGTTTTTGTACAGCCTTGGAGCCAAGAATGGCTTCTCCTTTTTAAACATTGGGAAATAAAAAACAGAGGAGGAAGAATTCTACCTGTGGCCTGCAGAGCCTGAAATTCTGGGCTCTGGCCCTTGGCAGAGATCATCTGACCCCGCCCAGCGAGTTGGAGCGAGAAGGAGGGAAGCTCAGGCTGCAGGACGGGGTCCCATCAGACCCAGCAAGAGAGGAGAGCAGCCACAGGGCCATGTTTTGAAAAGACCAGTGAATGCAAGGGGTGGACTTCTGGCGCCGTCTGCACGCGAGCTAGTACCTGCGCCGTGGAGCCTGGAAATGACATTCAGAATATCTTTTGCTAATTAATGTGGTAGGTCAGACAAAACAGACATTCCTAGGAAAACACTGGTTGAAACTGAGCCCAGTGCAGTAGAGAGGTACTTTACCTGTGCTTCAGTCCCTCGTCTATAAGTTGGGGTAACGACTACCTGCCTGTGGGGCTTTGAAAGAGGAGTTCTGCTGAGCTAGGACTTACAGTCCATCCCGCTCGCCCATGTAAAGGGTGCAGTCAGTGCTTTTAGCTCAGCTGTGCAGCCGTGAGCACAGTCCATTCTGGAACATTGCATTACCCCCCAAATGCTCCATGACCCTTAGCCGTCACCCTGAACCCCTGTCCTTTAGCACAACCACGAATCTTTCCTGTCTCTGGGTTTGCGCTGTCCCGGTTTTCCTTATGAAAAGAATCAGACAGTGTGTCCCCGTGTTCCTTGTGTCGTAGCCTTTGCCAGTATTTCATCTCTTTGTAGCTGAGGAGTCTTCTGTCGTGCGGTGTACTCGTTTGCTAGGCTGTCGTACGGAAGACCTAGGCCGGGTGGTTTGAACAACGAAGTTTTCTCTCAGCTGGAGGCTGGACGGCCGCGATCAAGGTGTTGGCAGGCTGCTTCTCGGAAGCCTCTCCATGGCGTGTAGACGGCCGCCGCCTCCCTGTGTCCCCACTGGGCTGTCCCTTGTGTGTCCGTGTCCTCGTCTTCTGCTCTTACAAGGACATAGTCCGATTGGATTAAGGCCCCGTGTGGCCTCATTTACCCTAATTATCTCTTACAGACCCGTCTCTGACTACAGTCACTTAGCGGGAAGCTAGAGGTTAGGACAACAGCATATAAATTTGGGGGACACAGCATCGGGAAAGACCCCATCTCATTTAGCCACGTGTCAGCGGATGGGCACTGGGGTAGTTCCCTTCTGGCTGTGTGGGCAGCGCTGCCATGAGCGTCTGTGTGCACATTTCTGTGTGCGTGAGCTTGCGTTTCTCTCGCTACAGACCTGGATTGAGACGTGGGGCTGTTTGGAAGATTCGCAAAGTGGACACACGTGACGAGCTCAGGACACTGTTGGGCATGTCGTGACTTCTGAGCTGGTGGGGCAGTGACAAGGCTGTTCACATCCGTTGTAGCCCGAGGTTACAGCCGTCTGGTCAGCGTTTCCTCCGTGTGTCTGCATCTACCTTTTATTTTTTACCTACTTACATTTTACACCCATCAGTAAAATCCCACTTGTTTTCTGGCTGCTGAGTTTAGTCTCTCGGTGCTGATGCCTGGATCTGGGTTTACTGTCTTACTCTTGTGTGGCTTTTCCTGTTTGTTACGAAGCGTATTGTTCTTGCTTTTTAGAAATGGTGGTTTCTCTCACCATCCCATCCATCCCAGCCCTTTCCCCCGTTGGCTTAGAAGTGACGTACTGTTGCTCTTGTTTACGGTGATCTTTACACTTGTATCACCAACACTCACAGTTAGTTTCTTAACCCATTTTCCGAGCACCATGGGTGTCCCGATGCGAATCGCTGCTCTCCCAGCGACGCACTTGTAATGCTCAAGGGTTGTGTTCTTTTTGTTGAACACCAGACGTTATTTTAAAGACAGTGAGTGTTCATATGTTTCTACAGGAGTATGCAGACTTCCTTTTGTCACCGTTCACTTTCCCTTCTCATACTTCACCTCTGGGATAATTTTACTTTTGGTTTTTTGGAAGCTCCTTCAATAAAGGTGTGTGAGTAGCAACGATGTCCGTGTTTGTCTGAAGTCCCTGAAACCGCATCCTTGAAGATGATTTTGTTGGCAGGCCATTGCAGGCCGAGCCCTTCTCCCTCCCCCGTCGTCCGCAGCCGCAGGGCGGCTGCTTGCGTCCGGCTGCTTCCGGGTTCCTCTCTGTTTGGTGCTTTGCAGTTCACCGTGATGTGCGTGGCTGCAGACTTCTTTTTGCTTGGTTTGCTTTATGTGCCTTTGTTTTCTGCTGCTGACTTCCATCTTTCATTACTTCTGGAAAAACTGTGGTTCCTCTCCCATCCTCCTGCCATTCCGTTCCACTCAGTCATTAATGTTTGGGAATTTCTTTTTGTTTCTTTCTTCTCTGGGGCTCTGACGAGGCCTTGGCAGCCTCATTCTGGGTCCTCTTCTGTCTCCTTCTGTTCCCTGACTCCTCTCTGGGCTGCGTCATCAGTGATCCCTTCAGATCTTTTGTTTCCCCAGGCTCCCTGACTGACTGGGTCTCATGTCCGTGAAAGCCAGGCGTCGTGTGTTCAGTCCCACGGTTACGTGTCATGGGCATTAGACTTACGTGCAGTGCGGCGTGGACACTGCGTGCGTCCACGGGGCTTGGCGCTGCCTGGTCATTGCTGACAGTGCCTTATTTGTAGCTCACTTTTCCTGTCACCTTTTATTAAACATGTCCTGTTGTTTCATAAAGCTAGTATCTGAAAGGCCGAATGTCTAAGCTCCTTTTGGTTTAAATCAGGTGACTTTTTTTTTTTTTTGCTGACACTGCTGGCCAGGCCACACTGTGTGTGGACACCCCTGCCGTCCTGTGTCCTGACCTGCACGGCACTGACACCCGCCTCGGGACCTGCCCTGGGCTTTCTTCCTCGTCCCACTCAGGTTCTGGGTGCCCACGCCAGGCTGCCCCTCAGCGTGGGCCCGTCACCCCGTGTGGGCTCGCACATAGCGCCCCTACCCTCAGCCCCTAGGCTCTGCCCTTCCCTGATGTACCTGACGCTACAGGAAGGAAAGCAAAGGTGTTTGCTCTTAAAACCATGTCTTACTGGGTCATTGTTTTAATTTGGGTTAAAATTCTCCTCATGAAATTGGCACTAACCATTTCTGAGTGAACAATTCCGTGGCATTCAGTGGGTTCCGTGTCACCACTGTCACTCGTGTCTAGTTCTGAGGCTTCTCACCTGCCTGTGGAAAATCTTGGCGCCCGTTCCCACTCACCGCGTGTCCCTCCCCAGCCTCTGACAACCACTCCTCTCTGCTCAGTGTTTATGGGAACTTCGCATGAAGGGGATCACCTCGGCCTTTCTGTGTCCGGCCTCTTAGCCAGCATCCGCCTCCTCAGGACGGAATGACACCCCCCGTGTGCACGGACCGCTTTGCATTGTCATTCACCACTTGGTGGACCTTTTGGGCTCTGTGAGTACAGCTGTGGGGACATCCCAGCAACCTTTTGTCCGAACATCGGGGCGCATCTCTGGGAGAGAGCTGCCGGGTCGTACGGCCACTCTGTGTGTCCTGACTCGAGGACCCGCCACACTGTCGCCACTGGCGGCTACGCCAGTTCACCTCCCGCCAGCCGTGCACAGGCGCAGCTCTCACATCCTCGCCAACACTTGTTTCCGTGGTTTTGATTGTAACTGACCTGGTGGGTGTCTCATGATGGCTTTGATTCGCATTCGCTGCTGACTAATAAAGCTGAGCCCGTGTCCATATGTTTATTGGCCGTCTGCACATGTCTGGAGAAGCGTCTATGCAGGTCCTGTGCCCATTTTAAAATTGGATGGTTTGTCTTTGTTGTTGTGTTGTGAGATTTCTTTGTAGATTCTGGATTCTAAACCCTTACCAGATACATGATTTGCAAATATTTTCTCCCGTTCTATGGGTTGTCTTTTTATTTTCCTGATAGTATCTTTGCATTGTGTCATTTTTAGTAATTCTGTCTTTTTAGTGTTTTTTTTAAATGCGTGTAGATTTTGGGTGTGTGTGTGTGTGTGTGTGTGTGTGTATACACACACATGGGTTTTCAAAGGGAGTCTAATTCTTCTGCTTTCAAATATTTGCTGCTTCAACTAGAATTGAGATTCTTTATGAAAGAATTCCTAGCAGAATGAAAATGTGTACAGCATGTCAATGTGACACACGTTTAAAATTCATACTTACAGGACATGTGATGCGAGCCATGTAAAACCTGTATCACATGCTTTTATCTATGTTGTTTTCAAGAGCTGCAATTCCTAGTTTGGATGAAAGCCAAGATAGTGGCAGTTAGGGACATGAAGTGACACAGTTGCCTGTGTGTGTGATATACAGTGTGACACAGTTGCGTGTGATATACAGTGTGACAGTGGCGTGTGTGTGTGTCGTGTACAGTGTGACAGTGGCGTGTGTGTGTTAGTTGTATACAGTGTGACAGTGGCGTGTGTGTGTTGTATACAGTGTGACAGTGGCGTGTGTGTGTTAGTTGTATACAGTGTGACAGTGGCGTGTGTGTTAGTTGTATACAGTGTGCTCAGAAAGTCAGGTGTCCATCAAATTCATGACTTTAGACACATTGATAACAATTGTGCTGTTCCAGTGGAAAACGTGTCTGTGAATCTCTCAGTGAGAAGTCTTGCTTCTTGGGGAAACCTTGACCTTTTCCTGATTCTGCTGCTGCCACTTTTGCCAGCAGCTGGCCCACCACGTTGGTGTAGGTTGCACGGCAGGGCGTTTACAGGTGTGGCAGCCGGGGAATCCCATTGTACTTGAATTTCAGGTTTGCTTGTGAAAGTGTGTGACACTGCCCTGAGGACTGACGGTCTGCTTGGCTGGGTGGGCCATGCGGACGCAGGACACGGCGAGGGCTGGTTTCTAACGTGCCCGGGTGAGATCACCGTGCTTCCCTGTGAGTTTCCATCCTCTGGCCCGTCTGGGTGGAGCTGACCCCCACGCACTCGCTGTGAGCAGAGGCTGCTGCCTCAGCAGCCCCAGGTCTGGGCGGGTGGGCGGCTCGGTGTGCAGCTGAGCCCTGGCCTTTGTGTGACAGGGCCGTCCTATCTCGGTCTCCATGGACCTGCGGGAAGCCCCGCACCCGCCCTTGCGAGCTGTGGGTGCCAGAGGTCACTCAGGGAGCACCGTTTTGGCTTCCAGGGACGTGACCCCAGCAGCCGCGCCACCAACCAGACGCAGAGACTCTTATCCTTCCCTGCGGGCGAGGCCTGTGAGGGTTGTGGAAACCAGCATGTGGTTGGGGCCGGGAGCAGCCGGGCTTGGGCCCTGAAGTGGGCACAGGAACAGACGTGATGAGAATCGCACCTCCGTGTCTTCGCGGGGCCGCAGCGGCTGGTTCAGGGGCTGGAGTGGGATGAAGGGAGGGCCGTGGGTGTGGAGACTTGCTGTTTCCTGGACCAAGGGGGATGCCAAGCCCGAGGGTGAGGCCACGGGGTGGGGGAGGGGCAGGCAGTGGCTGAGGCTTGACCGCCAGGCGCTGTGGCTGTGGGAGACGCAGTCTGTGATCGGAAGACCACTGTCCACACTCCACTGCCCCAGCTGTCCTTGGCCTGTGTCCGCAGTGACCTGGGAGGGATTCCTCAGCGGATGGGGAGACTGGAAAAGGACACTCTGATAACTCGGTTAAAGACAGTGGCAGGTGTGTCATTAGCCAAACACTGGGGGCCTGTTGTCTGCACGTTCGTGCTGCTCCCTCCCACTGGCTCCCTGACCTTGGGCAGCGTCCTCTCGAGCTTCATGCTTTTTGGGGGCCAGGCCCTCAGACCCATGAGGCGGGGTCTGAATGGGACCCTCCTCTGGCCTCACCACTTCTCAAACTGCTGTCGGCACTCTTGGGGCCAGTGGAGGTATGGTCACCGGGACCAGGAATCCAAGGCCGTGAGTCAGTGGCAGGACTGGTCCTGACGTCCTGGTTAAGCCTTTAATTCCCCTGAACACTTGTTTTTGCTGCTTTCAAGTTGTACTTGGGCCTCCCTGTCATCCGCTGTGGGCGTTTCACACGCCGGCCGCCCAGCGCTGAGCCGGGCGACTGTCCTCATCACACTCACACCCCCTCCTCCGGTGGCCCGTGGCAAGGGAGAGGGTGGACAGGTGGTAGTCCCTGCGTGGTTTACTAGTCGGGGCAGCTGAGAGGGTGAGAGCGAGAGAGAACATGAGAGAGAGAAAGTGAGAAAGAGAATGTGTGAGAGAAGAGAACGTAAGAGAGAACAGGAGAGAGAGGGAAAGAGAGGACTTTATTATCTCACTGAAAAGGAGGGCCCTCCAGAGGTCACAAGAGCATTTAATTTGCAAGGGACGATTACCTTGAACCAACACTGGTGTCGGCTCAGGCTGGGCTGGCCCTGCTGGGAAGCCAGCATGCCATGTGACAGCTGAGAGCCAGGACATGCCACTGGCTTTGATGGCACTGGGAAGTGCTAGAACAGTCCGTGTCTGCCGCTGCGGGCAGGGCCTCTGTGGGCACCGGCTTCTCCTCCGCGGGTTTCTGGCTGCCTCCTACTGGGGTTCACAGTTCATCCTCGGTGACTTTGCTTTGTTGCAGTGTTCACGCATTCTGGGGGTACTGTGAAAGCACGTCCCTTTGTCCCATGTTGTGGAGTGTGCGTCGGTCCCCAAGGCCCTGGGCTCTGACATGCATGGTGAGCGTGTCCTTCCATCGGAACCTGGACGAGGTGTGGGTGACATCAGTGGGATGGGTAAACTCACAGAGGGATTTTGTGCCTGGATTTTCACACGTGACAGCTTCCCCAGGTACCACTGACGTCCCCTTGTTGGAATTTCATAAACCATGGTTCTGCAAGGATAGTGGCCGTTTGGTGGCATTGCTACAGGTGCCGTGCTGTGGCTTGTCACCCGCTGCTGATGAGGTGACAGCTGCTCCCGCACAGCCCTGACTCAGCGGGATGTGTGTGCTGGGGGTCCCGCGGGTGCTGGGCAGCGCAGGGCCAGCCCTCTGGTCCCTGGTCCCTGTGGGGATAGGGCATGGGGCTGCCTGCTCCTTCCTTCTGTACGCTGGTTGCAGGCACAGCTGTCACCTCCTTAGTTTACCTGAAGCCAGAGAGGAGACTTACGAGGAGTGGAATGTATAGGTTTTCAGTACTGACAAAATGTAAAAGGGAGTATGTGTGTTACATTGTCTATTCGAGGATTGTCCCTGAGCAAACACCTTACTTTAGTAGAAGAGGTTTTTTCGGCTGAGATTCAGATCAGCTACCTGACTACCTATGGGCACAGTTTAAAGGCAGTTGGTTCATACGGGGGCAGAGAAATCTGTCGCTTCGGAGCTTTAGCCCCAGACCTGGGTCCCTCCTCATGGGTGGCACAGTGGCCCCTCCTTCTCACGAGGCAGAGGGCTGGCGTGACGTGCCGTGTGTCCAGGGGGACACGGCCTGGGACTGTCTGGTGGAGGCTCTTCCTGCTTCTCAGGGGCCGGGGGAGGGACTCACTCACTTTTTGTGGCCTTGTTTGCGGGGCTTTAATGTGGTAACTGGGAGACGGTCTTTGTGATTCAATCTTGCTTTCTCCATGTGACCTCCCTGGAGCCCAGAGGCTGGCGGTGAGAGAGAGAGCATGGACACGTCTGTCCCTGCCCTCCTGTAGCGTCCCTAAGTGTCCAGCACTCGCCTGTTTTCAGACCCAAAACTTGGTCGTGTTTATGTTTGGCGGCGACAGCTGGGCGAGGGAGGGAGAGATTTGTCCTCCAAAGGATCAGACTGTCGGCGGCATATGTGACGTTTGGAGAAGCTGCAGCGTCACACAGGTTAGGTGTGTTCTGAGGGGGCACAGAGGTGTCTCTCCATTTCCTTCAGCTACTGGAAACCTGCAGGGAGATCGCACTTGAGGGAAATGTTAGGGCACCAGCTCCAAGAGGAATGGCTTAAGCAGTTGTAAAAAGTTGCAAAGGGTGTGTGTTCTTGGGAAAAGAACGAGAGAAAAATACTTTTTCACTCAAAGCAGTGTGTGCTGGACAGTGTGTGGCCACTGTGAGCGGGCAGCTCCTCTGGGGGCTCAGGAGGGCCCCCCACCCGTAAGTCTGTGCACGTCACACGGTCAGGACGCTTCCCTAAGAAGCAGCACACAGCGCCCGGCCCCAGGCCCTGTCCTGAGAGTAGGATGGATGAGGCTGTTGGAAAGGGCGTGGGTGAGGACGGGGCAGGAGAGACAGCGGGCTCCCCAGTGCCAGACAAGCCGCTGATTGTCAGTGACAGCACAGCCTGGGAACCGCAGCAGCGTCAGGACGAACCCCAGGGACGGGCCATTGTGTGTGGCTGCCGTCACTGATTCCACACAAGCTTAGTGACGCAGGAGGCCAGCTGGCGTGGGCTCTGCAGGTCTGTGAGGGCTCCTCTGGTGACCACACCCCCAGTGCCCGCCTTCCCCGGAGGGAGCTGGGGGACCACCTTCCACCTTGTCACCTCTGCTGGTGTCAGATTGTCGATTGTAGTATTTTCTCCTTTGTGACTTGTTCCCCTCCCCTGTCCATGTTTCACGGAGCAGTTTTTCAGTGGAGCATGGCTACACCTTGCCTTATGATGCTCTACAGACACACGTGTCCGTCAGTGTCCAGGCTGACCCCCCCGCACCCCAGCAAACATACGAGGACTCGCTCAAGGCTCGGATGGTGACAGATGTTTTAGTGCTGAAGTGTTTTTACACGAAGGGACGCACTCTTACCTCAGACACATGCTACTGCACGTGCAGGGGCCTGCAGGACAGTGTACACGGAACTGCCCTCTGCACTGGGAACCAAAACACGCGTGTGCCTTGCTCACTGTGCTGTTGGCTTCATGGTGGTGACCAGGAACCTGGGCTCCCCGTAAACATAGTCAGTGTTGGAAAGAAGCCCCCGTCACCTGCCTTGCTGCCGGTCCTGCCTCAGGTGTCAGCCCGTTTGGAACACGGTGGCTGGTGGACCCGCGATGGTGCCTCCAGCGGTGAGGAGTGGCCGCCTGCTGTCCCAGGTGACCCTTCACTGGCAGCTCAGCCTGGCCTGGTGGCCTGAACAGTGGGAAAGTGCAAAACACATTAGTAAGTGATTTAGTGGCTTTCTTAATGGTCGTGAAAATCGTGTCTTCGTTATGGGACATTTTGGATAGTGACGTGAAGAAGCTAAGTCAGCACTATTTGTGTCTCGTCACGAGGGGCCGTGAACCTGAGTGTGGGTCTCTTAGCGTGATGCTCGCAGGGCCTGCTGCGCAGTCCTGAGTCTGGGGAGGTCTGGGCTGTCCTTCTGTGCCTCAGTTTCCCACTATACCGTGATTGGGTGGGGTGCTGACCGCCTCAGACGTCAGACCTGGGTCACTGAACAGCATGGCGTCATGGTGGAATCCTCTCGTATTAAATATTGAATGTGAATTGCAGTGTGATCGTCCGGCCCCATGGCAGGCATTTGTTTCTGCTGTGATGAGCCAGTTCTCAGCGGTGTAGGCTCGCGACAACTTGGGGGCACCCTCCAGGAGGCCAAGACCCAGTGTCCAGTGGGGGTGGGGTCCCCTGAGGCCACCCGACCGCACAGCTGCCCTTGTCACGTGGTCGACTTCTCCCCACGCCAGCGCCTGCCGACCCTGTCTCCCCTGCCCGCAGCCCTGAGGACGGGACGCACCGGGCACAGCCCCGCCTGCTGCATCGACACGCGCGGCCGGGGTGGTGCTTGAAAGTCTGCCCGGGACCCTCAGAGCCAGGTCCCTCGTCCTTGTTTTCAACTCCTGTGTCTTTTCAGCTTTGCCGCTTGTTTCATCTTTGGTCAGTGTTCACAGCTTTCCGAGTGTGAGCTCTTCGCGCGTACCCACCGTCACATCTTTCTCCGTTGTGTTGTGCTTAACCTTGTTTGTTCTTCACTTTCCAGCTTCCTGGTGACGACGTCCTGAAGTGGGAACAGTGTTTACAGTGTCATCTATTAGTCAGTTCCTTTGAATTTCTTCCATCGCTTAGAAATTCGCTCCCCATCCTGAACAGACAAATACCTGCCTGTTGTTTCCCTTTGCCATTTTATAGTCTCATTTTAAAAACGTTGTGAGATCTGTATGCCTTTGGGTTTCTCTGGTGACTTGTGTTCATTAGCGAGTCCTGAGTGTGTCGTGTGTGTCTGGCACACGCTTGTGGAGCAGCCCTTGGCCAATGAGGTGAGGGGACCTGTGACGAGCGTGATGCTCTCAGTGGCAGTGTGTGGGGTGAGCGCAGGCAGGCGGTGAGCCCTGAGCTCCAGAGAGGGACACCGCCCACCACCAGCCCCCTGTCCGAGAGCCTCGCGAGTGCCAGCTGGTGCCCCTGGCCCTGTTCTCGCCATGTGGCTTTGTGTCATGGCTGTGCGACAAGTCCTGTTTCGCCGCCCACTCGCTGAGAACTGCTGTGATTTGGCCGGACTGATCGTTTCTTGTTTCAGCCGCTCCCTGACTGCCTGTCCTTGCACCTTGCACCCGGCCCCCGCCCTCCCGTCGGAATTTGTGCAGAGCGGCACCTTGGCCTTTCCGCTAGAAGGTCTGTGTTCTTGAGCAGCACGTCTCCTTAGGAGTTTCATACTGTTCTTCACAGAGTTTCTAGATACTTCTGAAGCGTAGATATCTCACATGTAGTTTCATTGTTGCTGCAAGGAGGATGTTTTTATGACGTTTTCCACATAGACACTGCTGTCCTGTGGGCAGAGGCACTTCTGGCTGTGTGTGGCTTTGGTGTCCTGGTGCCTCCCTGAGCTCACTGGGGACGGCACCACCACACCTGCCGTGCCTCCCACCCCCATTAGAGCCCTACCCATCCCACACCAGCAATGGCCTGCGTGTTCTTCGTTTTGCTAAGCTTGTCAGTTCAGCAGTGTCACGCAAGTGGAGTTACGTAGTATGCCTCAATTTGAGGTTGGCTTTTGCCGTCAGCATAATTTCCTTGAGATTCGTTCAGGTTGTTCGTCCAGCGTGTGTCACTAGTTTGCTGCTGGATGGTGGTCTGTGGTGTGGTGTGGCCGCTGTGCGTAAACAGTGCACACAGGACTTTCAGCTGCTGGGACTACAGCTGCTGTGAGCATTTGTGTACGAGTTCCTGTGTGGAAATAAGTCCTCATTTCTTTGGGACAAATGCCAAACAGTGCAGCCGCTGGGTCAGAGTAAGTCAGTTTTTTGCAGTTTATTTTTAAGGGGACAGATTAAGACACATGCAGAGCGTTGAGAGAGAAAATACTTTGTTTTAGTGTTTTCAGATAAGTTATTTTGAAAGATTGCCAACATTACGCCCGCTTTCGTGAGGAATGATTCTGTGGGCAGTTTGGGTGGTTTGGGGACAGACGTTCCCCCTTTGGCAGTGTAGACCTGGGCCAGCAGTGTCCTGGAGAGCTCAGAGGCAGCCCTGGCGCCCCCCAAATCCTTATTACCTGTCACGCAGATCTAATCTGAATCTCCAGCTGTTTGGGACAGTAAGTCGATTTGTGTTATTTCACTGACTTGTGTTCTTGTTATGTTTCCAGGGGAACGTCCCGGAGGGTGACCCCAGCTCTCCCTGTGGGTCAGGCTCCGTTCCGCTCTGGGGTGGGGGTGGCAGTAAGGCCCTCTATACTGAGGGCTCGGGCCGGGCAGACGGGATAGCGCGCTCCTGTCCTCGGCCCCCTGGCTTAACGTTTGGCGTCGTTTCAGAAGGTCCCGTCCCAGGCGAGACTGCGGGCTCCTGTCCTACAGCAGTACCTTCCTTCTCCGGGATCCCTGGGGTCTTGTGAGCGGTCCTTTCGCCAGTGTGACTGACGTGCGTCATGGCCATGGCGATACCCACTGAGCGCGGACCACGTGCTTCACGTGTGCTGGGATCCCACGTGATTGTTGGGCACCTGGGGACGGAGGCTCCATCCTGGCCTTGTGACCCCTGGGCCTTGCGGGCAGTGCTGGGCGGGTGTTGTCACGGAGGGGTTCCTGGCCCAGCGTCGTGCTGTGGCACTACCACTGTGGTCGGCGAGAGTGGCGCTGGGGGAGAGGGGGCAGTGGACGCGCCTGGTAGCACGGGGTGATGCTGAGGCCGCTGCTTGGCGCACTGGGGCCGCGGCCAGGCCAGGGGTCCTCACCCTCCCGGGAGCCAGCACACAAGGCCGCCTCCCCCTGTGCAGAGTGTGGGCACGGCTGCGGGCTGGCCACTGCTGCCCGCCCGCCAGTGCAGCGCCTTTGGGACAGCTTTTCAGAAATGTCCTGTGGGAACTGAAAACCAAAACATCTGTGGAATCAATTGTTCTGGCCATCGTTTCCTCTTGTCCCCCAGCAATTTCAACATTGTGTGTTTTTTTTTCTGAGCAAGTTGGACTGCATTTTGAGGAAGGTAGGATGGCCATATGTACTGGTGGCCAAAACAGAAGTTCTCTGGTGATGGGCACACCCGTTCCTCGGAGACCAGGGCTTTCCCAGGCTCAGAGTCTGGGCCAGCGGGCCTTTGGCTCTGAGTGTGGCCACACTTGCAGCCCTGTCATGTGGTGAGGCGGCTCAGTGCATCCTGGGAGAATCACCCTGTGCAGTCTCGGAGATGTGGTCCCCACGCATCCTGGGAGACACCGTCCACGTGGAGTCTGGGAGACATGCCCAGTGCAGCAAATGCCTTAACGATGAATTTCTTATCCAAAGACATAACTTTGTGCTGGCCGTGTGATGACTTTTTATGGACAAGTCGTTTGTACGCCTGCAGAGAATACCTGGGTTCCTCCTGTCCCCTGGGGTGCATGCTCTAAGCCCTGCAGTGGGGACTGGGGCACTCTGAGGGTTAAGTTGTTTCTCTCACCTGGAGGCTGCTTTGTCCTTAGGCGATTGGCGTAGACAAATGACATGCTGTCTGGAGAGAAGGGTATTTAAATTACATTGCTGGACTCTGGGTTGCCAAAAGGAAGCCCTCTGGGGAATCATATATACTTGACATGCAGTGTGTAATTGGAACCATGAGAAAGGTTTTTGTTCAGAGCTATTGAAGAGTTTCCTTATTTTAAACCTGTTGAGTCTGGAAAGAGTTGTTTTTGAATTTTTTCTCCAATAGTGGCTTTTTATAAAAGTTTAGGATGAAGAGTGTTTCTGCCCCATAAGACACCTCCTCCCTCCCACAGCTTTGGTCGATCAAGTGCCCGGCATGGCCACTCAGCGTCAGTCTCTTGTCCTCTGGGTCCCTGAGTGTCAGAGCTGGAAGCCCAGGGTGTCCTGTTACACAGAAGAGTCTGGAGAAGGCCTGAGGGCTCAGGTGCAGCCAGCACTGCCGAGGAGTAGCAGAAGCAGGCCCCACCCCATCCTTTCACCCCCAGGTCACAGCTGCCACTATCATCTGGGGATGGCTTGCAGCCGATGGGCTCATTTTCTCATTCTCTTGTTAAAGAAATCAGTCATCTCGCTTTCTCCTTCTGCTCTGTTTTGCTTTCTGCAAATCCAGTTCACTGTCGCACTCTGGGGGCTGCTTGCTTTCTCTCTGTTGGAGCCTGTCTAGCACTGTGGCCTTTGGGGTTTGCTGGCAGTCACTTCTTCACCTGCAGTGGAGTGTCAGCACTGATAGTAGTTGCAGGAGTTCTGGAGGGACCCTCAGAGGTCCCTGAGCGGGAGGTTGACAGGATAAGGATGTTGAAGGCTGTGCCGGGGACGCGGGTGGGCAGACGGGTGGCAGGGAGGCCTGAGGCCGGGCGGGCTTGGGTCTCTATTCCTCTGACCCAGCTGTGCAGCAGGACCTTCACACTGTCAGCGGGGCCGGGCATCTACCCGAGGACGCAGCACGTGGGCACGTGCGGGCGCCAGGGACAAAGTCAGGAGGCACAGCCGCATCCCCACTCATCTGTCTCTCTCATGGGGGAGCGAAGGTGCCGGCGTACAGCTCCCAGCCCCTTACAACTGACCTTTTCCAGCCTCGACACAGAGAGTGGTCCAGGTGGATGTCTGGTTGGACCTACGAGGCTGTCCATTTTACCAAAAATAAATGCCAGTCAAGCTGTGTGAAGGCCTCTGTGTGCTGAGCCAGTTGCCCGATAGTGGGACACCAGTCAGCAGTTTTTGTCCTTTCCTCACGACTCAGCGGCCTTTCTGGCCAAAAATGATGCTTCAGGAAACTGGGAACAGACACTGGGCTCCTGACCAGGGGTCAGGCTCCCCAGCAGCTCAGGGACCTCGGGGATGAGCAAGTCCGGGGTGGGGGCCATGTCCACATGGAGGTGGGCTCCTCCCAGGCGGCACTGAGCGTTTCTGAGTGTAGCCGATGTCCGCCTGAAGCAGACAGCGAGATGCTGACCGCTGCCATTCATAGTTGTCTGTTTAGAAATTGATTTTGTCCAGTGGAGCGATAAATTGGGACTCAGCAGGCAGCATCCAGATTTCCCTCAGGCTACAGAATTGCTGACTGGTCTCTCCCAGAACTGCCTGCCCGGCTGTGCTGAGTGACGGTCTGAGGGGATGCGTGTGGCCCTGACATGCGTTTACATGACGCCCTTCTCCTAGGGGTGCCACAGCCCATTAGTTTTGACATTGGTTGGACCGCGAATGGGCTGTGCTGTTAGCACAGAAGGAGAGTGTGGACAGTACCAGAATGCTGGGAGGAATTCCAGGTAAACTAGGATTTTTCCAGGTAAAGCAACCAAAGGCCAACATGAAGCATTGCAGATTTGGGATCGTTCAAGTAGCGATGGTGACTGAAACCCACTAACTCAGTGTGCTTCCTGTGCCTATGGCAGCTGTGGCACTGCCCTCTTGCCAGACCCCACCAGTCTGGCTCGTGAGCGTGAGCTGCTCACAGGGCCTGCTGGGCGTGCCTCAGGAGACCATCCGAGTGTGGTGTGCAGACTGATGGAGGCTGACCCATCTCGTCAGCTTCTGTCGCTCTCGCTCAGCAAAGGTCTCCCAGTGCCCCGAGGGTGTGACGCTAGGTGGAGAAGGTTCCGGGGTGCTGTGCAGGTGCGAGAGGCGGCACGTGCCTGGCTGTGGCCGGTGGGGAATTGGCGTGTGTCCCTGGGGGGCCTCATGAGAGGGGGATGAGGGAGCCAGCTTGTGCAGCCTGCTGTGCTGGGAAGTGAGTCGCTGGGCAGCCTGGAGGCTGAGCGCTGGTCCACAATGACGGAGGGTCCAGCGGGAGGAACTGGGTGAGGAATGACGGGTCCTCGTGAGGTGTGGCCGCTGTCGGTGGACACAGAGCCAGGAGGGGCGGCCCTGGGACGAACCCCAGACCCTGAGCTGTGCACCAGACGATGGCGTGGCCTCCGGCTGAGGTGGGATGTCGGGACAGGCTCAGTGTCAGACGCTGGGGAATTTGAGGGGCCTCTGGCACATCCCAAGGGGGTGCCTGCTGTTGCTGGGTTGAGGAACTGAGGACGTGGCAAGCGGGTAGCTCCATGTCAGGGCCTCAGCACCCAGCTGAGGGGAGGCCAGCTCCAGGCCCCGGAATCCTCAGTGTCATGGTGCGGCCGCCTAGACGTCCTGTTGCTGTCAGGCCTTTAGAGCAGGGTCCTGTGAGGAAACGGGCCTCGCTCCTGCCTGACACGTGTCAGTGATAACATGGCCGTGGAGGTTTTTATTTCGGAGTATGTTTATTTTACGGAATTGTAAGTAGACTTATGTGAACAGTTTATGACTTTTAAAAATAGTTACTGTATGTGTATAACATAAATTGTACAGAGTCAAATCTCGTTTTTGTTTCCGTTTATATAGAATCAAATAGCCTTAGATGCAAAAAGGCAGAAGGGAAATTTGTGTGAATGTTCATAGTTCTACAGTTGTTTCTCGTGGTTTTCTAGGTCCATTTTCCTGGAAGGTCATTGCTGTGATGACAGTTACATGAGCAATCGATACATTACTTTTTCTGACGTCCCTCCCTGGAGTGTCTTCTCTCACTATCTGCAGATCCCAGTGGCAGTGTCGCTCGAGGTGCACAGAGGGTGTGTGTGGGGGGCCTGGGCGGCCGGCTGGCATAGACATGCACGAAAGGGACGGCTAGGGGTCCTGCCGGCCGTTGGTTTGTGCTGCTTCTTGGGACCCCTTGCCTCTTGCCACTGGCTTTGAGCTGCATTCTTTGTTTTCTTTGTTCGGTGGTGGGTCTCCTTCACTGTCTCGTGCTGGTCGACCTTCACGTATGTGAGACTCGCTTGCCGGGCGTATGTGGGAAGGCCCGGCCCCAGTGTGGACGGCACGCGTTCCACTCGTACCCTGACATCCCTCATCCTGTCAGCACCCTGTGGCCTGGGGTGTGACGCTGGGGAACACCGGAGGCTGGCCGTGTGCTCCGGTGGAAGGACTCGCTCTCTGAGACCTCCCTCGGCTGACCGTCCCGAGGGGCCATGGGCCGTGTCCTTCCTGCCACTGTCTGTCACGCGGCCTCACGGTCAGAGATTGATCCGCAGAGGCGGGCGGCTCCTGAGCAGCAGCCTGGACACGCGGTCGCCCGTCTCCCGAGAGCCGGGGTGCACTCTTCTTGCTTTCCACGCTTCTCTGAGCAGCGGACCAGCCGCTCGCTGCGTCAGGCGGCACCGCTGTGTGCTGGGCTCCATCAGCTGGGACTTGCTGAAGAGTCTGATCAGTGTGGCTTCTTAAAAATTTAACGTTCTGTCTTTGAATTTCAAATTAAATTTTTTTCTTTTTTTAATACATTTTATTGGGGAATATTGGGGGACAGTGTGCTTCCCCAGGGCCCATCAGCTCCAAGTCCGGTCGCCGTTTTCAATCTTTAGTTGCAGGGGGCACAGCCCCCCAACCCATTGCAGGAATTGAACCGGCGACCGTGTTGTTCAGAGCTCACGCTCTAACCAGCTGAGCCATCCAGCCGCCCCTAAAATTTTTTCTTAAGCTTTTTTCTATTATAATTACTTTAAGAAGTTCTAAATATTGTTTGGTTCATTTATAAGCTCAATTAAATTCTCTTATACCATTAAAATCCTATGCATGAATGTAATATATTTTATTTTTAAGTAACTTACATGTCTGTAATTAGCAAATCTTCCCAAGTACTTGAAATACACGAAACTGATCAATTTAATGTAAAACAGTAAAATTTTAGCTCCTTTAAACATTCTAGAGCTCTTACCATGTCTTAAAATTCTCTTTATATGAGAAATCACTTATGTAATATTAAATTATTCAGACGTTTTCAAATGGAACCTGGATAACCTGTTATGTATTTCAAATTACCGTAAACATTTGATATTTTAGATCATTAATATACAGAAGAGCCAACAAAATGTATACACATTTTAAGGAAGGAAAAAACTGGATGAAAATTGTAACACTCAATATGCACCGGTAACGAAAGATGAGCACAAGTCACGTGGACACACGTCTCTGCCCCCCGGTGTACGGGTCACCCCTACAGTGCGGACGTGACCACAGGCTTGACTCGCTTCACCACTTGCTTTCTCAGTTCTAAGCTCCCCGAGGGGACTGGCACCCTGCGAGCACAGCTAAGATGCCTGTGTGACTGGGTGCTCTGCCCCGGGTCATTCCTCAGCTGCCTGCTGTGGGCCAGAATTGGAAGCGGTCCGTCTGTCATGGTCCCCTGGCCAACAAGACCCCAGGGACTACTGTCCCCAGTGATGTTGCTGGTCGCCCTGTAGCCCCTTCCTCACTGCCTGGTGGGGTCTGCGCTCCAGCGTCTCAGGTGGGCAGCGTCCCTCCAGTGGCCTGGCAGGCATTTGCGTGCTGATTTGTAGGGACTTTCATTTCTTGGTGTATGTTTTAGAAAACATTTGCCCATGGTTGGAGCTGGGGGACTTGTATTTCCCTCCAGATGTTTCCTTTCTGACAAGGCCCTCAGTTCTCCAGAAGGACCGAGCTGGATGCTGTACGGGCAGCCCGCCGCGTGGTGCTGAGGTGCCAAGCGTCGTGTCACGACCGCAGAGCTGTTTCTTTAGAAGCACACCGGCCACCACAGCCCATCCTCACAGTCTGTCCTCCTCTCCCTAGTGGTGGCCGTGATCCTCAAAGCGCTGACCTACGAGGAGAAGCGGGGCGCCTGCAGCGTGGGCACCAACGTCAGAGATGCCGCCTGCTATGTGTGCTGGGCCTTCGCACGAGCCTACGAGCCGCAGGAGCTGCAGCCCTTCGTGGCCGATATTTCCAGGTAAAACTGTTGGTGTCCTTCCTGGCTGCGCTGCACCCACCCCCGTCGTCCCTCATCCCTCTCCCTTGTCTGTCGATCGCGCCCTCCTGAGCGTGTGTGAGGTGCCGGCTGCACGGCACCTTCCCATGGTGGTGTGAGACGTAGGTGCTTGGACGCTACTGAAATCGTTTGAAAGGTGCCTGTGAAACGCAGCGGCTCAGGGGCAGAGCTCTTCGTGGGTCAGCAGCTCAGACCAGTGTTTAGGGGGAATGTTCTAG
Source organism: Rhinolophus sinicus (assembly GCF_057876585.1). Classification (NCBI taxonomy): domain Eukaryota; kingdom Metazoa; phylum Chordata; class Mammalia; order Chiroptera; family Rhinolophidae; genus Rhinolophus; species Rhinolophus sinicus. The sequence continues at coordinate 57,714,905 of NC_142512.1, forward strand.
AGGCTGTGGCGGACCAGATCCTTAGACGGAGAGCCGCATCTTGGGTGGTGTGGGGACACAGGCGGGGAGCCCGTGAGGTCCTGGCGGGGTTGTGACCCCACGCATCTTGTGTTTTACCAAGAGATGCATTTTGGAAACAGCTGTCATGGCCTCCACCTCCACCGAGAATGCAAAGGGGAAGCCTGCGGGCGAGGGCTGGGGTCTGTCCGGTGTAACTTTCTAGTGTTGATGCGCCAGCTCTCGAATATTCACTGGCGACTTCAGCAACACCTCTGACACTTCAGCATAGCTTTGTGAGCAGGAAAGAGACTTTCGCCGAGGTGTCCTGTGACCCCAACTGTGCCGCCAGTGAGAGGCCCGGCTCCTGAGCGCACAGCAGGGCTCCTTTCCTGTGGGGTCTCAGTGTGTGCGTCCAGCTGAGCCCCCGAAGGTGTCTGGGTGCCTGTGCCATCGGGCCCCACTTTTAAGATCTGGTTGTTGTTTTTTTGGGAGAAATGCAAAACACATGTGTCCTAGTACAGGGAATTTTTAAGTTAATTTTTGTACTCTGATTTCTTAGTCTGGTTTTGGACTGAACTAAGTTCCTTTGACTTTAAGAAGGTCAGTGTGTATTTCTTGTTGTTTGTCAAGTTGACAGAGGAAGAGGAACGCTGAGCTGGTGCAGCGTCTGCGTCAGTGGGTGCAACTCACTTACCTGACGACTTTTACTAGGAACCAGATTTCAGAGTTCTGCTCAGGTCATGGAGGCTACCGTCCACAGCTCTGTGGAAGATGGCACCTGAGATCTGTGCGTGACACCGCAGCTCTGCCCCAGCCTCCTGGCTCTGCCCCAAGGCTCTGGCTCCCCTCCCTCTGGCCCGAGTGTGCCCTGGGTGAGCAGGCCCCTGCCGCTGCCCAGTGTGGGCTCAGACGTCCGGGCGCTGGAGCGGCCGCTCGCACGGCTGTTGCATCTTGCCGTTTCTAGGGTTGGGATGGGGTCCTCAGGCCTGCTCGCTGCCCAGGAAGTGCCTCTGGCCTCCGTCTCTCAATCTTGACTTCTATCAAAGCACAGCCTACAGAACAGCCTGAGGATTTTGATAAAGTTCAAGGAGCTAAAGTGCTTCCAGGAATTCGTACAGATGTCTGGTCTCCTAGTCTCGTCCACCCTTGGGGGGAGGGCAGTGGTCTCGTGCAGATGTGGCCCAGGATAAGGGCTGGCTGTGGCCAGGAGGCCAGTCTGCCTGCGTCTGTGTCCCTCCCTCGGTGCTCCCGAGTCAGGAGCTCAGGGGAGGGCCAGGCGCCTGGGCCCCCTGAGGCTGTGCTCCTCACTGTCCCCGCTCTGTTGGCAGGCTGTCTTCTGCTTTCTTCTCAACTGTGTGGAAGCTACTTCTGGATCTAGAAAACGAATGCAAAACAAGGGTTTTCCTTACTGCTTCCTTTAGCATCGCAAGACAGCACAACGCCTCTCAGCTGCTCCTGTCTCCCTCAGTGAGCAGTGCTGGGGAGGGGGGGGGCGTGTGGCTGTTCTTGCCACACGAGGGGCCACGCAGGACACTTGCCCTGAGTCGGGCAGCTGGGGGGGCGGAGTCGACACAGCCCAGGTGTGGGTTTCGGTACCAGCTGCCTCTGCTGGAGGCCGACGTGTGGCAGGGGACTCTGGCCCCAGCGTGGCCGTTCCCATTTCTATGTGAATGAGTCCGATGCTGTCCCTTGTCAGTTGAATGTTTGTCGGAGCTGTAATGTTTGTGGGGCCCTCCCTGGGCCTGAGTCTCTGGAGAAGAGGAGCAGGGCCTGGCTGAGGAGTTGGGGTGGGCCGGGCAGGAAGGCTGGCACAGAGGGCGCTGGCCACCACTCACCCTGCCCCCACGTCGGGCAAAAGCTGCTGCTTGCGCCAGAGTCAAGAGGCCCCATCCCGACTGGGAGGGAAGCCATGCAGGTGGAAGGCCCCAAGCCCTAACGCCACGCGGCTCCCGTGGGACAGAGAAGGGTGGCTTTGGCCAGGGCGCTGGGCTTTGGGGAGGGAGGCTTTTCCCACCACAGCTCTACCTTCTGCTTCTGCAGCTCGAGAACTTGTCGTCGCAGCACTGGTCTCGGTAGTGATTTGATGAAGTGCAACACCGATCTGTGAGAACTGGAGGGTGCTGAGCGTGGCATGGGCGTCAGAGACCACAGCCACTCAGTCCTTTGGGTTCCGGGCGTGGGCGGGTCACGCCTGGTCCAGGCCTGGACGGGGACCTGACGAGCTGCACGGGGCCAGATGGGTATGCGCGTGTGTGAAGGGGACTTGAGCTTTCACGGAGGCTGAAGGGCTCGGGCTGTCTTACTCCAGGTCACCCCTCCATTGTTCAGAAAGGGAACGACACATGGGGGCCTACTGGGCACTGTGAGGGGTCCTGGCCACGTGCCGAGCTTTCTGGAGCACGGCTGTGGCAGGATGGGCTTTGAAGGGCCCAGCGACAGCTCCTTGTGGGCCATGTGGGCAGCCAGGCCGTGTCACAATGAAAGTGGCCGCAGACCTGCTTGCGGCTGAGGACGGAGCCAAGCCCATCCTGTGAGGGGTCCCCTTGAGGGGTCCTGTGGATCCTGGAGGGTCCCGCCCGTGTGTCTGGACCACGATGGGAGGGTGTGGAGCTGGGTTCATTCACTCACCTTTCTGAGCTGGGGGTCATTGTAAGGACCTCACTACCCACAGGGACCCGAGAGCATTCACTGTGGTGGTGGCCAGCGTCCTCTGCAGAAACGCACGTGGCTGCACTGGGCCCTTTGATCTCAGGGGAGGCATGTCCCGTGGCTTCCTGGGCATGCCCGGGGATGGCTGAGGAGCTTACACAGCAACTCTCACGCGGAAACCTCTGCTGGGGGTGGAGAGGGGGCTTTCAAATTTCTCCTAATTAACATAGGAGTTACCGGGCCTCTGGCAGTTTCTGCTTGAAAAGGCCCCTCTCGTGCCCTTTCCCTGTGCCCTTCCTGGGATGGGACCAACCAGTGCCCTTTGGAGCCGCGCCCAGCTGGGTTTCAGTCCAGTTTGGCAGGTTTGGGGGGAACCTGTGCTGCAGCCCTTCCCGGTCCATCTGGACTGCAGGCATCCAGGGTGGGCGGGCGGGCGGGCGGCCTGGAAGGTGAGTCATGGTGCCCGGTGAGCCTCCGGCCCCAGGAGTATCGGTCGGGGTGTGGCCTTCAAGACGTGCCTCCTTTGGTTTCTAATAAGTGACCACATTTTAATTGTCAGCTTTTAAGCCATTAATCCTGGCATATGATAAGATCTTGATATCGTTATACTTTCACAAACTCTTCAGTGGGTCCTGCAAGTGTACACAGTTGAGATCAACATGTAGTTCTGTCAGTGAAATAGAAACACCTGGTAAGAAGGCGCAGAGAGGAGCAGGCAGGGCTGGGCTCCGCCGGCGCCCACGCAGAGTGAGAGGTCAGGCGGGGCCTCTACCGTGCGGGCGCTGGCAGGCTCAGCTGCCCGCTTTCCCTGCAGGAGCTGGAGGGCTGTCTGAATGGGCACTGACCCTGGTTCATAAATGTCACAGAGGAAGTTTTTAGGCAAATGCAGTCGTGTTGTGAAAACCTGTATTTCCTAAGCATTCTACACAGATTCAGAGATGGAACAGATTTTTGTGGAAAGGCAAACAGGGCTTCCTGAAAAGCTAAGTGGATTTCAGGAGCAGGGAGACAGGGGCAGTTAACGTGGTCCAGAGCCGCCAGCATTATCTGGAACCTTCTCATCAGATAATGAATTTGCAACAGAAAGCGAATTTGCAAGATGAAAAAGGAAAATGAGCCTGCACTGCTGGTTGGTTGTCGCCTTCCAGCAATTTCCTCACCTGAAACTCTGTGGGAAGCTGAGTGGCTGTTGTCATCAGCGCAGCCCTTCCCCTGCCAGGGGCGCAGCCAGGCAGCCAGGATTGGCTCCCAGATGTCTTCCTCGAGGGCACGGCTGCCCTGAAAAACCAGGAAATGGCAAATGTGGCTCAAAGCTACGTCTTGTTCTTCCCAGGGAAGATAACCCTTTTGTTTTTCAAGTTCAGTGGCAGTTACCGACCACAGACGGCCCCCACTGTCCACCTGGTACACCCCCACTCAGCCTCCATTTTAGCTCATCTGTGACTAAAAGCAGCTTTAAAAAGCCTGTGTTCACCACGGTGCTGGCTGTGAGCTTGGATTCCCATGCTTAGGGAAGGAGAGCCCACCCATAGGTCTGGCGTTTTACTTGGAAAACAAGGTGATTTGCAACTTTCAAACAAGATGGATGGATAATAAATTGTTAGTCCGATATTTAAACCTGTTTTGATTTTGAAACGATAGGATTCCTCTTAAGGTAAAACAGTGTATTTTGCTTTTTATCGCCGTGAAATATCATATAAACTAACACACTGACTTTGGGGTGAGACCTGCTGCTCCTTGTACAACCTGCTAGTAAAGCCAGGAGCCCGGGGCTGGGGCAGGTCGAGGCTCGCAGCTTCCCCTGACTCGGACAAGAAAGAAAGTCCCTTTCTGTTTGACACAGACCGTTTCTGTGTTGGGAAATCCTGAAGTATCGCCTGAACTCAGGCAGTGAAAGCAAACGGGTGAAGAACTGAGGCACGGCCTGGCCCAGGGAAACGCGTGTGCTGCTGGCGTGTAGTGGTGCTGTCCACGTCTGCTCATGTGACTGACACAGCTCCTGTGCTGAGGGAAGCTTCCGGGGCGCGTGTGGGACAGGGGCCCTTGGGAGTGTTGACATTTATATTTAAGAGATTATCTTGGCTGTTTTTGTTTGAAACATGCTAGTATTTCTAGATGAGCCAGTTTTGTTCTCAGTGTGAGATCAGTTTTCTAAGTTTAGTGCAAATCAGAAGTGTTAAACCTGTTAAATTCCCAGTATACGCAGTTGATTTGTTGAGTTAATGTAAGAGTTGATAATTAATAGCTGTGTGTTTAAGTGGTGTTATATTTGTCCTACCACGCTCTGTGCAGTTTGGTAAAATATGAGTAAAGCAGTAAATATTTTAAGCCCTTTACTTGTGAGTGTGAAAGCATCAGATTAAAGGGGGTGTGGCCTGGTGCAGGGGTGCAGGGGCCCGGGTCGCCCGCTTCCTGTGAGCACACGTGTGCCCGGGCTGCGCGCTCACGGTGGCTTCTGGCCGGTGCTGGGCGGAAGCAGAGCTCCTTCCGGGGCGCCCAGGACACACGCCGGCCGCTCCACAGTCACCGCTCTGGGGCCGGTACACGCGGGCACCGACACCCGTGGGCCAGGCCGCGTGGAGCCCCTTCCTGGGCAGCCAGCCGTGGTCGCAGGGAGGGAAGGGGCTGGCGGCACCGCGCACACCACACCGCAAGGAGCCTTCAGCACAGCCTTTTGTTAGTGTTTTGGTTCAGTGGCAGCATAAACGGAGGCCAGACGCCAACCGGCCGCGTCCCGCAGAGCAGGCTGCTCATCTGTGCCGGGCGGGGGGTGGCCCAGGACGAAGTCGTGACTCTTCTCAGGGGCCCTGCCTGCAGCAAGGAAAGCTTGGTGGAAACTGGACTCAAGCTGTCCCGGGCAGGGCCAGCGTGTCCACTGCCGGCGGCCTGGCGGTGGGCGGGGCCGGCGGTGGGCGGGGCCCGGCGGTGGGCGGGGCCGGTGGTGGGCGGGGCCCGGCGGGGCAGGGGTGGGCGGAGCCCGGCGGGGGGCGGGGGGCAGGCAGTGTGGGGGGGGAGGGGGTGGGCGGGGCCGGCGGTGGGCGGGGCCAGGCGGTAGTGGGGGGCCCGGCGGCGGGCGGGGGGCAGGCAGTGGGCGGGGGGGGGGGCAGGCGGTGGGCGGGGCCCGGCGGTGGGCGGGGTCCGGCGGTGGGCGGGGCCTGGGCCTGGTCTCGGGTGCCCCGCGGCCTGGCCATCTCAGAGCAGTTGTCTGAATGGACTTGTGACTTAGCTGTGACCTGCCAGGGCTGTGGCTGGCTTCCACGGTGGCAGGTGCTTTCACGCTTCTTCTCTATATTGGTTCTGTTCTCTCTTCATTAGTCAGTGTTCAGTAATTCAAAAATTATAATTTAAGACAAACAGGTTGACAGGAAATTTCAAGACAGTGTAAAATGTGAACTTCGTGTATTGGCTACACCTAAAATCAGTAAAAATATCCGTCCACATTTTTCTGGGTCAGATTTTAAAGGAAAGTGGAAATGCTTGGATAGTACCTTTTCCTAAAATACGTATGATCTTATGAATAGAGAAGCTGTTATTAATATGTAAATGTAGCACTTAAATTTCCACTAATTCTGAGATATTTAGATCAAAGTGCAAATACGTTTCTATTAAGAGCAGTAGTTATAATTTTTAAGTTATGGAAAGATTATATTAATATGTGTTGCTCAGTTCAGTGATTTCTAAAATTTCCTTAATAGCCATAATGGTGCTGAAATAGAATTAACTGATCTTAAAATGTTCCTGCTACAGGAAGATGAATTTCCTTTAGTTTTAAGGGCAGTATTTTTTTTAGAATCTCATTTTGGCTGCAGTTTGTAATAAAGAGTTTAGGGAGGACACAGGAATAACTGTTAATAGAGTTTTGCTGAAATTACTTTCAGTTTCAACTGAGTAACAGGAGTGCTATGGAAAGGACCCCAGCTACTAACACCGGGTCTTTTAAAATCTTCCCATATTTAGTTTTTTTCCAAAGACCTGTTAATTTTGAACTAACTTTAGACTTAAAGAAGAATTACAAAAATAATAGGAAAAGTTCTCCTAAGCCCTTCGCCCGCTTCCCCTAATGTTGGCATCTCACATGGCAAAACCCAGGAGAGGGTCGTGTCACCACGACTCAACCTACGGCCAGTGCTTGGCGACATGCCGCTGAGTGTCACATGTGGGGCACGTCCCTCACTTACTGTGGCGGATGCTGGTCGGCCCAGGATTGTGTGCTCCCTAAGCGGTCAGTGTCTTCAGGGTACTTAGGGACGACACAGCGGCCCTGTGCGCCTCAGATTTGCACCACCAGTTTCCATGCCCATCGGGGGGCCAGCCCAGCAGACCCCTGGTGCTTCTCTTCCCCTTCTTTTGGGAGGAAAAGGTGTCCCTTCTGCCCCTTGCTTTCCTCCAGTTGTTTATTGACGCCAGTGTGGACTGGTGGGCACTTCTCTGATTCTTGGGGTTTGCGTCCGCTGCTGCAGTCTTTTTGGGGCTCCATTGCCCACCTCCGGCCGTGGGAGCTGCTTCAGATCTGCACCTGTGTCCTTTCCAAGGACCCGTCCTTTTAGTTTTTTGAAGACTGTCTTCTCTCTAGCACTACAGAGGCCCCAGGCTTATGCTTTTCTCCCGCACCCTGGCCCTGGGATCAGCACTGTCAGGACCCTGCACCCCCTTAGCCGTGGAATTTAGATCCCGGGCCCAGATTCCACGCCTGTCAGGAGCACAGGCGCCTCCCGGTCTCCAGCCCCCGCCTGCCCACACCTCCTCCCGGCCTCGTCCTCTGCACTGTGTCCTCCCACCTTTCTAAGCCCCGTGTCCACTGCCGTAGTAGCCCCTCACTTTCTGATAGTTTCTTCTTAACTTGCATGCCGTTTTCTGGGTTTTGACAGATTGCACAGCTACAGCACTAAACAACAACCCATCACCCAGATTCCCTCCCTCAGCCCTTTGTAGTCAGCCCCCGCCCCTGGCCACCACGTCTGCTTTTGGTCCCTATAGTTTTACCATCTCTAGAATGTCTTACAAATCAAAGTACACAACGTATAGGCTTTTGATTCTGGCTCATTCATGTAGCAAAAAACCCAGGGGAGGTCACGGGTCTGACCCCGTCTCACGGGGCCGACACCAGGACGTCGCAGGGCTGGCTCCTCCTGGAAGCACTGGGGGAGACCTGTCCCTGCCCCCCAGCTCTGGAGGCCCCGTCCCTGCCACCACCTGCACAGACACAGCTTCAGCCCAGTCATCTCCCTGCCTCCCTCTGGCTCTCTCTCTCCGGCCTCCATTTCTGAGAACCTGGTGATGACACGGGCCTGTCAGGAGACTCCCCTGTTGTAAGACCAGCTGACGAGCAAACCTAATTGCACCTGGGAGGTAACCCCCAGTGGCTGGCAGCAGGCCACTCCCAGAGCCTGCACAGCTCTGGGGCGCTGGGCTGCCCATCACAGGTCCGCGGACACGCTGCCGCTGCGGGGGGCTTGGGCTCAGGTGGCTGCTGTCAGGCTGGCGGAGCTGGGGTGCGGGCGTGCCATGGGGAGACCCAAGGGTTTGGTGGGAGGGGCAGGTCCAGGATGTGGAGACAGGTGTGGGCAGTGTCAGGCCCCAGCGGTCCCACAGGTAGCCACCTCCCTGTAGGGGGACCTTGGTGTGTCTGAAGTGGCCCTTTTAAAGACGTTTTCTCTGTAGGCTGCTCTGAGACGCAGACCCTCATGTCACGCAGACACGGCGGTTTGCCTGCACGCCGGCCCGAGCCTTCGTTTTCTGCAGTCAGATGAGGCCTCTTGTGTATCCGCAACAACAAGCTGTTGTGACCCAGTGAAGACAGATTTGAATGAAGCCTGATCAGTGTTAGGAGCTTGGAAGGGCTTCCTGCTTTCTGATGTGGTCGTGGAGTGGCTGCGGGACGTGGCCATTAGTGGGACGGCGTGACACCCAGCGCCTGTTTTCTGTCCTTGGCTGGCTGCTTCTGGGGAGGGGCAGGGGTCGTCAGCGACTGAGCAAATGACAGACGGGTTCTCCAGGCAGAGTCCCAGCTCTCTGCACATTCCTGCTAATGAATCGGCCCCTCTCTTCCACAGTGCGCTGCTCATTGCCACCGTGTTTGACCGAAATGTGAACTGCAGGAGAGCGGCCTCTGTAAGTTTTCCAGTTTGTTCCTTGCGTGTGGGGGGAGGGCTCTGAACTGTGCCTGCCCCACCGAGCACGCATGGCCTCCTGGGCGGGGCCCTGGGCTCAGAAGGAGGCACGCTGGTGAGCGGACGCCGAGGGCGGCTCCTGGAGAGGCCTCGTGGTGGGTTGGCAGTTCCCCTCTCCTCTGGGTCTCCTGGGATCAGTTGGCATTAAATGCCCATAAATCATGAGCATGCTGAGAACCACACACAGCCCAGGGTGGCCTGTGGTCCGAGCAGGGGAACATGGCTTCCGTGAGCGTGGCCTGGACGTGACCGAGAGCAGGGGCAGAGGTCAGACCAGCCACTGCAGTCAGGCTTGGCTGGGGCCTTGCTGGATGTGCCTGGCAGGGGCTTGAACACAACCTGGCCCCAGAGCCCAGTCACGTGGGGTGGGTTGGGGTGGGAGAGTCACACGTGGGCGGGCTCCACGGTGGCTCCTGAAAGGTGCTACCCTGGGCCCCTGCTTCCCCACAGAGCTGGGCTGGGGCTCTGGCTTCCGCAGCTTCCCGAGGACGCCAGTCAGAGGTGACAGCTGCAGGGCTGTGTCCCTGTGGTACTTGTGACCCAGCTTTGTGCTTGGCTGGCTTATTTAGGGTCAGTCACTCGTGTCAGGCTCAGACACAGGCTGGTGTAGGTTGTGAGGGAACGGAGGCCGGTCTGAGACCCGCATGGCAGGGCTGGCTCGGCACAGAGCTGGTGGCTGAGATGACAGACCCACCTCAGATGACAGCTTTGGTTTCAGGCGCAGATAAGCAGCTGCACAGCTTTCAGGGTTAAGGACGCCGTGAAGGCAGTGGTTTCAGAGAGGAGGCTGGCGCTGGCGCCCCGGGGAGGTGGCGCCGGGAGAGCCTGGTGCTGGGCATGGTTACCACGTCTGCATCGTCAGGCCTAGCGGGACACTGCTGAGGGGGTGTCACTGGCCACCGTGGCTGTCAGACCAGGAGAGGTCCAACCCTGGAGAGGAGCAGGCTGAAGACGGGCTGGGACCTGGACAGGACTTAGCGTAAGCCTCGGTGTCCAAAACGGGCTTTCGTTCGGTGGGGCATGAGTATGTCCTGTGGGTGGGGCCTGAGGAGGGGAGAGGGTGCCCAGAGGAGTCCAAGCGAAGGCCCCGAGCTGGAGACCGGAGAGCTGCCCTGCCTGGCCCTGTGGGCTGCCACCATGTCACGGGGGCAGATTCTCCCATCTCAGGAGTGGCCCAGCCCCCTGAACGCAGGCAAGTGTGGGGGCCTCCCTCGGGAGCACGCAGCCCTCAGATTTGGGGGCTGAAAGCAGGTGTTCAGGTGCCAAGAGGACAGTGGGCACGTGTTTCCAGGGGCTGGTGGTCGAGAGACGGTGAATGGGCTAGCTTTGCCTGTCGGTCCTGCTGGACGGTGTGTGAACTTGAGGGACAGACAAGAGCAAGGAGTCATATGAAGAGACTGACAAACCGTCACTCTGATCACTTGTCAAACCGTGCGTTTATGATTTGTGCACGTTTCCAAAAGGTTTTAAAGAAATTAATCGAAAAGGATGGCTGTGCAGGAGATTCTGCATGTGGCTGTGGGGGCAGGTCTGCGGTTTCCTCTGTGCCTGGCGAGGTCAGACACAGGCTTGAAGCAGGGACCGATGACAGGACACCCTGGTGCACCCACACTCCTCCCACAGGCAAGGCGCCATCGTAAGCGGGAGTCATTTTTTTTATTGGGGAATATTGGGGAACAGTGTGTTTCTCCAGGGCCCATCAGCTCCAAGTCATTGTCCTTCAATCATAGTTGCAGGGGGCGCAGCTCAGCTCCAAGTCCAGCCGCCATTTTCAATCTTAGTTGCAGGGGGCACAGCCCACCATCCCATGTGGGAATTGAGCCGGCGACCTTGTTGTCAAGAGCTCGCGCTCTAACCAGCTGAGCCACCCGGCCGCCTGTGAGCAGGAGTCTTGCTGGGGAGATTGCCATGCCCCCAGGAGCCAGCCAGGCTGACACAGGGACACATTTGGGGATCGTGAGTGTCACCCTCGAGGCCAAGGCAAATAGGACAGGCGGGGTGGCAGAGGACAGATGGGGGCAGTGGCATGGCCGTCCAGGAGAGGTGCCCGCGCGCGGTCGCTGACATGGAGTCACTGGGCACTTCCTGCAGCAGCACGGGGTCCCTGGGCTTCTCCATGGGTCCCAGCAAATGCAGCCTGAGCCGCGAGGGTTTCCTCCCGTCCCACGTGAAGGAGGCAGGTGGGGCGTTGGGGCGGGTGGCACTTCTGTCTTCCCGCTCCACATCCCCACACCACATGCTCCCCAGAGCCCTCAGCACCGCAAGAGGACACGTGGGATGTGGGTTCTGGTGTGACGGACCCCTGAGGTGTGTAGCAGTGGCTCTGAGCTGGAGACAGTGCTGCACACGCGCAGTGGGGCTGTCAGGAGGACATGGGAAACACATGGGCCCGTAGCACACCGTTCTCCTCTTGTCTGGAGTCACTTCTCAGGGCTGGTGGTGTGTGTGTGTGTGTGTGTGTGTGTGTGTGTGTGTGTGTGTGTATGAGTCTGTGAGTCTGTGTGTGCACGTGTTTGTGTCAGTCTGTGTGTGACTGTGTATCTGTGCGCATGCTTGACTGTACACGCGTGTTTGTGTGTGTATGTGAGTTTGTGTGTATGTGTGTGAGTGTGTCCACACGTGTGTGTCTGTATGTGTCTGAGTCTTTGTGTCTGAGTTTGTGCACGCTTGTGTGTCTGTGTGTGAATGCATGTGTGTGTGAGTCTGTGTGTCTGTATCTGTGTGCACATGCGTGTGTGTCTGTCTGTGCACACGTGTCTGTGTGTGCGTGTTCAGTTCCTTACAGTTCTCCACACAAGGTCTCGTCATCTGTGATTGAAGAGAAGTACGTTTCCTCTCTGTCTTGGTGCCTTTCATTCTGTCCTTTGTCTCAGTGGAGGAAGAGCCGCCAGGAAAGGCGGTGCTTAGTAGAAGGACTGACAGTGGGCACCCCACCTTGCTGGTCTCGGGGGGAGGCGCGCGGTGCCCCCATCGAGTGTGCTGTTGGTTGTCGGGAGGTTTTTATCGTGAGTGGATGTTAGATGGTCACATGGTTTCTTCCCTTTATCAAGGTGTTCTCTCGTGTTACTTGATTTTCCGACATTAAACCAGCCTTGTGCTCATCCTGGGACACAACCCACTCGTCGTGAGTCATGCTTCCACACGTTGGAGCTTTCACTTGGCCAGAGTTTTCTTGAGCACTTTTGAGTCTGTTCCTAAGGGCTATGGGTCTGTTGTGTTTGTTGTGAGGTGTTTGTGTGGCTTTGAAATCAGGGTGATCTGGCCCCACGGGAGGAGTTGGGAGTGTGCCCTCCTCTTCACTTTGGGTGAAGACGTTTAAACAATTCTTTCTACTTTAAATGTTTGGTAGAAATCACCTGTGAACCCCTGTGATCCTGTTTTGTTTTCTGTTTTATTGGAAAGATTTTAAATTATTAATTCAGTTCCTTACTCGCTGGAAGTCTGTTCAGGTTTTCCAGTTTTTCCTTTAGTGAAGGAATTTCTCCATTTCGCGTTAAGTTGCCAAGTGTAGCCATACAATGTTAGAGGGTGCCCGCCCGTCTGCTGCTCCTGCCTCTGCTGTTTTCTGTCACACGGCACTGTGAGGAGTCTCCTGTTGGTTCTTGGCCTGTTCTCTGTTTGGTTTCAGTGGCAGCTCGGGTGCCCGGTCCCAGCCCTCCCGCCCCCTCCCCAGTCTGCCATGCTCGGCACAGTTGCTCGCACGAGGTGGGTGCCCAGCAAACGCCTGTTTTGTGAGTGATGGGTGTGGGCCAGCTGCACCCCCTGGTTGGGTGCGTCCCCTGGGGTGACGGGGAGCAGCACTGGCCTCCCCTTGGGCATGGCCATGCCCTCTGCACCCTGACACTTGCAGGACAGACGTCTCACCCTGCCTCGGGTCCTTTAAAGCTTCTGTGTTTTGAGAGAGGTTTGCCAGGCAAGCTCAGAACCTGCCTGGGTCCCTGCAGTTGCCTCCTGGCGTGTGTGTCTGCAGATGTCTCAGCGATTCCTTGAGACGTCCTCACGTTTTTGTTCTGATGTTTACCCACGGGCAGTACTTGTAAGACTCTGAAAACAGTAAGCGTCTTTTGTTAAATCTGCACTTGAAAATTAACCTTTACGTGTCTCTTGCTTATTGAGACATCTGTTAGGGGGACAAGTAAAACCCAAGGCCTGATGCCTTGTGAACCTTGGGGAAGAGGTGAAATAAAACAACAGGAAGTCTTTCAAGTTACAGTCCGAACCCTTTAGAGTTACTGGGAAGTTCTGTCTCTGCATCGAGCCTCCCAAGTGCCCCTGTTCACCTCGCAGGTGCAGAAGGAAGACGTGAAAGTGACAGGCGCCCCTGTGTGAAGCTCATTTCACAGTGCGTGGTCAGCACCTCGTTACTGGGAAGAAGTTCTCTTTCCAGGACGCTGCTCCTCAGACAAACACGCGTCTCGGCCTTTTCAGCTCCTGCTGAGCTCACGGTCGCGCTCTGTGCTCTGCTCACCCTTGCTCATGGGATGACGGTTCCCACGGTCGGGAGGGCTTGCTGCGGATGGGGTCACTGTCCACTGGCCAGGGCTGGGAGCCCCCCAGGCACCATGGGCCACCCCCACCCCCCATGCAGCCGGGAGGTGGTGGCCCTTTTTCTCCACATGTGATTTGGCTGCTGGGCTTTTATTTAGCCAGTCGATTAGTTTCTATTCCCATTTTTATATCTAGTGCCTTAAATTAGGCATTGGTATGAGCTGGAGGCCACTTTTCAAGACATGTCCAATTGATAAACTTGAACCATTAAATTGTGGTTTTAGACACAGACAACAGGCCCCTCTGCCTGTTGTGAACAGCCAACAGTGAGGACGTTTATGGAAAGTACACGCGTAAACAAAGCCTGGGCCGTTTGCCGTGAACTCACCAACTAGTGTCCAGAAGGGCAAGGCACTCACCTTGATATTTGTTCTTTCTGTTCCTTAGGCTGCTTTCCAGGAGAATGTGGGAAGACAGGTAAGGCTACTTTTAAAAATCTTCTTTCCTGAAACTTCCTGTAGAGGTAGGGGCAGAAATAGTGAAAGCGGCAAACCGCGTGTCGTCTCGCATTGTCACACATTACGTGCCTAACGAAGTCACCTAGAATGAGCTAATACTTAGCACGGTCACTTCTGGTCACAGACTCAGAATGTCACTCAGGTGAGTGTTGACACAAGTTTTCAATGATCAGCAGTGTGTTTCATAGGAAACCCGAATGTGTCAGTAATTTTACACTCGTGACCAAAATCAGAGCCTTGAGCATGGCCGACGCCCCGATGTTGCCAGCTGCCCATGGGCGCTGCAGGGGTGTGGGCAGAGGGCCTGGCATCACAGGGACAGAGACGTGACCCTTGCCCGTTCTGTGTGGTATGAGCCAGCTGCCAGAAGCTGTGGGCTCCATGCCCGTCTCCACGGCCCCCCGTGTTGTCGTGCCTGCTGGCCCTGAGCCTCCCGCACCTGTCACCACCGGTCAGCCTTTCTCCCCGAGCTGTTCACCCTGTATGTGATGATGACACCCCAGGATGGGTGGCCAGCCTGCTGGACACTAGGCCAAAGGCAGGTCACGTTTGGGGAGACCGGGCGAGAGGTGCGAGGTGAGCGTGCCAGGAGAGAGGTCGAGAGTGGTGTGGATGAGGGAATCCAGGGCGTGTTGGGCCCCACGAGGAAGGGGCTCAGGAGGCAGGGGAGGGAGGCGGAGACACGGCCCGGAGAGGGAAGCTGCGGTGAGAAAGCTGAGTCCCAGCCTTCGAGCCCGGACGTCTGGCAGGGTACGTGGAGGGGCAGCACCGTGCCACGTGTCCGTGTCTGTGTGCGACAGGGTCGTAGGGCACACCCAGCCGTCTGTCTTCACCCTGAGGACCCCGTTCCACGTGCTGGCCTGGCCTCCCGGGTACAGTCCCCCTGCCTGGGCAGCCCGGCTGTTTACATGGTGATGTGCACACAGCGTGGTGCCCAGCGCTGTGGTCGCAGAGGTCAGATGCAGGCCCAGGAGAGCATGGCGGGCGGCCAGGGCTGAGTGCTGCCCAAGGCTGGGCAGGCGGGTGGGGGACATGAGCGCGGGACCCATGGTGGCCTTAGGCCCATCGGGCAAGTGTGAGGCAGCTCGCAGACGGTCGCAGCTGGGCCAGGTGGGGTGGCCAGAGTGCCAGGGTGATCCCTGCTGTGTAGCTGTGTCACTAGGTGAACTGGCTTTCATGTGTTGTTTCTGAACCAGCCACACTTTCTGACATAGTTTCCATGGTAACAGGTACCCTGAGTCCCTTATCACAATCTGGAATCCAGTCCCAAGTTCAGTGCCTCTTGTGTCACTTTGACTCAGGAGCTGCCTGTCTGAGCGCCACTGGTCCTCAGTGACAGGGTGCAGCAGCCGCCATGACAGCTCCCACCTGTTGCTTTGGGACCATCACGGTTCGTTGGTGGAAACGTGGGATGCCGTCGGTTGGTCCAGTGCTGGTTGTTTCTGTACTGTGCTGGTCAGTCTCACGCCGACTTTGCCATAAGCAGGGAGCTTTCCGCCGTTTTCCTTACACACCTGAGCGGTCGGTACGCGCGTCGGAGTGACGAAGGATGGGCATCTCACCTGCCTCCTGTGGTCCATGGCGGAGGCTTTCTTTCCTTCGTCAGTTGGAAGTTTGTCGTTGAAGTCTTTTTAGAAAACTGTTTTCAGATTTTCATGTGGAGTCAGCAACAGCTTGCAGTCTTTGGGGCTGGGCTGGGAGAGTCCAGGAAGGTGGGTGGGGTGCTCCCGCCTCCCCATTTCAGACCCCCCTTCTGGGCGTCTGCCCTCAGGCCCCCACACGGCGCCCCCCCAGTCCCGTGTCTCCTGTCTTCCCGTGGCTGTGGGCAGCGGGCAGCCCCTCCAAGTGACCACCGAGGCCCTTCTGCCCGGACGTGGGTGCAGGTTGAATGAGTCAGTAGCTTTCATACTGTGGAGGCCTGATGTCCTTATGGCGTGCAGTTGAAAGAAAAGTCTATTACGGCGTTTTAAAGTGGAAATATTTGAGTTGTTTGAAAAAAGAATGAAATATTTTTGAGTGGTTCAAACAATTGTAGCATCGTGTCCAGCCTGGGATAGGCAGTCAGTAAATGGACTTGACTTGACGATTGGAGCCCAGTGTGAATAGTGTGCAGTCTGAGCCGTTAGTGTGGGTCAGGCCTTGCTGTCTGTGCATGTCTGCGAATATGATTGTTGAACGTGTGGAAATAAATGCCTGTGCTCAGTCAAGTTATTTTCACCTTTTTCCCATTGATCTCTTTCCTTAGGGTACTTTCCCTCATGGAATTGACATTTTGACCACAGCTGACTATTTTGCTGTTGGTAACACATCTAACTGTTTCCTGGTGATAAGGTAAGATTTTAATATTCATCGCAAAATAGAATATCCTGTTTGATTTAGATGTAGAAAAAATCCATGTCGGCCATTTTCTGTGTCGTCCTGGAAGGTCCACTAAGAGTGACTGTAACTTATGTGTGAAAGTTAAAGTGCAAACTCATCGAAACTCCGTTCACGTTACTCCCCAGAGGGCATGTTGTGTGCTTCCACTTGTGTGAAACTAGAGAACAGGGACAGTGGCAGGTCGGGTGGCCTGGAGACGGGAGTGGGCCTGATGGAGAATCGGGTCCTTTCTTAAGGAGGTGACAGTGTCGGGAGCGGACCCCACACAGCCGCTGTGCGGTGGCCTGTCTGTCCCCCTGGCGTCTCGGTGCTACCTCCGCTGCTCCGTCCTTCTGAGCACGGCCTGCTGCCGACGGGTGTCGTCGTGCTGCTGTCACGTGGGCATCAAGTCCCAGAATGACATCGTGGATTTGAAGTGACTGCATCTCCTTTTCTGAGTCAGTGAAATCGTTTCCCAAGTTGAAATTGTGCCCAGTGTGTGTGTGAGCTCAGTAAGGAAGAGGATTCATGGAGCCGTGTCAGGAATTAATTTTTCACACCCCCAACTGCACTTTGCAGAAATGACGTTGGACCTTTTGCTCAGTGACGGAGGTCCCGGGAAATGGCTTCCCACATGCGCACGTCACCTGATGCAGCGCTAACAGGAGGGGGTGCGGCTCCCTGACTCACGCATCTGCAGCACGCGGGCGCTTTAGAGCCCGCTGACCCATGTCTGTAGGAAGGGCAGACACCACCGCCCAGCCATGCAGGCTGTGCAGTCCCTGCGTCTCCACAGACAAGCAGCCTGGAGACGTCTAGAAAACGTGGCGTTTGGCCTCCCCCCGGAAAGACCAGGACCGAGGACCCTGCACTGTTGGTACCCTTTCCTGCCCTCCCTGCTGCTAGGCCTCCTGTGCCTGACCTCTTTGCCTGTCTCCATTTCGTTTTCTTCCATCGTTGACATCTGCACGTAGATTTCATGGGCCGATAACACCCCTCCTTCCCCTGACTTCCTCGGGTAAATAACCAGCAGCTTTGACCTGGGCCTGTGAGTCTGTTGCTGAGGTTTCTAATGTGTGGTTCGTTGTTGCACTTGGTAGAGGGCTTGGCGGACCCTGGCCTGGCTCGGGGTCTTCTGTCACCATGCATTTTGCACACGTACCGTGGGCAAGAGGTGGTCTGTGAGGACGGGGCCCAGTGGTCATGGGGACCCGGGTCCACGGCTGCAACCACAGTGGGACAGACGCCCAGGCCCTATTGTCAGCCAGGACTGTGGGTGGAGGAAAAGGGGGGGTGTGGCCAAGGAGGCTAGTGTGGGGGCGACGGCCCAGGATGGGAGGGTCCAACAGGTCTTGAGCCAGCAGGGCCCGGCTGGGGAATGGGGACTCCTGAGCCTGCGGAACGCAGTTTGATGGTCACATCTGCAATTTGAACGTGTCACTAGGGCTGTGTTTTGGAACCTGGAAGGAAGGGCATGGTCAAGAGCCCCGCATGGCCAGGGCCGGTCAGAGGATGGAAGGCAGGTCACCTTCCACCCTTGCATGGGTGTTGTCAGAAGAGTGGAGGGGTTTCGAGAGCCAGGGGTATCTGAGTCGCCTTGGGGTCACGTGCAGCAGGGTGCCCTGGGAGGAGAAAGTGCCGCGGGTTTGGGGGTCGGGCCTCAGCTTGCATGTGGGCTGCGAGGGGTGCACGCCTGGAACAACTGCAGGTGTCTGAGGTCAGAGTTTTGGGCACACGCCGGAGGCCGAGATGCAGGCCTGCCCTGTGCTGTGTGTGTGTGTGGCGGGGGCACCAGCAAAGTCATCCTGTTTCCATCTTTACGTCAGCAGCTTTCTTAATGTGTGATTGACACGCAGGAAAGTGCACGTGTGTGCTGGGGGAGTTCTGATGGAGTCTGACGCATGCCATCTCTGTCACCACAACCCACCGACTGGCCCCCAGCCCCGAGTTGGTTTGCGTTTTCTGAAGTTACATGACAGAGTCGCAGGGTCCACATGCTTCTCGCCTGCCCCTCTCACTTCTCCTGGGTCTGCCCTCACCGTGTGTGTGCGCTGAAGGCCCCTCCGTCCTCAGTGCCTTCACCGCTGGGGATGGCTGGATGTGCCCAGTTTGAGGCTGTTACAAATGCTGCTGCTGGGGACAGCCACGTCACGTCTGTGGGTTAAAGGCCCAGGAGTGGACTGGTAGCATCCTCACTGTCTAAGAAAATGCCAGATGCTTTTCCAAAGTGGCGGCCCCCTCGCGAGCACACCTGCGCTGACCGTCCCGTTTCCTCCACGTCTGCCGGCCTTGCTGTGGCCGGTTTTATAATTTTAGCCATTTTCGTGGATGTGCGGGAGGAATGCGTGAGTTTGTTTCCTAACGACCAACGACTGCGCGTCTTTTCCCGGGCGGATCTGACAGATGTGTGGCCTGCTTACTGACCAGTGAGTTGTTTTCTGCGTACTGAGAATTGGGGACCTCCGCGTGTATTCTGGATGCAGGTCCTTGGTCAGATTCACCGTCTGCACGTGTTTGTCTGGTCTGCTTGCTCAGCACCCTCAGTTCCTCAGACAAAGCCGTTCTTAAAGCATCAGCTTTATCCTCACACACCTGCTTTACTACATGTAATTTGCATAAAGTAAAATGGGGGTTTTGGCAGATGTGTAACCCTCACTGCGGTCATCTGGGCAGCCGCCCCCCCCACCCCCCCGCCTGTCACTCCAGAAAGTCCCTTCATGTCCCAGCCTCGCAGCCTCTGACCCGCCTTCAGTGTGCGATCTCCGCTTTTTCTGGACTGTGCACCAATGGGGTCACGAGGCGTGTGTCCGGCTCCGGCCCCTGAGCCTGGGTGGCTCCGCCCCCTGGCCTCGCCCAGCAGCCTCCCGCGGGTCCCTGAGACGCCTCTGCTCAGCAGCCAGCTGGCCTGAGCCGGCCTGGCTCAGCCCCTGGTCGGGTGTGTGGACGTCTGTGTGTCCCGGGCTGTCTTCCAGCAGCCGCGAGACCTTTTGTAGGTCTGTCCTCTTGCTGCTGTAGATTTCCTGCTCGGATTTCTGACATCTGCAGTCCTGTGCATCCTCCTTAAAACGTGGTGTCATATTTTGCCTTCTAGCAGTTTGCTTGCCATCAAAATTTTGCACGTTTCTGTCCACTGGGTTCTTCAAACTGAGGACACCTCAGAGTGAACTGTTTCCGTCTGTGCATTCTGGCTCAGCAAACAGCACGCCGTCCTGTCAGCTCAGGTTTGCTTCTCCTTCTCTTATTCCCAGCATCCGGTTGGTGACCTACTTCTGTCACTTGTGCATCCTTATTAGCCCTCAAACGCCCCTCATCCTGCTTGTCCGCTCAGCTGTTGCCTTCACCCAGCTCTTACTGTCCCGGACACTTGTGGAGCCTGCCACCGGCCCTGCCCTCTGGCCGTCATCTGTCTAAAGTGCTGTTGGAGGCATTCTTGCTGCTGTGACACCACCCCCGCTGTGCCCCCAGGCCACCCCCTCGCCCTCGTCCTCCCGTGGACGCCCTCTGGGTTGCACTTGGGGTCTCAGATGCTGAGCACTGAGTGCGGGTGTCCCTGGGCCCATGGTTCCAGCAGTGCGTCTCCTCCAAGGTCAGCCACTAGTGGTGCCAGAGCTCGGACTAGGGCTCAGGTAGTGGCCTTCGGAGGCCGCCAGTCGCTGCTCTGCGATTCTCTAGAATCCTGCCCGGCCGCTGGCTGCTGGCTTCTGTCCAGTCTTTGCTTTAGAGATGACGTGAAGTGAGTCTTTTGTGTATGGTCGTTGTCACTTGTGTGGTTATATCTGAATGAATGAACAGAAGTGGAATTGCTGGACCAAAGAGCGTTTATGTGTTATTAATACCCTGCACCAAATTCTGTCCCCAGCATGTGTCTGGATGCTTCCAGACCCTTCCTGCAACGCTGCAAAGCCCTGCTTTGGCTTCTGACAGCCGGACAGGGGTGTCCGTGGTGTCGCCTGTGTGAAGGAGGCTGGACGTCACCCATGGGCTTGAGCTGTGTCTGTTTTCTTTGCCAGAAGCTGCCTTGATTTTTCTGCTAGGTGATGGTGTTTCCTATGAATTTGGAAGAGCTCCTTTGTATGCAAGGCTCTGCTTGTGGTAGCAGTTGCAAATTTTGCTCTGAGCTCGTATTTATCTTTTGATTTTGTTTTTGGTGATTTTCCTGGCTGACCATTTTCTTTTTTGGTTGTGTTTGTGCCGATCTCTTCTCTTACGGTTTCTGGGATTGGGGTCATGATTAGAAGGGCCTGGACCACTTGGAGACTATTTACAAAAATTATCCCATGGTATTTTCGAGAGATGAGGCCTGCCTTTATTTTTAAGTCGGAATTGAAACTCCACCACTGCCCTTGCATGAAGCACACAGCCCAGTGAGTGCTGACAGCACACACCTGGGGAGCCAACATCTTCGTCGGGTGCAGAGGGCACCTCGGCCACATACCACGGACGTGGCGTCAGGAAGAACGTAACCGCGTCGCCTCCCGCTCAGCGCCGCTGTTTGAGAGCCGTGTGTTGTGTGTGTGTCAGCAGCTCGCTCCTCCTGGCTGCTCAGTGCTCCTCTGTCCTGCAGGTTATCTGTCAGCTCCCCTCGCAGACGTTTAGGTTGTTCTGAATTTGGGGGTCTGATTCATAAAGCTGCCGTGCACAGTTGTGTAGAAGTCTTTACATGTACATTTTCATTTCCTCGGCTGAATACTTACAAGGGGATTTCTGTACACTTAACTTCATGGGACACTTTTTGAAAGAGGCGACACCATTTTACACAAGTCGCGTGTGTGCGTTCCTGTTCCTTCACGTCCTCACCGGCTCTGAATGTTGTCTTTTTCAGCAAGTTCATTGCCGGCTTTCCCGAGTACACACAGCCGCTGATAGACCACCTGGTCGCCATGAAGGTCAACCATTGGGACGGGTAGGTTTTGCGTTTTTGTGTGTGTGTAATTAGTGCTGGTATTTTATCACCTTACCTGTCAAATGGGAATTCTTATTTTGTTTCTGAAGGAGAGATTCCATTGGGTTTATAAGCCTTCAATACACTCAAGGGACAAGAGAGGGAGGGGATGAGGCATGTTCCTGCAGCTGCAAGCCATCCAGCCCTTGGGACGTGGCCATGCGCCAGTACTCGCAACGTGACAGTGTCCACACGGGAACATTACATGCCTGACAGACCAGACCTGAGGTCTCCAGAAGTAAGACTGGGACAGACCACTGACCAATGCATCACGTATGAAGACAGGAACTTACATTGCTTCTCAAGACTTATTTTAAAATACAACATCCACAATGAGAAAGTGTGCTCATGGCTTACAAAGCCGATTGAATCTCTCCTGATAACCACCATTCTGCTTTCTGTCTCTATGAATTTGGCTATTCTAGTGCCTCACAAGGAACCATGCATTATTCCTCCTTTTGTGACTGGCTGATTTCTCTGAGCATAACACCCTCAAGGTCCCGCCATGGTGTAACAGGTGTCAGAATTCCTCCCTTTTTAAGGCTGAATAATAGTCCGTCGTATGGACAGGTCACATTTTCATTACCATTCACTCGTTGCTGGACCTTTGGGTTGCTTCCATTTCTTTCCTGTTGTGACTGATGCTGCTGTGAACATGGGTGTGCAAATACCTTTTCGAGGTTTTCAGTTCTTTAGGCTGTTTGCCCAGAAGTAGAATTGCTATATCACGTGGTAATTCTATTTATGATTTGTTTGGGAACCTCAAAAACCATATTGTTTTTCCTAATGCCTGTGCCATGTTACATTCCCACCAGCAGTGCCCAAGGATTTCAGTTTCTCCACATCCTTACCAACACTTGTTATTTTCTGTTTTTTTATTTGTTTGTTTGTTTGTTTGTTTTAATCTTAACGGGTGTGAAGTAACATCTCATTGCCGTTTTGGTTGCGTCTCCCTGATGCTTCTTAATACCGAGCCTCTTCTCATGGCTTAATTGGCTAGCTGTATTTCATCTTCCGAAAAACGTCTCTTCAAGTCTTTGCATATTTTAAAATACAGTTGTTTATTTGTTGTTGTTGTTGTTGTTGGGTTGTAGGAGTTCTCCGTATATTCTAGCTGCCAACCCTTATCAGGCATATGACTTGCACATATACTCTCCCGTTCCAACGGATAGACGTTGTAAATTTTAATGTAGTCCCCTTTATCTATTATCAATTTTTCTCCTTTTACTTGTGTTGCCTGTGTTTTTGGTGTCATATCCAAGAAATCATTAATGAATCTTCCATCATGAAGCTCTTCTGTTTTCTTCTCAGAGTTTGTAGTTTTAGGTCTTCTCCTGGTTTTCCGGGCATTCCCGTCTGCCAGATCCCTTGGGGTGCGGGAGGTGGCGACACACTTTGCCATCCAGCACCTTGGAGGTGGCAGTGGTGCCCAGCCAGGGGCCTGCGTCTATTTGCTGTGTTATTTGCTGTATTATTTGCTGTATTTCTTAAATTCTCTCTTCCTTGTTTGTCACAGTCAGAGGTTCTTACTGTTTGTGTGTTTATTTTCATTAGTGGTTTTGACTCAGTGGCCAGCTGACAATTCGTGTATATCGTCTCTCCACTTTTCTTTTTTTCTTTCTCTTTAATAAGGAACATCCTGTTTTTTTTTTCCCTATTTTTTAAGGAGGGCGCAGCTCATAGTGACCCATGTGGGGATTGAACCAGCAACCTTGGTGTTATTAGCGCCAGGCTCTAACCAACCGAGCTAACCAGCCGCTCCCTCTTTTCTTTTCATGAGTTGCCTGAAGCTGGAATCATCAAAATGAAGGAACTAACACTTTTCTGTCCCCGCCCCCACCAGGGTCATCAGAGAGCTGTCAGCGAAGGCCCTGCATAACCTGGTCCAGCTGGCACCTGAGTACAGCGCCGCTCATGGTAGGTGTGCTCCAGCGTCCTGCGGGCCCAGACACGCACACACGTGTGCACCACACACGTACATATGCGCAACACATGCACGCACATGTGCACACCAAACACACATGGGTACCACAAACAGGTGTATACCACACACATGCACACACGTGCACCACAAATGTTTGCACCACAAACACGCACACACGTGTGCACCAGAACCACAAAGCCGAGGACAGGGCCACCTGCTGGTCCCAAAGCCAGGGAGCTGAAAGCAAGTGGAAGAATTCATAACGGAATGAATTAAAAACCAAGCTGCTTCCTGGCGGCTCGCAGCCTAGGGGCCGCCGGCCGGCCGTCTCGTATTTGTGGACCTCTCCTGGCCCGCAGAGCTCGGCCCCAGCCATCCTGCTCCAGATGCAGTGGCCAAACCTGAGGTGCACACGCTGCTTCGCCAGCGAGGAAAGAGCCGGCCTGACCTCCGGCCTGGGCTCCTTGGACTGCGCGCGCACCTGGCCTCTGTGTAGGGAGCAGCCTGTGTCTCCAGGCTCCCTGTTCCTGCTGACATTGTTAGCAACCAGCGGCCTGGTCATGTGGGCGTCTCTGGCTTCTCACGTGTGGGACTTCAGTTCCAGGGCCCCTGGGCTTCTGTCTGTTAATTCACCCTGATGTCAGGAGGCTCATGAGACGCCCACTCATGTTTAGTCTGTCATCTGCTGCCCGAGTAGGGCGCTCACCACCATCCCTTCTTCCAGTTCAGGAGCGTTAGTGGCCCCAGGATAAGGGGCTTCCCTGATACTTCAGCACTGACGGCTGCCAGCTGCCATGTTGGCACACCTGTGTCAGAATCGCCCGGCTTGGACGCCGCCTGCTGTTACAGCCTCTGCATGGCTGCTCTTGTGCATTTGGGGAAACTGAGAGGGGCCGTGGTGTCTGCACGCCAGTGTGGACATGGCTCTATCTGTACTGTCCACTTGGCTGCAAGGATGCTGTGACCCTGCTCTCCCCCCAGAGCACAAAAGCCTTAGAAGCTTTCTCTGCCCGGGCCTGAGGCGCCCTGGGTGTGACGGGGTCCTGCAGCTCGGCCCCCAGGCAGGGCCCCTGCCGGACACTTAACCACAGAAATGACCTGGAAAACCCTCTCTGACCTCACCCCAGGCCACCCAATTGTGTCCGGGACCTGGGGAGCGAGAGGCGCTCTCCGTCCCAAGGTGGCTCACTTCCGTGGGTGCCCAGGGTTGTGGCCTGTTGGCAACGGCAGGTTAAGTCCTGGGTGTTGCGATAATGACCCCGACGCATGGCTGTCTGTCAGTGGGTGCCCTTCTCCCTTTGGAGTCTGAGTCTGGGAGCTGACACGGTACCGTGTGTGCTGAGCTGGCGTGTTCTCCTGCCGTCCTTCGCAGTTTTCCCACGCCTGCTGGCGATGACGCAGAGCCCGGACCTGCACACGCGGCATGGGGCCGTGCTGGCCTGCGCGGAGGTCGCCCACAGCCTGCGCGGCCTGGCGGTGCGGGAGCACAGGTAGGAGACGTCTGCCGGGGGCCAGCTGGCCCTTGCATATTTGTGTGTGTTGATCTGTGTGGGGAGCCGTCTTCAGGGGCCCAACTTTATCTGAGAAGTTGGTCAATGGTCCTCTGTCCTCTGCGTCGTCAAGGCCTTTGATGGAGCTGCCGCCTGTCTGTCGGGGAGCCAGGCGGGGGCACTGGCGGCCACAAGCGTGAAGTGTAGGCACCACCACATGTGGGTGAACCACAGAGAACAGGTCCGGGCCGCGGCAGTGAGCGAGGCACACGCGTGTTTTGGTTCCCAGTGCAGAGGGCAGTTCCGTGTACACTGTCGTGCAGGCCCCTGCACATGCAGTAGCATGTGTCTGAGGGAAGAGTGCGTCCCTTCATGTAAAAACACTTCAGCGCTAAAACATCTGTTACCATCCGAGCCTTGAGCGAGTCCTCGTGTGTTTGCTGGGTGGTTGGGGGGTCAGCCTGGACACTGACGGACACATGTGTCTGGGCAGTGGCCGTAGCTGTATCCTGACATCACCTCGCTCTGAGGTAGAGTTAGATCATGAAAGCAAAGGCTTTCACAGGTGGTATTGAGCAGCTCACATTCAGTATCCTTTAGTCATTCGCCACTTTTGATCATTTAAAATACCAGAGAATGCAGATTTGAAGGTGTCCACTAAGAACTTCCCAGCTGGTAAAGCTCGTGATTAAACAGGAAAGTTCAGGGCAGGGGACCCGATGGAGCTGCACGCAAGGCAGCTTCCTCAGCAGCCGCTCACTTCGTCTCTGCTCAGAAGTCAAAGCTCACAGCACGTGGTGGCGTCTGTGACCTGCTTCTCAGTGTCCAGTCTAAGAAACACTGTCTTGGGTTGCGTAGTGTCAGTGGGCAATTCCCTCTTGTCACCTGCAGTCCCCGGGAGGTGGTTGCCCTACCACACGCCTGAGTCACAGCATAGTCCATTGAGGGCATCCCTGCGGGTGGGGGGTCGGCGTGTGGGCAGCCTCTCTGGTCGAGGCCAAGTCCGAGGAGACCAGTGCGGCCGACGGGCAGCCCTAAGCCCAGCACCGGTGTGACATGGAAAGGTGTCATCCCCCAGTGAAGATCTGAGAAGCGCCCGGGTTTCTGCTGGGGCTGGTCACGTAGGCACTCGCCCTGCACCTCCCAAGTTCCAGGTTCCAGCTTAGAAACCACGTAGCTCGTACAGTTTGGCACAGTCACCCTTATCCCACCAGGGAGCTGTAGGGACCCTTCCGAAATTCAAGTCCTGGACGCTGCTCGTAGGGCCAGCCTTGCAAGCAGGCCTGAGGCCAGCAGTGAGGCCCCTTGTGAGCTCCTGGGGGTCCCAGGGCTCTCGCCTCAGCCGGTCCTGTCATTTTCAGAGCAGCTGGTCACCCCAGCAGCTGCGAGCCAGCTGCTCTCCAACCCCAGGGTCCCGGCGCCTCTGTGCTCATTGCAGGATTGTCTGTGTCGTCAGCACACTGCCACACGGCCAGGCATCACCGATCTGGTCCTTACGGCCACCCGCTAGGTGGACACTGCTTTCTGGGGAACCCTGCAGGCGAGCGCAGAGGGGGTGGGGCTCCGGACAAAGGCGGGGTAGCCGGGCGCCCGCAGTCTCATGCTGTGCTTGGCTTGTGCAGACCCGTCGCAGACTTCCTGGACGAGTCAGCCCTGCACGGTCTGAAGCAGATCCACCAGCAGGTGAGTGTGCGGGTCCTGAGCCCTGTCCACCCTCCTAGCCCCGGGAGAAGGATGGGCCTGATGCCCAGGAAGCATCCTGCAGAGGCTCAGCCCTGGGGCCCCATCCACCGGGAGCACTTGCTGCCCACCCCCCACCCCCCTGTGTCACCCTAGGGCTTCTGAGGGGCAGGAAGGAAGAGCACCTCTCACGTGGCCTGAGTGTCCACAAGGCCCGGTCGTAGGGCTGGCCTGGGCTGCTGCACGCAGCTGCTCGGGCCACCCTCCTGGGCTGCCTGACACCCCCTCAGGGACGCAGCCTGTTCTCAGGGGGACCGTGGGTGGCTGGGCAGTGGCCCCGGCACCAGCCCGGAAGCCTTTGATTCCCGCTGGTCTGCACATGGGAACCATGAATCTGAAATGACACCATAACCTGCCGTGTGCCGTGCTGCAGGGAGAAGGTGTGTGTTTTCCTCGGTTTTTCAGGTCTCAGTCCCCTATGATTCAAAGGAGGTAGAGCATGAACGGTGGGCCTTGCTATTAAGGATGCCGTCAGTCACTGACGAGGAAATAACTGCTTTCATATTAACACGTTGCGTACGGCAGGGTTTAAATCCCTCGTGAAGATTCTCGTGATCCGTATGCAACGTGTTAAAATATTCGATCTCAGACCCTTCTCAGTCTGTGCCGCCAAATTTGGTTTTGGCAAAGCGTCAATGTGCTTGCTCGAAGTGCAGCCTGGCATGTTCGCCTCAGCGTGACATCGTGCGAGCGTGTGGCTCTGGGTCATGGTGCAGAGTCAGGGAAGGTGCCGCTGGGCCCGGGGTTCCTTTACTGGCACGTGTGGGTGATGACAGCAGCACTTCCTGAGTTTTTGTGAGAATTGAAGAGCATGTCTGGAGAGCTCTGGCTTCCAGCCGTATGAACAGGCGTGAACCTCAGCTGCATGATGGTGCCAGGTGCTTCCAAGCTGTTGGAAGGAAACGCACCCTCAACCTGGTGGGCATGGCTGGTTCTCCCCGAGAGGCCGCCTAAGGGACAGGTATGTCCCGGTCAGTGCTGGACGCCTCCCTGGCCGGCGACCCTCTTCCTCCCCCAGTGCCTCGTTGCCCTTCCAAGTGAGGCTGTCGTGAGGATTAAGTGAGATCACGTGCAGGGGACTGGGTGACGTGCTCGCGGTGGGTGACATGGGCTCGTCCTGGGAACGAGAGGCCGGCCTGGCCTCAGAAACGTCTGCTGGGCAGCTTTCTCACTGTTAATATCACTGTCTATTGTGTTACTTTAAAAATCCAGATAATTTAAATAACTAACTTTCAATTCTTTATTTTTAGTTTCACGATCGTCACTTATACAGGTAAGCTTTACAAACCCGAATTTCTCATAGTTTGTGTCTTCCTGGAAACATGCACTGTCGTAAAGGGCTCGTCTGGTGACACTCGGTGGCTGAGTGGGGAGGCTCGTCCCTCCGTCGTGGCCGTGTGCCTGTTTTACCGAATGAGGTCAGCACCTGTGGCCCAGAGGTGTGGAGGGCACCCGCATCCGTCTTCTCCAGCTGCTGAGGCTCACCTGGCGTGGGAAGAGCCTGCTGGTCCACGTGTGGAGACTGATGGGCTCTGGTGACCGCAGAGGGTTGAGGGGCTGCAGCCACGATCAGGCAGCCGGTGGGGCCCGCCCACACCCACGCCCCCGCCTGCAGCCCGGGCTCTGCTCTCGGTCACCGCAGCGCAGCGCCACCTTTTCTGGATTTCATGTGGGTGGCCACTCTGAAGTCTTGGGCCTGGCTTCTGTCTCTTGGTGTGACATGTTGGCGCGTGTCCTGCGGTGTGCTGCCGTGTGGGGACGGCTGCCGCGCGTGCTCACCAGGTGATGGCATGGAGGCTGCCGCAGCTTGTGGCTCTTTGGGACCAAGCTGCTGTGAACGCTGGCACCCAGGTCTTGGTGTGGACGAGCGTTTCCCATCCTCCTGGCTGACTGCCCGGATGGCCCTGCTGCGCCCCACCCACGGCTTCTGTCGCTTTAAGACCTGCCAGACCTTCCTGCAGGTGCTGGGCCACCTTCCTGCCCAGCAGCTCCGGGCCTGGGTGTGGAGGGGCGTCGTGACCCTTAGCCTGCATTTCCCTGGCGACGGGCAGCCTTCGCATCTCTTCTGTCTTCGTCCATGAAGTAACTATCCAGATCTTTTTATTAAAAACGCTCATGATCTGTCTTCTTACTGAGTTGTCAGTGCCCTTTACATTGTATTCTGGATACAAGCTCTTTGTAGACATAGAATTTGCCAGCATTTCCTCCCATCTGGGGCTCACCTTTTCATTTTTCTTAGTGGCTTTTTAACGTGGCTCGTGAATACCAGCCTCTCCTCCTTCGTGCTCAGCGTGTCTCGTTTTGGCCTCCTTCCGCCTCTAGCTTTTCTGAAAGACTGGAGCCTGTACAGTGGCTCGGGCCAAGGCCACTGCCGAGGCCACTGCCCGTGCTGGTGTTGCCGTAAGAAACGTCCAAACCTGTGGATAATTTTTGTGTTTATTTGAGCCAACCTGGCAACAATTACCAGGAAGCAAAATCTCAATGGATTGAGAAAATGCTCCTGAAAACGGCAGTTTTGCAGTTTATTTTTTACATTGGGGTCAAAGGAGGAGACTAAGGGGGTCACGTGGAATCCATGGGTGGGAGGTTAAAGGGGCAGGAGAAAGCAAAGCGGGGAAATCTCTGGGACTGGATAAAAAGTAAGATGGAGAGACACATACTTCTTTCACATTGGTGGGTGCGGGGTAGATAATAATGAACATTTACAGCACAGAGAGATGGTATGTGGGGGACCAGATAACAATGAGGGGTTCCTGGTGTCATGCCCTGAGGAGTCTGGAAAAGAGAATTACTCTGACTTTGCAAAGGTATATTATCTGAGATGCAGAAAGACAGCAGGCAGGCCACTTCCGGTCAAGACTGACCTTCGTCAAGGAAGCTACAGGCCTAGGACGTGACCACCTCCATGACCTGCTTTAGTGAGGAACGTTTATGTCCCGACCACCCTGTGGTTCCTTTGGTCTCTGGGTTTGTAGGGCCCACTAGTCTGGCCTCCCCTGAGTTTGTCGGGTTCAGTCTGTGGCCCCTTTTCCGCCCACACTGGGAGCCATCCTCAGTCACGGCTTATACTTGAAGGTGACCTTAAAGTCTGTGCCCGTCCTCCCTCAGAACCCCTTTTCTGGACAGTCTATCTATGGTGAGATTTCAGACGCAGCCTCGGTTCCCCCTAAAACAGACCCGTCAGCGGGCCTGGCACTATGGGAAGCCCTCAGCGAAATAGCCTGTGCCACTAGAGTGAGTGTTGGCCTTCCTGCTCGTGATGGCCACATGCCAGTTCCTGAGTGTCACTCAGCAGGTTAGGCCGTCCTGCAGGAGTGGTGACCAGGCTGTGATTGCAGCACAGAAGTCTAACTCACCTTAAATGTGAGTGGGTCACCTGGGAGTGGCTGCTCAGAGTCGAGTGCGGCCCGGCCTGCGTCTTGGAATGCGAAGTGCGAGATGCGTGTGGGACCCTCACGTGGAGGCCCCCGGGGTTTGCGCCTGTCCTGTGAGGGCTGCCCCGTCCCGCGAGCAGTGGCTGTGCGGGGCTGGCCCTTGGCTTCCTCAGTGATCTCAGTGACTAGGAACCGTGTTCGCATGGCATCCTGTCTCTGAAGCGTCCTCCTGGAGAGCATGGAGCACGGACTGCTTTCCTCTACCCCGCAGCGTTTATCGTGAAGAATGAATATGGGCCTGACCAAAGTGAGAGCAGTATAGCCAGCCGGCCCTTTCCCCAGCTTTATCAGTTACCAACGTTTGACCATTTGCCTCATCTCTGCTAGTGTGTGTCTGTTTGTGTATCATTTATTTTCTTGGCAGAAAGCAAGTTGTGGGCTGGTGTTTGTTTCGTGTCTGAGTGAGGTGCAGGGACCCCATGATTCTTCACACCCATGGTGCCACCTCCACCCCGAGGGCCGGTGTGGACTCAGCTTCCTCAGGTGGCCCTGGATGTCCTTGGAAGCCTTTCTGCTGAGCGGGGCTGAGAAGCTCGTGCACTGTGTTGATAATTCTTCAGTCCCGCCTTTTGTTTTCACGACATACTGATGTTTTAAGAGCTCAGGGCAGCTGTCTTGAATGCCATTCTGCATTCTGGGTGAGCTGGCTTGTCCCAGGGTTAGACCTGGCCCAGCCATGGCATGGCTGATGTGGCCACTTGTGTTGCACACAGAGGTCCCCTAAAGAGACCCTGATTTGATTCCTGGGTTCAGGGGTGACCTCCAGGAGGTCAGATGTGCCAGTGAGAGGCGTGTCCCCTTCCAGCTAGTGAGTGACCTGGGGCCTCGGGCTTGGAGATGTGTGAAGCCCAGCTTCCCGAGCCTCCCTCCGTGCCTTCGTCAGCGTCACTCTGGGACTTGTCAGAGGGTGCGTGTCTGGTCCCATTATTCTCCCTGCATTCATCACCTGGGCTTGATGCAAAAAGAACCCCTTTCCTTCTTACGCACCCTGCTCTTTCTAACAGCCCTACAGACTCATGGGTCCTTTCCCCCCAATATGTTGTAATCCACTCACGTCAGTGTTCCTCTTTCTTGCTCAAAGTGTCCCCTGTTTGGCCCGCAGGACCCTGTTTGAACAGGCTCCTCGTTTTCATGTGATCCCCTTAGTCTTGGAGCATTTCTTTAGAGCAAGGTCTTTTTAAACCTCTCCCTTTTTATTATTGGGGGTTTCTACCGCCACGGCTGTTGCATTCAGTGCAATTCTTCTTTTCAGACTTGTGGTTTATTTTCTGAAGTTGCATTTCTGTCTTTCTCATCCCTGCCTGTCCCCTGCCTTCTGGGACACGTGGAGAGCCGCAGCTTCCTTCATGGCCCCGTGTGCTGACTCCGTCGTCGTGGGCACGTCTGGGTCTGGTTGTACTGACTGGGTTTCTTGCAGCTGTGCATTGTGTTTTCCTGGTAATTCTCTGTTGGATGCCAAGCTTGGTGAGATTTTCGTCAGTGGGGGTTGGGTTTTGTCACATTCCTTCTAACCGTGCCGGCAGCTGCTTCCAGTGGCTGTTAGGTTGGTTGAGGTGAACTGGATCCTTTCGAGGCCCGTGGTAGGTCTGGAACAAGCTCATTGTCAGCCACACTGCTCTGGTGGGTAGGGGCTCGGCCCAGCCTGCGTGGGCCTGCGAGTGTCCTGCCTTCTCCTTCCAAGCGTTTCTTTCCTCTCAGCTCAGGTAGTTTCTTGTGTGTGCAGCTCACGATCAGCCTGGCTTAAGGGGACCTTGGAGAGCCCCGGAGCCGCCTGTGTTGCCCCAGCTCCTCAAATTCCAGCTGACCGCTCCCCCACCTCAACCTCCTGGGCTCCCTGGACAGGTGGCTCCGTGGGGCTTCACTGCCCGCTGTGCCCTGAGGCGTCCTGGGGCTGCGCCCGGCTCGCTTACCCCTCCCAGGCCTGTTTTCCAGCGTTGGAACCTTCGTTCCATGTATTTCATCCAGTTTTTCAATTGTTTAAGGCAGGAGCACAAACCTCCATTCCGTTACTCTACGGGGCTAGAAGCCAAAGTCTGATGAATCAACTTTGTCTTCTCATCGAGTGTTTCTTAGGCTCACGCTGGCTAATTTCTTCTTGTCAGGGTCAAACATGAACTGTGTATCCAGAGCCTCAGACACTAACTCTGCATCCAGACAGGCCCAGCAGCAGCCATTACTTCTCCCTGGGTTGGTTCATAGTGGAACATTTGTGGGTTGCTTCCTCGGGCTGCATAACGATACCTTTCTGTGTCTTAAATTCCTTTAGTTTTCTCAAAGTAAAGTAGAATTCGTCCAAATTCTCAAACTGAGTATGGAATTTGTTCTGAATGATGTAATTCATACCTAATTCATAAGGATTATCGTGTCCAGTGAAAACTGAAAATCAGAGTGACCCGTGAAGACTCGCGATATCTGGGGGTGGTTGCAAAACATTATTTCTTTTTTTTTTTCTTTTTTTGCCACGAGGTGTGTTTTATTTTCATTAATCGTACAAATAATTTTCTATTATTTGTACGATTAATGAAAATAAATCATTATTTATTCGGAGAATTCGGCAGTCTGATTGGGGAGTTCACAGAGCAGCTTGTCGCTCGTGTCCACCTTGCAGGTGGTCCCTTCTCCACATCACGACTAGAGTCCCCGAGATGACGGCGGGGGGGGTCCTCCAGGTTCTTGAGGAGGTTCACTCCACTTCTCCTGCTCAGTGGTCTCTTCGGTGGGCAGGGTGTTCGCCTGCGTCTCCGTCTTCTTCGGTTTGGCCTTATTGAAGCTGGCGGTTTCCCCACGTCGGGCTTGTCTGCCATTTTCTTAAAACGATCCCTGGCCTTCGCGTTGCGCCGAGGTTCCTGGTCACCACTCCCGTCGCTGCAGCGAGAGCCCGCAGAGCTTGTTCTCGTTTCTTCTCATACACAGTAGCCCCACTTGCAGTCACAGGGGCACGAGCCTGAAGTGACATCTGTTACTTGGTGAGGATGTTTTATGTTCTTTCATGTAGTAAGAGATTTTAACCTTGAATGTTTTCATTTATTTTCAGGGGCCTAGGAGGAGAGCTCATGAGACAAGCAGGTAGGTCTGAGCGACAGAACGCTGCAGATTGCAGGTTGCGGGCTCTTATTCTCGCCATGGAGGGAATCAAAAAAGTCCTGAGGGCGTCACTTCATTCTGTCAATACTGTTAAGTTTGCTGAGCGTGTCCTTTTGCAGTGACAGGTGGCAGGGCGGCTCCCCTGTCAGAATTAGCGCTGGGGGTGCCTGGCCCGCCGACCCTGCCCCCCCCCGTGTGTTCATGGAGGCTCTAGCTCCCAGCTCCTGGTCACGTTGCTGTGTCGTAGTGAGCACAGGGGCGCAGCAGCGGGGGTGGGTGGGCGAGCGGCGGGACGATAAAGTTAGGGCTGGCGAGGTTGCTGCCTGAGCTGCTTCAGCAATATTTAAATTCACTGTAGACCAAATTGTACGTAAATGTTGACAGAAAACTCAAATAATACCAACATGCAAATATCTAGGTTTCCTGACACCTTTTCAGCTAAACCTAGAAAACCTGGCTTGTCTGGTGGACATGAAGTGGGTACCCAGGCAGTCCTGGCCATGTGTCATCCAGGGAGAGGAGCGGGCGCGGGGGAGGGTCAGTAGCCCCAGTGTGACAGCCCCAGTGTGACAGACGTGCCCTCAAGTGCTGTGGCAGGGGGTGACCTCAGCATAACATCTGCTTGTCAGCATGCCGAGCTGCAGGGTGGCCCTTCCCCGCCCGCCCGGCTGGCGGTGTTTGCCAAGATGAGCCTGCACTTCTGAGCGCTCTGCAGCCCTGGCCTCCCCTCCAGACCCTTCGGTACATTCCTTCTGTGATCTTCCTGTGCACCCCTACCCCACCCAGGTCGGGCCCCAGGACTGTCCCTGTCCCCTTTGCCCCTCCAAGAAGGTCCGTGCCTGCCAGCGGCCACCCAACCTGGACAGGGGGTGGTCTCCTTAGCCCAAATCATCTTCCTGACAACGGCCTGCCGTATTCTGCGTGTGCCTCGTCCAGTTTGAGTGGAGAGTGTGCAGATCCTCAGCACGGCTGCAGTGACAGCCTCGCTGAGCTTGCAGAATACTCTGTGCTCAGACCCCAGGCTGGTCTGCAGGCCGGGAGGCAGCTCCAGGCTGGACTCTGACCCGCCAGCCACCCCGTAGCGTCAGCACTGCTCGCTGCTCTGATCGGGCCCATGTGTCCTCCAGTCAGTTCTCTGGCCCCAGAGGGCAGCCGTGACATCACGCAGGTCTGGCATGTCATTCCCCTGCCAGAGGAGAAGCAGCGTGGCAAGTGGTGTCCCAGGGAAGGACACAGTCCTGGCCAGTGGGAGGGCGTCAGGTTCCAGACTGAAGTGTGCTGGGCTCCTGGGGGCCACGGCAGAGCGAGGGCAGTGTGCAGGGAGCAGGAAGCACGTGGGGAAAGCCTGGGTAGGGCCGAGCGCGAGCAGTCAGCCTTGAGGATTGAGGCGCAGTGAGGGTATGTGAGCAGGACTTCCGGCCACGGCCGTGCTGGTGCAGGGCCGGTCGGGGGCTGTCCCCCAGGATAGTGGCACGTCTCTGACTCAGACCACACAGGAGAACACCTCCCGACCTGGAAGTGGGAAGAAGTCAGGGGCTCCTGGATCAGTTTGAAAAGCACCGTCATTAGCAGGCCAGTCCCGTTTCACGAGCTCATTGGATAGCGCTGGGCTCAGAGGTACAGGAGACTGAGCAAAGGCCTTGTCTGTGCATGTGTGGGGGCGAGCATGCACACATGCCTGCACAGCGGTGATGCAAAGAGCTTTGGGAAACCAGGGTAAACCCCAGCTGCGTCCCACCAACCAGTGAGAGGAAAGCGTAGCCAAGAATAACTCCTGAAGCCACTTGCTGGGCAGCGGCGGAGGGAAGGGAGATGAGGGGGAGAAATGGGTGGGAAGCTGAGATGACTGCAGTGAAGCTTCTCGTTTGTACGTTCAGTCAAGGCCTGTGGAGGCCCCACTGTGCACGGGCTCCTGGGAGGAGAGCACGCGTGTTGAGGCCCCACTGTGCACGGGCTCCAGGGAGGGGCCCAAAACAGACCCTGGCTGCCCTCGTGGAGCTCGCAGACGCAGAGACAGAGCACTTTGCGATGGGGAGGAAGGAACTCAGAGAGGAGGGAACAGGAGAGGCTGAACCAAGCTCCTTGCAAACCTGAGTCCATTCTGAAAGCTGTGCCCCAGATTCTCAATCCCTGATGGGTTGGTGGGAAGTCCCCTCAGGTCCCCAGGGGCTTGTCACAGTGGAGCAAGCCGCAGGGTTCCCAAAGGCTCTTCCAAGTAGCCGAGTTGCTTTTGGTGAGTCTGCACACATGTGAGGAGGAAGCAGAGGCTCTGTAGACGGTTCCAACACCCACTCGCTCAAGGGAAGCCTGATCAGTTCCTGGGACAGCTCCTAATGGAAGCCGCATCCGAGGACCGGAGGGCGGGGTTCTGAGTGACGGGGGCCCAGCCAGGATTCTGCCCCACCTCCCCCCAAGACCTAAGGGACCTGCCTAGGGCCTGCAGCTGTTGCCTCCTCCCTGGCCCATGGGGACTGCTCCGCTGAGAGGCCTGCCTCCCTGTCACCTCCATGTTCTG
This sequence comes from Rhinolophus sinicus, assembly GCF_057876585.1. Taxonomy (NCBI): domain Eukaryota; kingdom Metazoa; phylum Chordata; class Mammalia; order Chiroptera; family Rhinolophidae; genus Rhinolophus; species Rhinolophus sinicus. The sequence goes on from NC_142512.1 coordinate 57,750,217, forward strand.
GGGTTTGACTTTGCCAGAAAGTCAGCTCTGGGAGCGTGAACTGACTTGTCAGCTGACATGTGGGACCGTGGTGCTGGTGGCTCTGGCCAGGATCGCTGTGATTTTGGATGTGAACTGTCACCGCCAGGTGCCGAGCCACTCACACGGCTCCCGTCACTGCCCCCAGCATCACCCACTCACCATTTCTGGGTCTGGGGACTTGGCTCAGCTGGTGGTGGGGAATAGGGTGTTCTTGGGTCCACTCTGGCCCCCCAATCTCAGGGAGCAGCGCCAGTCGCAGGGTCCCAACACCGACCGGGTCTACACGTGTCATCGTCGGTGTCTGAGCAGTAAGTCTGCACAGGAGCTGTTGCCCCTGTGAAATGAGGGAAGAGAAAGAGGGTTCATAACCAGAACTAGACGTCTCCTGGCTGCTTGGATGTTTTAGGGGTTCCTTCAAGGTGATTGTTTTTTCCTCACGATGCTCGCCTCGTGAAACCCGGGTCACGCGGTATGTTCTGCCTTAATATGCCAGCAGGCGAGCCGGTTTGGCCTTGTCATGGCTGCAGGGGCCGCCGTGGACCAGTGTTACCCCCACTCCATCACCCACAACCGTCAGCAGCTCAGAGCAGTTCTGCTGTGGACAGGAAGTAACCGGCAGAAAGAACCGTGCCTCCCAGCATGGCTGTTTGCTGTCAGGGTGTTTTCTGGAGTCCACACCAGGTGACGTCCGGACAGCGGTGGTGCCCAGCCAGGAGCACTGCGTTTGCCACTTGGGCAGACGTGGATGGGCAGGATTTGCCTTCTCTCATTTATTAGCTGCTTGTCAGTGATGCTATTTGGAAAGACGCGAGGCGGGCTGGCCATACCCCACGTCCTCAGCTCCCTGCTGCACCCACATCCAGGCCAAAGAAATAGTGACAGAAAACCTGCTGGTCTAAAGATGAAAGAAAAGCATCCGCACTGCTGATTTGGTGCTTTCACCCCACCCCAGATTCTTGGGGGGCGGGAGGGTTGCCCTGAAGGATAACTCTGGTTTGTGGTCTGTTGGGCGGCCCTGTGGGTTGCTTGCCAGCACCCCTCCCGCAGACGCACATGCCTCCTTTCCCACCGGGCTCTCTGCTGCGGGAGGCTGTCTGCCAGGGGCACAGTGGAGGAGCATGGGGCACTGTGCTCTCGGGCCACTGGTTCCAGCCTGTGGGGTCAGTGGGAGCCCCTGCCAAGCCAGTAGGAGGAGGGGAAAAGTGAGGTCAGGAGTTGACCTGGCTCCGCCTGCCCCACCACCCAGCCAAGGCCACAGCCCCCTCCTGCTTTGCTGCTTTATTAGCCCTGGGGGGAGGGGGTCAGTCAGAAGCCCCGCCCGTGGTCCCTACTGAGCCTTTGACAGGCAGGCACTCAGGTTGGTTTCCCGTTCTTGCTTTTTTCCTTTAGAGGGAACTATTTTCATATGCGGGTGTTTCAGTATAAATAGTTCCCAGAAGTGAAGCAGCTCACTGTCCAGTGTTAGTCTCAGTACCACCACCCCCCATCTCAGTCTCCTCCACGTCACCCCTTCAGGTCATCAGGCTGCCTTTCTGTCTTAGCTGCTTCCGTGTTTCTACGTTACGTGCTTAGAAAGCGTATCCTCAGTTTTAGGTGTGTTCATTTGAACGAGACCAGTTTCAGAGCTCTTAATTCCTGTGTTTTTGTCTTTCGGAATTTTTATTTTTATAGTTTTGATACCCGTGTCCGTTTTCCGTCGTCTCTCTTACCCCTTTGAGCAGAGGAGCACAGTCTGAGATCTGTAGCCATCTTGTAGTGCTCGTGCCGGTCTGCTGATGGAGAGCTGGGTGTGGGCAGTGCCAGGGTACAGAGGCAGCCGGGCCGGGGGCTCTTTCCCGCCCCACACAGGCCTGGCAAAGCCTCTGGCTGTGGCCTAGGAGCCCATCCTCCAGGTCAGGGTTCGAGGGCTTCAGCCAGTGACCTGAATTTCCTAGGGTGGGGTCGGTCCTTCAGATTCAGAGCTCACTGGGAAGGGTGTCCCAGTTCCCGTCACACCTCTGGATCCAGGTCCGTCCACAGCCCGTCGAGGGCCTAGGCGCTCTGGGCCGCCTGCTAGATTCCCCAGCGTCTCCTCCAGAGACACCAGTGCTGCTCAGGGAGAAGCAGCTCACCCGCACCCCCACCCCCCAGGCCTTTACTTCCTCGGTAGCTCCACAGAGTTCATTTTTAATTTTGTCCAGCTTTTAGTAAACGCCCTAGCTGCTGGGTTGGTCTGGATTACCTAGTCCGTTACTTTTTGAACCTTTTATATTGAAATAAGCGTAAACTCACAGAAAGTCGGGGAGTGAGGACACCAGCTTCCCCAGTGGTGCCGTCTTGTGTGCCAGTGGAATGTCATAGCCACTAAACTAACGTGGGTGCCGTATGCGCACTGCAGACTTCCCCAGTTTTCACATGTGTACGCGTGCATGCGTGCATCTCGTTTTATGCAGCTGCACTTAGATGAGTGTCAGCAGCAGCTCAGTCGACAGAACTGCTGTCCCACCATGGCGACCGGCCTCGTGCTGCACCCCGCCGTCCCCGGCCACCCCAGGCGGCTGTCTGTCTCTACGGCCTGTCGTTTCCGGGTGTTACTTACATGAGGAGAGTGTCGTGTTCATCCTCGGAGTAGATAACGGCCCCGAGGAGCCCCCAGATTCTTGGTATTACTCAGTCGTTCTCTTCATCCCATTGTCTCGTTTTGGCAGTTTGTTTAGCCATTCGCCCATTGAGGGCCATCTGGGCCGATGCCCAGCTTTGCCATTATGCATGAAGCTGCCAAAGGCGTCTGCAATAGGATTTTGTGTGAGCCTGCCTTCCCATCGCTCTGGCAGAAGTGCCCGAGGGTTCCTTTGCTAAGCCCCGTAGTGAGTGTAGGATTCATTTAGTAGCAACTGCCGAACTGTGAGCAGCGTTGTCTGCACCGTTTGCCTTCGTCCCACGGACGGTGTGAGGCCCGGCTTCCCCAAACCCTTTTCCAGACTTGTGTTATCACTGGTGTTCGTTTCAGCCCTTCTGGGCGCATCGTGACGCGTCCCCTGGGTTTCACCTGCATTTCCCAAGTGGCTGCTGACGCCGAGCTTCCTCTCACCTGCTGGTTTTCACCTTCGCAGAACACTCTGCAGTTCACTCGCAGGCAAACGTGACAGGTATTCTGGGCATTAGTGAGGCTTGGGTTTTCCAGGCCTTAAAGCGTCTTGTGCAACTGTGCAGACCAGGCTGGTGTGTTCTTGGTGCGAACCCAGGTGGCCTCCGAGTTGCCGGCAGGGCTCAGCCTCACCTGTGCTCAGGGAAGTGCTGTGAGCTTCACGAGGGGACAGTTTTCCTCTGTTGGGGTGGCTGCAGACACAGCTTAGTCACCCTGGTGTGACAGGCTCTCTGGACGCTGAGTGGTCACAGGCTTTCCGCTTGCCACCTGGTGATGTCTCCACCAGGGAGAGATGTGTGCGGCCTCCGTTCCCACTCCCACCCAGAAGTGTGTGAGGGGTGCTGGGCAGGCGGGTGGGGTGTGTGTGGCCTCCTGGTCTGTAGTACAGAAAGCTGGAGGGCGAGGTTAGGCCATCAGTGAATGAAGGTCCCTGTCCTCTGTGGGGCTGTTACCCTGCAGTGAGAGTTGTGAGGTCTCTGCCGTTGGTTGTTTGTGAGGTGAGAAAAGCAGGGTGCAGGTCCGTGGTGTTGTGGGTTCCGTTCAGACATCTGCCTCCTACCCCCGAGACCCCCCGCGGCCTGGCAGGACCACACTTGTCATGGGCAGTGAGGCGGCAGACGTGAGCAGGAGTGGGCGTCACTTTTAGTCGGAAGTGTCCCGTGCTCACATAGCACTCCCGAGCTGGCTATGTCACTTTCCTCGGCCTGGCAACGTTTCAGATGACGGCCACCAGACGCTTGGGTCCCTCAGTGACTGCGATCAGCCTCCCCCACCCCCCTGCAGCCGCATGTTGGACAGAAATGCAGTGTGAGCAAGGAGGGAGCTTATGTTGCTGCAGCTCTGACAGTGGGGCTTGTCACTGCGGCCTGGCTGCGGTAAGAGGTCTGCGGTCACGTGACTTGGGCTCACATTCAGGTCCCCTCACGCACCCGTGTCAAGCAGGGGTTCAGTCACTAAATATGGGGAGGGCTATGTTAGCCACGGGCCACGTGGCGTGCTGGGGGGACTGGGCCTCGGGGCCAGGTGGTGTGGCGGCGGTGGCAGCTCGCTCTGTGTGCGCGGTGCCTCCTGGTGGATCCCAGATGGCCGGGGCCTCAGCGTGACGCTGCCCGACGGACGGAAGCTCAGGTGCTGCTGCATTGGGCCGACCTGCTCACTGTTCTCCGTGTGGCGGGCCGGTCCGTCTGAGCTCCTGGTCATTTGGGGCCACGTTCCTGCCCAGGGGAGTGGCAGTGGTTTAAAGCCCGACCTGCATTGCTCACAGGCCAGGAGTTTACCTCCTGTTGAGGATAATAAGCGTCACCTTCTCTGTCGTGACAGCATGCGCTGGGTGACCCTGGGTGCTCCCCTGTGACGGGAGGCCGCCTTGCCACCCACGTGAGTTTACTTCTCTGTGCCTGTGCGCTGCCACAGGCAGGCACCGAAGGTGTGGTGGTCCTTGCACCCACGTGTCCTCCAAATGTGAGCCGTCCCTGGCGTCCAACCTGTAGCTGCCACGTTGAGCTCTCGACTGGGCAGGGCTGTTGGAAGGGCCTGTGGTCCAGTCACTGGGCGTGGGTCCTGGCGCTGCCAGTGTCGCCGGGCCAGGTGTGGGGCAGGCTTGGTGCTGTGGCGGGCGCTTGGGGAGAAATGACACTGCGTTTACCCTTTTTCTTCCTAGTGTGCGTTTTAATAGAAAAGCTGTCCCTTTCCAAATTGCCCTTCAGAGGGGACGCCGTGCTTGGTAAGTGCTGTTCTTCAGTGACTCACGCTGTAGCATTTTCTGCCACAACAACCTCAGATCGAAAGTACTAATGGACCTGTTAGGATGGATGGAGGATGGTGGTGTCACCATGTCAGAAAAATCGTGACAGGAACTTGTAAATGACAAGTGTCTACCACACGCCCCTTCCGCCCCGGGCAACTGTCCCCTTGTCCTCCGACAGCTCGAGCTTCTTCCCCAGAGCCCTGTCTGGGGGCGGCCCGTCTCAGCCTCGCCAGACTGCGAGCCGGCTGGAGCCCAAGCGCCCCGGGAGTGCAGCCCCGGCGCCACGGCCACGGGGGCAGGTCTGCGAGGGCAGCCGTCCTGGGGCCCCGTGGGGCACACGGCCTTTCCTCCATGTGAACAGCCGTGGAGAGGCAGTGACGGGGCCTGGGGTCCCCACACACGGCCTGTGACTTAAGGAGCCGAACAGGCTCCGGCCAAGTTCTGGATCTAACTGACTTGGAATTCGGGTTTTTATTGGTGGGGGTGGTGGGGCCGTCTGAGGGACAGGGACAGGAAAAGACGGCAGGAAGCTTGCAGGTGTAGGCAAAGAGCAAACATTTTCCCACCAGACGTGCTAGCATCTCAGCAGCCAAAGGAGACTCCCTTTAAGTCGAGAGCCCCCACAGTGCGTGCAGCCTGGAGAGTGCAGATTCTGCCCGGGTGCATCTCAGTGTTTCCCCGTCTGCTTCAGCAGAGGAGGTAGAAGAGGTTTGTTGTTTTCACCTTCATCCATTCTTACACGGATAAATGCGTTTCTTTGTTTCTTTGGCAGATGGTTGGCAGTGGCTGATAAATGACACTCTGAGAAATCTCCATCTTATGTCGAGTCAGTCCCGGGAGCAGATCAAGGTGTGGCAAGCAGGTTTCCGGTGGCTGCACCGCACGCAGCGCGTCATTCGTATGTTTAGTGTTTGTTTGAAAGGACTGTGTATTGTGGGTCTCTTGTGTGTGCTGCCGTGATACTGGTAGTCCTGTCATCACATGTGGACTTGTAGATGGTGTTGTCTGTGTGACTGAGTCAGGGAAGCTAATTCAGCCATTGCTGGCCAGAACAGGTAAGTTTCTTATGACTGTTTTTTTCTGGTTTAAGGTATTTACCTTCTCAGTGTTTTTCCCAGAGGTCAAGGGTAACTGGTCAGCAGAGCTGCCCTGTCGAGCGGGGGGATTTTAGGGTTGGAAGCTGCATGTGTCGTGCTCTTGCCGAGTCATTCCTGTGCGTGTCACATTGGTCATTTCGAGCAAGCAAGAGTTGAGTGTCCCCGTGGCCAAGTGCCACGTGGTCCTGTGTAGGGACAGGTGAACGAACGTTGGGGCAGCAGCAGGGTCCCCCCTCCCCCCAGTGGTCGTCGCTGGGGCACAGATGTGACTCGGCTTTGAAGTGGAGGGTGTAGGCTGAGAGGGCACGCTGGTCTCCTGTGCAGCCCCCGCCTCCTGTGCCTCAGCGTCCCTGCCGGGTGTCGGACACTCCTTCAGTTTCCTTTTTGTAAGGTGACTGTCACTGTGGAATTAAAGGACAGCTTTACCTGTTGCATCTGAGTATCTCAGGAGCAAGGCCCAAACCTTCCTTTGTAAACACGCCTGCTTCACCCCACCCCTGATCCGTGCGGCCTGCTGCTCCGATGGGCAAGTGACAGCTCAGTGTCATACTCCTTCCGAGGCCCCACCTGCCTGGCCCCAACAGGGCTGCACTGGTGGCCTTGCTGCCTGATCTGGGGACAGAACGCTCACATCCAGCCTCTGCCCTGTGCTGGCTGTGTGACTTTGAAAGGCGTCCCAGAGCCCAGGTGCCTCCTGTGACAGCGGGTGTCAAGGAGAGGACCTGCGTGTCCCTGCCACCTCCTGCGCTGTCCTCCCCCCTGCCCTGGGCAGCTTGCCAGTGGGGTTGGGCCTGAGGAGCCCTCGGACCCCGTCGCCTCGAAATGAGGCTGACACGCTTGCCTGGAGCCCTTGCCCTCGTTACTTTTGGGGTGTGTGACGCACACTTTTTCCTTCATTATTTCTGCTGGGAAAGAAGAAAATGCCCATTTTGTTATTCACTGTTCACGTTATAAGATATGGAATTTGTATGGAAAAAATAGTCAAGTTTTCTGTTCAGCTTATTATTTGCAAAGAATGTTAAAGCTGTAACTGTATCAGACACAATGACAAGCAGACTGGCAGGCTGCAGTGATGTCACTCAGTTTCTGGTCTTTACTCGCTGGCCTGACTGCAGACAGCCCAGCTGCCCGATGGCTGCAGGCCACTCATGTCCTGCTTTGTTCTAGGACACGGCCATCTCGGCCCTGGCCGCCCTCTGCAGCGAGTACTACACGAAGGAGCCCGGCCAGGTGGACCCCGCTGGGCAGGGTGAGTGGCGGCCGTGCTCGGCCTCAGGCCCTGGGGGTCTTGGGGCCTGGAGGGCTTGGGTTTGCGATCCTTCCCGCTGCAGTGTGGACTCGGGCCTGAGCTGGGCGGTCGGCAGGGCTAAGGTGTGCATTGCGGACCACGAGGGTCCCGAGGCCTCCTGGGCCTGCCCCAGTCTCCCCTCTACCCATTGGGCACAGATGCCCAGAGGGGTCTCTCTCTGAACAAGTCGTTTCTCCAGGACGAATCTCGGTGTTGGCTTTACCGTGTCAACCTTCCCTGGGACACGCGTCCCTGTCACGTGTAGTCAGCTCCTACTTCAGCCGCATTTGCTCACATTATGCTTTTAAGTGCACTTGTCCCCGAGGTCTGCTCTGGAGGCCCCTGTTACACGTGCCTTCTCTGCCGACCTGTGTCCCACCTTGTGATCCCTTCTCGTCTGTCTGTCCACTTTGTTCCTTTGTCCCACATGTGTCCTGCAGCTCCTCCGTGGTCAGTGTGGTGGTGGCCTGTGTCCTCAGTGGTCAGCGCAGAACTGTCTGCGTCTGTGTCCGGCCACGTCCGCCTCATCACACGCTCTCTCCTCGCAGCCTTTGTTCCCATCAGGGACGCGTCAGTGACTTAAACATTTTGTGGTAAAATGTGTTTCTAGAGTTTCCATGCGCACGAGGCACCACCTCTCTGGTGCGCAGCCGCCACAAGCAGAAATGTCGTGCTCTCCCCTCTTTACCAGGACAGTGGCTGTGTCGCGGCCTCTGCACGGGGGGTTTCCCGGAGCCAGCCCTGCGGAGATTGCCAGACATGTGACTGTTTGCAGGCTCTCCTTCACGAGGATTGTGTTTATTTTCAGAAGCTTCACATTCGCATATTATGTTGCCCTGTAGCATTCTCTTTTCTGTCGTTTTATACAACATGCATGACAGTTACTTCAGAAGTATGTGAAACACTGGTTTAAATTATTTAAGTGTATAAAAATCACGCATGCAGTAGTCTAATCTCCTTTCCATGATCTTTTCCAAAATACAAAAGTGTTTTGTAATTTGATTCTCTGACAGACCTTCCAAAATGAGCTTCCCTGTGTCCCCTCACCACAAGCCGGGTCCTTAGAGACAGTACCGTTGGTTTGTATTTAGTCTGTTTTAAAAATGGGACAAGTCATGTTTTACTTTCTGCCTGAGCCGAGTACCAGTCACAGCCGTCTGAATATAAAAAGAAGGGATATTCTGAAATTAACCCTCGAAGGTCAAGTGAGTCGCAAAGAGGAAGGGAGGTGCCTGTGCTTTGGGAATTCCTCCAGAGACGTCACTTCAGCGTCTGTACACGAGCCCGGTGCTGTATCTCTGTCCTAGTACACGAGTCCGGTGCTCTCTCTCTGTCCTAGTACACGAGTCTGGTGCCCTCTCTGTCCTAGTACACGAGTCTGGTGCCCTCTCTGTCCTAGTGCATGAGTCCGGTGCTCTCTCTGTCCTAGTACACGAGTCTGGTGCCCTCTCTGTCCTAGTACACGAGTCTGGTGCCCTCTCTGTCCTAGTACGAGGACGTAAGGAGCACATCACATGAGTTGTGCTTTGTTGACATTGAAGCCGTGACAACACGAGTCTGGGGGGCAGCGGGTGGGACAACGCGATGGTCTGCTCCCCTCTTCCCAGCGGCGTTCTGAAGCACAGACCTGGCTCGTCCTCGTCCCCCAAGCGTCCTTCATCCTGCCCTTAGCCTTCCGGGCCCTTGCTGTTGGTCCCCTCACAGCCTCTGTTCCAGTCAGTTACCCTTCCAGGTCCCGATGCCTTACTTTCCCCAGGAGCGTCTGCTTCACAGTGCTGAGCTCTCAGGCTGGCCTGGGGTCGGCCGGGAGCTGCGTTTGCTCTCGTTCTGAGGGAGGAAGCCATCGTCTCCACAGCAAGCACTGGTGGTGTTAGTGAACAGAAAATGGGAGCAAAGATTGTGGGGCACACTCTGGAAACCCTCTTGGATTCATTTTCCTGAGAGTGAAGTCACTGCTCAGGAAAACCTCAGTGCTTTCCTTGTGCCTCTTTGGATTTATTGCACTTTGCAAATACACCTGCTGCCAAAGCCTGACGTGGTTCCTCTCTCTCTCTCTCTCTCTCTCTCTCTCTCTCTCTCTCTCCCCCCCCCCCCCCCGATGCTGCTTTGCTTTTTCCGAAATGTACATAAACTGTGTGCTGTGACGTGGACGGCGTGGTTACCTTCTCGCTGCTTTTCAGAGAGCCTGGTAAAGCAGTACCTCGCCGAACTTCAGAGCGCAGAGGAGATGACACGCTGTGGCTTCTCGCTGGCCTTGGGTGCCCTTCCAGGCTTCCTGCTGAAAGGCGAGCTTCGGCAGGTGAGGATGACCTGAGCGGGATGAGGTTTGGGTGGCACGTTTGGGACCCACACACGAGGCGTGCACCGTTAACCAGTCCCGTGTTTGTGGTTGAGAAGGGATTCCTGAAAACTGGCTCACATGGCCATGAAAAGGGATGGGATGGCGGAGAGGGTGGTGTTTTAGAGGCTGGTAGTGTTCTTGTATGAAAGGAAAACCTGGCAAGGCTGGATTCTGGTTTGATGTTGAAACTGCTCCCGCCTCACCTGGAAATGCTGGCCCTCCCATGGCCACAGCTGAGGCGCAGAGGCCTTGCCCCAAATGTCCCTCCTGCCCCAGGAATTGCTCCTCGGAGGCATGTCTGCTCCCTGAGGGCTGTCACAGAGGCTACCTCTGAGGGCTGCCCTTCCTCCTCAGCACCCAGGGTCAGGGCATACGCATGTGGCTCTGTGTTTCTGTGACAGCCTGAGGAAGGTCCTGCCTCTCAGGGACACGGGGCACGTGTCCCCTCACCCTTGTCACCTTCCCCCTGCCCGGGACACCTTGGGGCCTAATACACCAGATGGACTCACGAGCCAATGGGACAGATCGTGTAAAACTCTCACCCTGTGGTTTATCCATTGGAACACCTGGCATTTACAATTGAGCTGTCCCTTACAAAGTAACAGATTTAGCCACTGCATGTGTCATATTCCAGCTCTAAGCAATGGGACAGGAAGGGGGCAACAGGCGCAGGAGGCCCCACCTGCAGAGGTTACCTGGGCCCCCGGGTCCCAGCATGCGTCAGGGCTGAGATGCCCTGGGTGTCCTTCCCGCCTGGCAGCCTCCAGTCACGTGGGGCTTGTTGCAGGGCTCACCGGGGGCAGCCCAGCAGCAGGGCCATGTCCCCACATGAGTGATGAGGACGTTGGTCTCATGGCTGACGGTGTGTTGATGATGGCCATTGCTTTTCAGGTTCTGGCAGGTTTGAGAGCCGTTGCCCACGTCTCCCCCAAGGACATGAGTTTTGCTGAGTCCCGGCGGGATGCTGTGAAGGCCATCGCTAGGTGAGTCCCACTGACTGGCCCCAGCGTCACTGCTCTCAGAGCCAGCGACCCAGCAGGAGGCAGCGTTCATGTCCATTTGTTAGAAGCCCAGTCTCACGGACGCATCTGCTGCGAGGCAGACATTATTGTTTTGCTTTTTCTAGTTTCTCTTTTAGGAGATTGTCAGCATTTCCAAGTCATAGCGGCTTGTTAACAGTTCTGTCTTAATTATAACGAGCATTAAACCCACAGTGTGATCACGTCTTCACTGTCGGAAACTAGAGCACGTCAGGGCTTGGCAACCCAGAAGAGGTGGCCGGACGCGTGCCAAGGGACCGCTCGCCTGCTGTGGTCACAGACACGCACATGTCGATGCACCCTATTTATCTCCCGCACAGAGAGCATGTCAGAGGGCCAGCCCAGTGGCGCCCACGTGCCCTCTTGTGCACTAATGTCATGCTGTCCCCTTTCTGCCAGGAGGGAACAGCCACCAAGGGGCTCCCTGTGCACCTTGCAGGCTACAGACACCAGAAAATGTGATTTAGGAGAAGACATCACTCAGCCTTACATCCGCGCGGAGGGGACTCTGGGATTCTGAACCTGCCTCTGACGTCGTTTGTTCCGAGAGTTTCCTGTTGGGAAGAACCCATCAGGCCCGAGTGATGTGATACGCGGGAAAGATTGGACGGGACACGCAGACATTTCTGTTTCCCATTTTTCGTTTCAGCGTTTGCCAGACCGTCGGTGTGAGTGCAGAAGGGACCCCAGACGAGGTCGTGTGCAGAGAGAACGTTGGCCAGGTTTACTGCACGCTGCTGGGCGGGCTGAGCGACTACAGCACCGACAGTCGGGGGGACGTGGGTGCGTGGTAAGTCGTGTCCTATTTGTCCCCACGGCCTGTCTTCCTCTGCGTCTTTCTCAGCGAGTGTCAGCAGGTTAGCAGTAGTGTTTCGTGTGCTGCCCACAGCCCCATGTCCAGTGTTGCTTCGGGCTGGTCAGGCTCCCGCCCGCCGTCTTCCTGTGCCCTCCAGTCTGAGGACAGCAGCACTTGCCGTGGGCCGGGCTCTCGTGTGCGTGCTGGTCTCTGCGGAAGAAAACTCACTCCCTGGCCTGTGCTGCTAGGACCCATCCACCTCATCTCCAGCTTTTATTTAGTAAAGTTCTTACGAACAGTCTGCTGCTCGGCCGTTTAGAGCAAGGAGGACCCCAGCCACCCTGGGGTGGGGGGACAAGAGCAGAGGTGGGGGCTGCTGCCCGGCTGGTGGGAAACGACGTGAAGTGCAGACGGGGGAGGAGGTTTCCTGATGCCTCGTCAGCTGCGCAGGTGGAGGCCGGCTCCCGATCCTGTTTTCCTTTCACTCTGCTGTGGGCAGCCGTGTTCTTTCCAGGGTTTCAAACCACTTGTGTTCGCTGTCAGTGCACAGCTGCCTGTGGCAGAGCCGAGAGGTGCTAGCTCTTGGGTCATGTCACAAGCTCTGTCACGTGTCCTGGTGTTTTCTCTCAGGAGATGCGCCACCTGGGTAACGTGTCGCGGCCATGGAATAGAAATAGCTCATTTTTTCATGATCATGCAGAAAAGTTAAGCTTCGTGCTAAAGCTTAAAAAGAAATGAACACATCATTCCCCATTTGGCCAGGTTCTGCCGTTGTTTCTTTAAATATGTCTTGTGCCCCATTATCTCGTTCTGGATATCCCGTCGCCCACAGGTAGACCTTGTCGTGCTGTCCCACGTCCTGAAGCTCTTCATTTCTGTAAATCCTGTTAGTTTATGTTCAAGTTCACTGGCTCTTTCCTTTATCACCTCCACATCGTTCAGTAAAATTTTCATTTTGTATTTTTCGTTAACAGCCTTTCCGCTTGGGTCGTCCCCGTTCTGTGTCCTGCTGGCCTGTCTGCCTACTCTAGCCTCACCTCCCTGGCTGCTTCCCTTTCCTTCTGCTCCTTTCCGGGTGGTGTCCGGTGCACTGCCTGCCGGGCCTCGTGACCTGGCACGTGTCTGGGTAGACGCAGGCAGAGCTCCTCTGGGTCTCTCAGGAGCCCGTGTCCTCCCGGCCCTGAGTCCTCAATGAGACCAAGCTGCTTGGGACAACACAGCCTGCAGCGCCGTCTGCTGTGGGGCAGGTCTGCCCTGTAGAGCGGTCACTGACCTGGGTCTGTGTGGCGTTTGTTTTCGGAGGGGTCTGCTGGGCAAGTGGTCTCCTTTCTTCCAGGGCTGCTGACGGCTTTCTCGCAGGCGGCCGCTCATGTTCGGCTCAGCGGGCCTGGGCCGGCACAGACGTGGGGGCCCCTCCTCGGGCGCACCCCTCTAAGGGACCCCTTCACTCTCGGTGGCCCTGGTCGTCCCAGACTCCTCCTCACAGCTCGAGACAGAGGCCAGTGGGTTTGCACTGTCTCAGCCCCGCTGGGGCTGCCTCCGAGCGACAAATGAAACGGAGGAGGCACCGAGGGCCACCCTCAGCCCCAGAGGTGCAGGCACGTGTGCAGTGGCCGTCCTCAAGCCGTGCAGTCCCGCCTGTGAATTCGTTTCAGAGAATAGTCCTTTTCAGAGATTCTCTGTAGGAAGTGTCCATCCTTTTCATGGTTTCCCACCTTTTTCTCTCTTCATCGTGTCCCTCGTGCTTATTTTGTTTTATTATCTGTTACCCGAGGGTCTGTTGCTCGTCATCTCTCTCATTTTAGCACTTGGTCTTTTTTTATTACCATTCCTTTTAGTTTTTAACTAAGTTCAGAAATTGTGTGTTCACACTTGCAGCGGTTTGGGTTGTGTGGGTTCTTTGCAGCGTGTTCACTTTCCTTGCGCCAGGCCCGTGCTGTGTGGGCAGGTCACCGAGTGCACTCAGAGCGCGTCAGCTCCTTCCTCCTGCACGAGTGTCCCCCCAGCTGCTGGCTTCCGGGATTCTGGGCCCCCAGCCTGCGCTGACCAGCTAGGAGCGGCAAGGGTCTGAGGGGTGTGGGGGGTGTGCAGGGGGCCCTGTGTCCCTCCCCACCCCGCCGGCCTTTCCCTTGAGTGCTGTGCCCACAGAGAGGGGTCCACAGGGAGCATTGTCCTCTGTCCTCACACACTCTGCCTGTGCCCCGGTGCCCCAGATGGCCGTCCCGCTCCCATCAGCCCCTGGGCTGTGTCCACCTCGCGCCTACACTCAGCGTGTCACCTGCCAGGCCTCCCATGTGCCGTGGCCTGTGCGTGCGCCCAGCCTCTCAGACCCCAGCACACAGGCCGCCTCTCCTTTACGTGGCGTCCCCTCCTTGGCAGAGGGTGGGTGCCCTAGGCCTGGGGGACCTGATGGCCCTGGGGACGTGGGGCTCTGGTGCCCAGCTTGCGTGCGTGTTGTCCCAAATCTGAAATGGGTATGTTTTGCTTTCCCTCAAGTTAGGCCAGTCATGTGTGGGCTCTGCTTCTCTGATTGTGTGACGTGGTTTCCTTCCATGTGAGCTGCTGTGGGCAAGTTGGTTTAGAGCAGACAGAGCGGCCGTGGTCTGGTGTGCGAAGCACTTGGGTGGCAGGAGTGCAAGCTGCTCTGCGTGCATCCGCCCGCGGAAAGCAGAAGCCCCGAGACAGCTCTGCGGAGTGGCTATCTTTTGCATTTAAAGGCTTGTGGGAAAATCAGAGGTCTCTGCCTGCCCTTGTGACAGTTTGGTGGGACCTGGCTGTCTGTCCTCAGGTGTCCTTGTCAGAGGTACCGTGAGAAAACTGCTGAAGGAACAGCCAGCAGCTGCCCGTGCAGTTCCGCAGACGCTTCCCACCCAAGTGCGAACTTCAGTCTCCAGAGCTCGCCGTGGGCTGAGGGCATCGGAGCCGCCCTTCCCGCATGCAGCTGACAGGTCACCTCTTCCTGGGACTCGGTCTCCTCACCCATTCCCTCTCCCCGCAGGGTCCGTGAAGCCGCCATGACCAGTCTGATGGACCTGACGCTTCTGCTGGGAAGGGAGCAGCCAGAGCTGATCGCGCCCTCCACGTGAGTGTTTGGCTGCCCCCACCCCGTGTGCAGAGACTCTGCCCTGTCCCTGCATCCGGCCCACGGCCCAGGGCCAGGCCAGGGCAAGGCCCACTTAGCAGCTTCGGGCCCCTATGCCTCAGCACCTGCTCCCGCCCAGGCCAGGCCGTCCCTGTGGACAGCCCGCCCTCCCCTTACCCCGTGCTTCCCTTCGTCCTGCCTGAGTCCTCCTCGTGCCCCCTTCTCACCCCTCCCTGCTCTGCCCC